>NC_041385.1:549725438-549763712 GCF_002162155.2 Triticum dicoccoides
TTTAAAACATATTAAAAATTGAGAATATATTTTACAAAAAATCAGTACGTGTTTCATAAAAAAGTTCAGTGTATATTTAGAAAATCATTGTATACTAAAATGTATTATACACAATGTGTAATAAAAAATGTGCATGTATATTAAAAAGTTCATTGTATATCAAATGTTCAATGTATTATTAAAAATGTTCAGTGTTTACGGGAAAAAGTTCATTGTATACTGTAAAACAAATAAAAAGTAAACATGCAAAAGAAACCACCAAAAAATAGAAAAACCCCAAGATCTGAAAAGAGAAAAAGGAAAAAGGAAACAAAACAACCGTTACTTGGGCCTGCCATTCTGGAGGTGTCTTCGGCAAAGCCTCAATTATATGACGTGTGCGGGCATCATGTAGGATTGACCCTATTTCTAAGAGGATTTGCCACCTATAATATTTGGCAAGGGCTACTCCTTGCAAATATCACACTCCATCTTTTCAGGCATTGACAAATGGCACACTGTATGTGCGTCACTTGTCGCAACTGTGAGTTTTCACTTTTTTCGTAGACCCGTTTATTCAAAATGTTTTATTTCTTGAACTGTGCTTCCAAATATTGAACCATTTACACCGTTGGATTTCTCGCATTGAGATCTTCGTAGCCCATGTTAATAAGTTTCATGTTTGTTTTTTCACATAAAAATTGAAAACATTTAATTCCTAAAAAAAGAAAACCAATAAGCATAGTTGCGTTTTTCACTTATAAGCACAGGTTGGCAAGAATTTAAACATCGGCTCGGCTCATTCCCGAAACCTGCGTCGCGTCGCGTCGCGTCATGACGAGGCGAGGCGAGGCGTGGGGTGGCGAGGCGGGCGACGGAGGAGCGTGCGTGGATGTCCCTCTTGTTCTCATCCTCATACATGTGGGGAAAGAACCTCCCTTATAAAAAGGTCCAACTCCTTCTAAACTAGCAATGTGGGACTAAACTTTAGTTCCACCTCTGGCCTTGCACGACTGGGCTACGTGGGTCTCTAGGATTTATTAGGAATTTCTGAAACTGCTATTGGGCCTGACCAAAAATAGACAAAATTCCAGCAATCCCCCACCAGATCCGAGAGGCACACAAAATTTGCCTTTGGTTCCAAAACACTGTTTTATATACCGGTACTGCAGTGGAGACTGTTAAGTTGAACTTCCATCTAGAGCTCTATGCTACACTAGTAAGAAACTTGAACAGTGGACTGGGCTTTGAACTGCAAGTTTTCCGCCAATCTAACTTCACATAAAGCCTTGACCAAGACGTGGCTACCATGGGTCTTCCCTGGGGGTGGAGCTTATGCGTCATATTCCGAGACCTTTCATGAGTTTACTAAAGAGAACCCTACTCTCATAGATTGTGACGTTTAACAATCAGACTCATATAGGTGCGTTCTTCAAAAGATGTTCTGCAAGACAACATCTCTGCTTCAATGAGCCACTTAGAACACATTAAGATATACATCAACCTGCCATGCAGATTAGAAGAGTATTGCATCTTCATGGAGTGGTATTGTTAACAGTAAGGATACTCTCCTCTCAGTTGACCAACAATGTGTCTTCCACATCTAATTCACGGGATCTCCGATCACAAAGATTGTCTATCACATTACGTGATAGACCCTTAGTAAAAGGATCTGCCAGATTTTTAGATGTTTGGATATAATCCAATGCAATAACTCCAGAGTTTCTCATTTTTCTGACAGACTTTAACCTTCTCTGAACGTGTCTTGATGACTCCATGTTATCCTTTGAGCTTCTCACTTTGATGATCACAGTTTGATTGTCGCAGTTCATAAGGATACCAGGTAGGTTTCTCAACAACCGACAAGTCATTCAAGAGCCGGCGAAGCCAATCTGCTTCGATCGTAGATGTATCTAGTGTTGTGAGTTTTGCTTCCATTTTTGACCTGATAGTATGCTTGCAAGACTTCCAAGAAACAGCGCCACCTCCATGACTGAATACATATCCGCTCGTGGCCTTTATCTCATCAGCATCTAAGATCCAGTTTGAGTCACTATACCCTTCAAGCACCTTTGGGTGCACAGTGTAGTGAATTCCATAATTCACAGTGCCTTTCAAATAACGCAAAACTCTCTATAGAGCTTTCCAATGCACATCTCCTGGTTTTGAGACAAACCGGCTCAGTTTGCTAACAGCAAAAGAGATGTCAGGTCTTGTAGCACTGGTTAGATACATAAGCGAGCCAACAATATGAGAATATTTGAATTGGTCTCTAGCAATTCTTAGATTCTTTCGAAGCAACACACTAGCATCATATGGTGTTGGAGAGGGCTTGCAGTCACTGTAGCCAAAGCGACTCAAGATCTTTTCCACATAGTGAGATCGAAGCAATGTAATCCCACCATAATCGTCTCTCAACAACTTGATGTTCAGAATGACATCAGCCACTCCTAAATCCTTCATATCAAAGCAAAGAGATAGGAAATCCTTGACCTCCTTAATAACCTTCAGATTTGTTCCGAAAATCAGTATGTCATCAACATACAAGCAAAGGATAAATCCCTCGCCCCCACCATGGCGATAGTACACACATTTATCAGCTTCGTTTACAACAAAACCTGCAGCTATTAAAGTTCTTTCAAACTTATCATGCCACTGCTTGGGTGCTTGCTTAAGTCCATACAAAGATTTCAGCAACTTGCACACTTTTCCTTCCTGACCATCTACTACAAACCCATCTGGTTGTTCCATATAATTTTTCCTCTTCCAACTCTCCATTTAGGAAAGCAGTATTAACATCCATTTGATGAACGAGAAGACCATGTGAGGCAGCTATTGAAAGTAGTACTCGAATAGTCGTCAGTCGCGCCACAGGTGAGTAAGTATCAAAGAAGTTTCACCTTCCTTTTGAGTATATCCCTTAGCCACGAGTCATTCCTTGTACTTTTCGATAGTACCATCAGGCCTAAGCTTCTTCTTGAATACCCATTTGCACCCTATAGGTTTGCACCCATAAGGACGATCAGTTATCTCCCAAGTTTCATTTACCAAGATGGAATCCATCTCACTACGGACCTCTTCCTTCCAGTAGTCAGCATCTTCAGATGCATAGGCCTCTGAAATAGAACTGGGAGTGTCATCTATGAGATAGACAAGAAAATCATCACCAAAGGACTTTGTAATCCTGTGTCTCTTTCTCCTAGTAGGAACTTCATTGTTGTCCTCCACAGGATTTTCAAAGTGTTCCATCGAAATGGCAGGTTCAATAATTGTAACTCGTTCCTGATTCGATGAACACTAGGCATCTCCTGATTAGATGAGGTAGCCATATCCTTCATGGGAAAGATATCTTCAAAGAAAGTCGCACCATTCGACTCCATGATCGCACCGACATGCATGTCAGGTACCTCAGATTTTACAACCAAGAATCTATAACCAACGTTATGAAAAGCATATCCCAGGAAAACACAGTCCACAGTTTTTGGTCCCTGTTTCCGCTTCTTTGGAATTGGCACGTTGACTTTCGCCAAACAACCCCAGGTTCGTAGATAAGAGAGCTTTAACCTTTTCTTCTCCCATTCCTCGAATGGAGTTATCTCTTTGTTCTTTGTGGGAACTTAGTTTAGGACATGACATGCCGTCAATATCGCCTTCCCCACCATGCCTTGGAGAGACTTGATGTGTCTAACATGGCGTTAACCAAATCAGTTAGAGTACGGTTCTTTCTTTCGGCCACCCCATTTGACTGGGGTGAATAGGGAGGTGTCCTCTCATGGATTATACCATGTTCCGCACAAAAGGAATCAAATTCATTTGAGAAATACTCTCCACCACTATCGGACCTAAGCCTCTTGGTTTTCCGCTTCAGCTTTATAGATCTTGAAATAGTTCAAAGCCTCATCCTTAGAATTCAGAAGATACAAATGACAGTATCTAGTGGAGTCATCAATTAACGTCATAAAATACTTCTTTCCACCTTTTGTCAAAACACCATTCATTTCACATAGATCTGAATGTATGAGCTCTAGTGGTGCAAGATTTCTCGTTTTTGCAGTCACATGAGACTTACGAGGTTGCTTAGCTTGCACACACACTTGACACTTAGATCCCTTGACAGTGGTGAAACTAGGGATTAAGTTTAACTTCGCTAGTCGCGGCATGCAACCAAAGTTAACATGGCAGAGACGTGAATGCCACACATTTGATTCACTATTGTTGCAAACATGATCAACAACTTCATTGCAAATGTCTGATAAGGATAAATGAAATAGGCCTCCTGACTCATAGCCTTTACCAACAAAGGTTCCATACTTGGATATTACAAATTTATTCGACTCAAAGACAAGCTTGTAGCCATCTCTACATAGAAGAGATCCGCTAACAAGATTTTTATTGACGGAGGGGACATAATGCATGTTCTTCGGCCACACGATCTTCCCCGAAGTAAACTTCAGATTGACCGTGCCAACACCATGAACAGAAGCACTTGAACCATTTCCCAACAACACGGTGGAAGTCCCTGTGGTCTGATAAGACGAAAACATGGAAATATCACTGCATACATGCACATTAGCACCCGTGTCAATTAACCAATCAGGAGAATGACATACTGAAAGAATAGTGGCAAATATACCATACCCAACATCCTTCATGTCAGTGTCTCCAATGATAACATTAGCGGTCTTGCCGCCTTTTCCAAGATGACACTTGTCATAGCAATTAGGGCAACTAGGAGCCCAATGATCAGGATCTCCACACACATAACAAACACATTTCTTCTTGTCATTCTTCTTCTTGAAGTTCGTGCACTGTCACGGAATTGTCACGTCAGATGTCCTAGTGAAAGAACTTAGTCGTGGAGCCATCGCAACTAGGAAGCTTAAAGGGGTTAATCGGGACAAAGGACACGGGGTTTATACTGGTTCGGCCCCTTACGGTGAAGGTAAAAGCCTATGATCCAGTTTTAAGTGGGATTGCTTATGACTCGATTACTAGGGAGCGGAATCGCTTGACCTAGGTCTCGATCTGATGTTACCTGCCCTGAACCACCGCCGGGTCATCCCTTTATATACAGAGGTCGACGCCCAGCGGCTCACGGAGTCCCGGCCGGCTCATAAACAGTGTTCGGCTCGGTCTCTAACTTTCTTGCCTTACAATACAAGTCATCTACATATGGCGGTTTATCTCTACGGGCCTTAAGTCGCCTATGGGCTTTAGGCCCTTAACTGACATGTCATCTTCATCCTTGGCCTTGGGCTTCAAGAGTACTTGTAGGTATAAACCGGCCCCTCCTGGGTGTTGGGTAACGTAGTAATTTCAAAAAAATTCCTACGTACACGCAAGATCATGGTGATGACATAGCAACGAGAGGGGAGAGTGTTGTCCACGTACCCTCGTAGACCGTAAGTGGAAGCGTTATGACAACGCGGTTGATGTAGTCATACGTCTTCACGATCCGACCGATCCAAGCACCGAACGTACGGCACCTCCGAGTTCAGCACACGTTCAGCTCGATGACGATCCCCGGGCTCCGATCCAGCAAAGCTTCGGAGATGAGTTCCGTCAGCACGACGGCGTGGTGACGATGATGATGTTCTACCGGCGCAGGGCTTCGCCTAAACTCCGCGACGATATGACCGAGGTGGAATATGGTGGAGGGGGGCACCGCACACGGCTAAGGAACGATCCGTAGATCAACTTATGTCTTATGGGGTGCCCCCCTGCCCCCGTATATAAAGGAGCAAGGGAGGAGGAGGCGGCCGGCCAAGGGAGGGCGCGCCAGGGAGGAGTCCTACTCCCACCGGGGGTAGGACACCCTCCTTTCCTAGTCCAACTAGGAGACCTTCCATGTAGTATGAGTCGGAGAGAAGGAAAGGGAAGAGAGAAGGGAAGGAAGGAGGGGGTGCGGCCCCTCCCCCTAGTCCAATTCGGACTAGGCCTTGGGGGGGTGCGCGGCCTGCCCTAGGCAGCCCCTCTCTCTTTCCTGTATGGCCCAATAAGACCCAATACTTCTCCTGGCGAATTCCTGTAACTCTCTGGTACTCCGAAAAATACCCGAATCACTCGGAACCTTTCCGAAGTCCGAATATAGTCGTCCAATATATCGATCTTTACGTCTCGACCATTTCGAGACTCCTTGTTATGTCCCCGATCTCATCCGGGACTCCGAACTCCTTCGGTACATCAAAACTCATAAACTCATAATATAACTGTCATCGAAACCTTAAGCGTGCGGACCCTACGGGTTCGAGAACTATGTAGACATGACCTAGAACTATTCTTGGTCAATAACCAATAGCGGAACCTGGATGCTCATATTGGCTCCTACATATTCTACGAAGATCTTTATCGGTCAAACCACATAACAACATACGTTGTTCCCTTTGTCATCGGTATGTTACTTGCCCGAGATTCGATCGTCGGTATCCAATACCTAGTTCAATCTCGTTACCGGCAAGTCTCTTTACTCGTTACGTAATGCATCATTCTGTAACTAACTCATTAGCTACATTGCTTGCAAGGCTTATAGTGATGTGCATTACCGAGAGGGCCCAGAGATACCTCTCCGACAATCGGAGTGACAAAACCTAATCTCGAAATACGCAATCCCAACATGTACCTTTGGAGACACCTGTAGTACTCCTTTATAATCACCGAGTTACGTTTTGACATTTGGTAGCACCCAAAGTGTTCCTCCAGCAAACAGGAGTTGCATAATCTCATAGTTACAGGAACATGTATAAGTCATGAAGAAAGCAATAGCAACATACTAAATGATCAAGTGCTAGGCTACCAGAATGGGTCATGTCAATCACATCATTCTCCTAATGATGTGATCCCGTTAATCAAATGACAACTCTTTTGTCCATGGCTAGGAAACTTAACCATCTTTGATTCACGAGCTAGTCAAGGAGAGGCGTACTAGTGACACTATGTTTGTCTATGTATTCACACATGTATTATGTTTTCGATTAATACAATTCTAGCATGAATAATAAACATTTATCATGAAATAAGGAAATAAATAATAACTTTATTATTGCCTCTAGGGCATATTTCCTTTAGTCTCCCACTTGCACTAGAGTCAATAATCTAGTTCACATCATCATGTGATTTAACACCAATATTCATATCTGTATATGATTAACACCCATAGTTCACATCGTCATGTGATCAACACCCAAAGGGTACTAAGGTATGATCATGTTTGCTTGTGAGAGAAGTTTAGTCTACGGGTCTGTCACATTCATAGCCGTATGTATTTTGCAAATATTCTATGTCTACAATGCTCTGCATGGAGATACTCTAGCTAATTGCTCCCACTTTCAATATGTATCCAGATTGAGACTTAGAGTCATCTGGATCGGTGTAAAAGCTTGCACCGATGTAACTTTTTACGACGGGCTCTTTTATCACCTCCATAATCGAGAAGTATTTCCTTGGTCCTCACTAAGGATATTCTTGACCGCTGTCCAGTGATCTACTATTAGATCAAAATTGTATTCCTTTGCCAAACACAGAGCAAGGTATACAATAGGTCTGGTTCACAGCATAGCATAGTTTATAGAACCTATGACTGAGGCATAGGGAATGACTTTTCATTCTCTTTCTATTTTCTACCATAGTCGGGTTTTGAGTCTTACTCAACTTCACACCTTGCAACACAGGCAAGAACTCTTTCTTTGACTGTTCTATTTTGAACTATTTCAAAATTTTATCAAGGTATGTACTCATTGAAAAATCTTATCAAGCGTCTTGATCTATCTATATAGATCTTGACACTCAATGTGTAAGCAGCTTCACCGAGGTCTTTCATTGAAAAACTTTTATTCAAGTATCCCTTTATGCTATCCAGAAATTCTATATCATTTCCAATCAACAATATGTCTTGCACATATAATATCAGAAATGCTACAGAGCTCCCACTCACTTTCGTGTAAATACAGGCCTTTCCAAAAGTCTGTATAAAACCATATGCTTTGATCAACTCATCAAAGCGCATATTCCAACTCCGAGATGCTTGCACCAGTCCATTGATGGATCGCTGGAGCTTGCACATTTTGTTAGCACCTTTAGGATTAACAAAACCTTCTCGTTGCATCATATACAACTCTTCTTTAAAAAATCCATTAAGGAATGCAGTTTTGTCATCCATTTGCCAGATTTCATAAAATATGGCAATTGCTAACATGATTCAGACAGACTTAAGCTTCGATACGAGTGAGAAAATCTCATCGTATTCAACACCTTGAACTTGTTGAAAACATTTCGCAACAAGTCGAGCTTAGTAGATAGTAACACTACTATCAGTGTACATCTTCCTCTTGAAGATCCATTTATTTAACATGGCTTGTTGATCATTGAGCAAGTCAATCAAAGTCCATACTTTGTTCTCATACATGGATCATATCTCAGATTTTATGGCCTCAAGCCATTTCGTGGAATCTGGGCTCATCATCGCTTCCTCATAGTTCGTAGGTTCATCATGGTCTAGTAACATGACTTCCAGAACATGATTACCGTACCACTCTGGTGCGGATCTTACTCTGGAAGACCTACGAGGTTTGGCAGCAACTTGATCTGAAGTTTCATGATCATCATCATTAACTTCCTCACTAATTGGTGTAGTAATCACTGGAACTGATTTCTGTGATGAACTACTTTATAATAAGGAAGAAGGTACAATTACCTCATCAAGTTCTACTTTTCTCCCACTCACTTCTTTTGAGAGAAACTTCTTCTCTAGAAAGGATCCATCTTAGTAACGAATAACTTGCCTTTCGGATCTGTGATAGAAGGTGTACCCAACATTTTGGGTATCCTATGAAGACGCACTTTTCCGATTTGGGTTCAAGCTTATCATGTTGAAACTTTTTCACATAAGCATCGCAACCCAAACTTTAAGAAACGACAACTTTGGTTTCTTGCTAAACCATAATTCATAAGGTGTCGTCTCAACGGATTTTATATGTTGCCCTTTTAACGTGAATGCAGTTGTCTCTAATGCATAACCCCAAACCGATAATGGTAAATTAGTAAGAGACATCATAGATCGCACCATATCCAATTAAGTGCAGTTACGACGTTCGGACACACCATAACATTGTGGTGTTCCAGGTGGCGTGAGCTGTGAAACTTTTCCACATTGTTTTAATTGAAGACCAAACTCGTAACTCAAATATTCGTCTCCGCGATCAGATCGCAGAAATTTTATTTTCTTGTTACGATGATTTTTCCACTTCACTCTGAAATTCTTTGAACCTTTCAACTATTTCAGACTTATGTTTCATCAAGTAGATATACCCATATCTGCTCAAATCATCTGTGAAGGTCAGAAAATAACGATACCCGCCGTGAGCCTTAAAACTCATTGGTCTGCATATATCAGTATGTATTATTTCCAACAAGTTTGTTGCTTGTTCCATTGTTCCAAAGAACGGAGTTTTAGTCATCTCGCCCAAAGGCACGGTTCACAAGCATCAAATGATTCATAACCAAGTGATTCCGAAAATCCATCTTTATGGAGTTTCTTCATGCGCTTTATACCGATATGACCCAAACGGCAGTGCCATAAATAAGTTGCACTATCATTATTAACTTTGCATCTTTTGGCATCAATATTATGAATATGTGTATCACTACGATCGAGATCCAACAAACTATTTTCATTGGGTGTATGACCATCGAAGGTCTTATTCATGTAAACAGAATAACAATTACTCTCTAACCTTAAATGAATAACCGTATCGCAATAAACATGATCAAATCATATTCATGCTTAACGCAAACGCCAAATAACATTTATTTAGGTTTAACACTAATCCCGAAAGTATAAAGAGTGTGCGATGATGATCATATCAATCTTGGAACTACTTCCAACACTCATCGTCACTTCCCCTTCAACTAGTCTCTCTTTTATTCTGTAACTCCTGTTTCGAGTTACTAATCTTTAGCAACCGAACAAGTATCAAATACTCAGGGGCTACTTATAAACACTAGTAAGGCACACATCCATAACCTGTATATCAAATATACCCTTGTTCACTTTGCCATCCTACTTATCCACCAAATATTCAGGGCATCTCCGCTTTCAGTGACCATTTCCTTTGCAGTGTAAGCACTCAGTTTCAGGCGTTGGTCCAGCTTTGGGCTTCTTCGCGGGAGTGACAACTTGTTTGCCATTCTACTTGAAGTTTCCCTTTCTTTCCATTTGCCCTTTTCTTGAAACTAATGGTCTTGTCAATCATCAACACTTGATGATCTTTCTTGATTTCTACCTTCGTTGATTTCAACATCATGAAGAGCTCGGGAATCGTTTTCGTCATCCCTTGCATACTATAGTTCATCACGAAGTTCTAGTAACTTAGTGATGGTGACTAGAGAATTCTGTCAATCACTATCTTATCTGGAAGATTAACTCCCACTTGATTCAAGCGATTGAAGTACCCAAACAATTTGAGCACATGCTCACTAGTTGAGCGATTCTCCTCCATCTTTTAGCTATAGAACTTGTTGGAGACTTCATATCTCTCAACTCGGGTATTTTCTTGAAATATTAACTTCAATTCCAGGAACATCTCATATGATCCATGATGTTCAAAACGTCTTTGAAGTCCCGATTCTAAGCTGTTTAAACATGGTGCACTAAACTATCAAGCAGTCATCTTTTTGAGCTAGCCAAACGTTCATAACGTCTGCATCTGCTCCTGCAATAGGTTTGTCACCTAGCGGTGCATCAAGAACATAATTCTTCTGTGCAGCAATGAGGATAAACCTCAGATGATGGATCCAATCCGCATCATTGCTACTAACATCTTTCAACAAAATTTTCTCTAGGAACATATCAAAACAAACATATGAAGCAACAACACGAGCTATTGATCTACAACATAATTGGCAAAATACTACCAGGACTAAGTTCATGATAAATTTAAGTTCAATTAATCATATTACTTAAGAACTCCCACTTAGACAGACATCTCTCTAGTCATCTAAGTGATCACGTGATCCAAATCAACTAAACCATAACCGATCATCACGTGAGATGGAGTAGTTTTCAATGGTGAACATCACTATGTTGATCATATCTACTATATGATTCACGCTCGACCTTTCGGTCTCCGTGTTCCGAGGCCATATCTGCATATGCTAGGCTCGTCAAGTTTGACCTGAGTATTCTGCGTGTGCAAAACTGGCTTGCACCCGTTGTAGATGGACGTAGAGCTTATCACACCCGATCATCACGTGGTGTCTGGGCACGACGAACTTTGGCAATGGTGCATACTCAGGGAGAACACTTCTTGATAATTTTAGTGAGAGATCATCTTAAAATGCTACCGTCAATCAAAGCAAGATAAGATGCATAAGGGATAAACATCACATGCAATCAATATAAGTGATATGATATGGCCATCATCATCTTGTGCTTGTGATCTCAATCTCCGAAGCACTGTCGTGATCACC
Organism: Triticum dicoccoides; assembly: GCF_002162155.2. Taxonomy (NCBI): domain Eukaryota; kingdom Viridiplantae; phylum Streptophyta; class Magnoliopsida; order Poales; family Poaceae; genus Triticum; species Triticum dicoccoides. The sequence continues at coordinate 549,736,881 of NC_041385.1, forward strand.
ATCGTCACCGGCGCGACACCTTGATCTTCATCATAGCATCGTTGTCGTTTATGCCATCTATTGCTTCTATGACTATCGCTACCGTTTAGTGATAAAGTAAAGCAATTACAGGGCGTTTGCATTTCATACAATAAAGCGACAACCATATGGCTCCTGCCAGTTGCCGATAACTTCCGTTACAAAACATGATCATTTCATACAATAAAATATAGCATCACATCTTGACCATATCACATCACAACATGCCCTGCAAAAACAAGTTAGACGTCCTCTACTTTGTTGTTGCAAGTTTTACGTGGCTGCTACGGGCTTAGCAAGAACCGTTCTTACCTACGCATCAAAACCACAATGATAGTTCATCAAGTTAGTGTTGTTTTAACCTTCGCAAGGACCGGGCGTAGCCACACTCGATTCAGCTAAAGTGAGAGAGACAGACACCCGCCAGCCACCTTTAAGCACGAGTGCTCGTAACGGTGAAACCAGTCTCGCGTAAGCGTACGCGTAATGTCGGTCCGGGCCGCTTCATCTCACAATACCGCCGAACCAAAGTATGACATGCTGGTAAGCAGTATGACTTGTATCGCCCACAACTCACTTGTGTTCTACTCGTGCATATGACATCTACGCATAAAACCAGGCTCGGATGCCACTGTTAGGTAATGTAGTAATTTCAAAAAAATTCCTACGTACACGCAAGATCATGGTGATGACATAGCAACGAGAGGGGAGAGTGTTGTACACGTACCCTCGTAGACCGTAAGCAGAAGCGTTATGACAACGCGGTTTATGTAGTCGTACGTCTTCACGATCCGACCGATCCAAGCACCGAACGTACGGCACCTCCGAGTTCAGCACACGTTCAGCTCAATGACGATCCCCGGGCTCCGATCCAGCAAAGCTTCGGAGATGATTTCCGTCAGCACGACGGCGTGGTGACGATGATGATGTTCTACCGGCGCAGGGCTTCGCCTAAACTCCGCGACAATATGACCGAGGTGGAATATGGTGGAGGGGGGCACCGCACACGGCTAAGGAACGATCCGTAGATCAACTTATGTCTTATGGGGTGCCCCCCTGCCCCGGTATATAAAGGAGCAAGGGAGGAGGAGGAGGCCGGCCAAGGAAGGGCGCGCCAGGGAGGAGTCCTACTCCCACCCGGGGTAGGACACCCTCCTTTCCTAGTCCAACTAGGAGACCTTCCATGTAGTATGAGTAGGAGAGAAGGAAAGGGAAGAGAGAAGGGAAGGAAGGAGGGGGTGCGGCCCCTCCCCCTAGTCCAATTCGGACTAGGCCTTGGGGGGGCGCGCGGCCTGCCCTAGGCAGCCCCTCTCTCTTTCCCGTATGGCCTAATAAGACCCAATACTTCTCCCGGCGAATTCCCGTAACTCTCCGGTACTCCGAAAAATACCCGAATCACTCGGAACCTTTCCGAAGTCCGAATATAGTCGTCCAATATATCGATCTTTACGTCTCAACCATTTCGAGACTCCTCGTTATGTCCCCGATCTCATCCGGGACTCCAAACTCCTTCGGTACATCAAAACTCATAAACTCATAATATAACTGTCATCGAAACCTTAAGCGTGCGGACCCTACGGGTTCGAGAACTATGTAGACATGACCTAGAACTATTCTTGGTCAATAACCAATAGAGTAACCTGGATGCTCATATTGGCTCCTACATATTCTACGAAGATCTTTATCGGTCAAACCGCATAACAACATACGTTGTTCCCTTTGTCATCGGTATGTTACTTGCCCGAGATTCGATCGTCGGTATCCAATACCTAGTTCAATCTCGTTACCGGCAAGTCTCTTTACTCGTTACGTAATGCATCATTCTGTAACTAACTCATTAGCTACATTGCTTGCAAGGCTTATAGTGATGTGCATTACCGAGAGGGCCCAGAGATACCTCTCCGACAATCGGAGTGACAAAACCTAATCTCGATATACGCCAACCCAACATGTACCTTTGGAGACACCTGTAGTACTCCTTTATAATCACCCAGTTACGTTGTGACGTTTGGTAGCACCCAAAGTGTTCCTCCGGCAAACGGGAGTTGCATAATCTCATAGTTACAGGAACATGTATAAGTCATGAAGAAAGCAATAGCAACATACTAAACGATCAAGTGCTAGGCTAACGGAATGGGTCATGTCAATCACATCATTCTCCTAATGATGTGATCCCGTTAATCAAATGACAACTCTTTTGTCCATGGCTAGGAAACTTAACCATCTTTGATTCATGAGCTAGTCAAGTAGAGGCATACTAGTGACACTATGTTTGTCTATGTATTCACACATGTATTATGTTTCCGGTTAATACAATTCTAGTATGAATAATAAACATTTATCATGAAATAAGGAAATAAATAATAACTTTATTATTGTCTCTAGGGCATATTTCCTTCACTGGGCGGGTCATACCTAATAGTTATATCCCCAATATTAGGCCCCAGATTCATTTGAACTGGTTCATGTCAATCTTCACCACTTAAGAAAAATCCCCTGCTCTTTGCTTATGAAATTTTTGTAATCCGTCATGATGTCATCCTTTGAATTCATGATAACCAGCCATGACATCATCTGTCTTTAAAGCACGTTTTGCCCAACGTATCTCAATGGATCCTTATCTTAATGCCCATCTTGAAAATCGAGGCGTCCGAGTAACTGGATAACCATATTTCGGCCTCCTCATTTTTCGCGCCCACTTATCAGTCTTTCCTTATAAATAGGCACGAGTATGTCTCTTCTCATTCTCCCCTTTCCTCATCTTCTTCCTCTCGCACCTGTACTGCCGCTCGAGCTCCACCGCCGCCGCAGTGCACCTCGTCTCCGTCGACCTTGGCCGCTACATCGACCTGAATCAGTCCTGAGAACGGCAGCGTCCCTCCGCAATAGATCTGCTGTTGTAAGTCTTATCCTTCCCGCACCTTAGATCTGCATTAGGGTTTGCAGGTTCCTGTGTTCTTCATAGTTCATCACAGTATCTTCATAGTTCTTCCTCTGCTGCTTCATTTGATCCAAGAGTAATATGGAACTTTATGCGGTAGTTGTTTCGCGTCCATTTTTGATATTAGTAGATCCCTTTTTATCGCAAAGAAGCCTCATTGGAACTCATGAACTCCTCTATTCTTCATTTTTAGGTCTAGAATATTTTCTTTTCTGAGCAGTCGTTTGATCCAAAATAATAGCTAAAACTTGTGAAACTTGTTTATGCAACACTTAGGAAAAAATCTGTATTTGTTAGATCCACCTAGCCATGGCGACTCTCATGACCGGCATAAAAGGTTATGCTCAATTGATAACCCTGACTGCCCATGACGGTTTAGATGACTTCTACTACTCATGGAGCCCATGGCGGCTTAAATAATCTTGACATAATTATCCTTATGCCATTAGTCCCCTTATAAGCCGCCATCTTGAATATGCATTGAAATATCTCTCTCCAGCTTAAATTTGAACCGGTAATTTTTACTCTGTCTTAGGCTTTCATCACAATGGCACCGAAAGCACCCACTTCCTGCAACTGGGTCAAATCCATCGTCACAGACAGTACGCTGGATGACTTTGTGAAGAACGGTTATCTGCCAAAGAAGGAAATCATGTCCTATCGTGCTCCTAACCCAGAGGAGGAAATTCCTCAGCCCAAAGCGGGGGAGGTTATTGTTTTCACAGATCACATGAACCGGGGTTTCTCTCTCCACCTGGCTCAAAATTCTTCAGGGATGCCTTGCACTTATTTGACCTCCGCCCTCAAGACATCGGACCCAATTCCGTGTCCAACATTTGCAATTCCCAAGTGTTCAGTGAAGTATACCTTGGAGAAGAACCCAACATATTACTCTTCAGAGAGTTATTTTACTTGAACCGCCAGAATGAATGCGCCAACGACCAGAGCTTGGACTTCGTGGTGTCTCGATCCAATGTCGGAGAGACATAATTTTTCCTTATGCCAATCTGCCGAGTCATCCCAAAGATGGGAACCAAACATGGTTTTATTGCCAAGACACTTCTCCGGCTGATGAAAACCCTCTGCCCGGTTTTCGTGCCCAACATCGTGGGTCCAACCATCACCTTCCTGACAAGATTACAGCCGCCGAACACAAAACACTCGCCCCCACCCAAGCTAAAATTAAAGCTCTTCTGGGGAACGGGTTAACTGGCATCGATTTAGTCCGGGTTTGGCTTGCCTGGCGGGTCATTCCATTGAGCCGCCGCCCCGGCTTTGATGTGCACCTACACAGGCAAGAAAGATGATCATTTGCGGCACATCCCTGCTGACTTGCCTGAAGATGTCATCAATGATATGACGAAGTCACTTTTGAACGAGAGCCTAGAAGATTGTGGTAAGGTGGGCTTAAGCCCCTTCTGCGAAGCTAACCCGGCTCCAGCGGTAAGCCGCCCATCTGAATAACTTACCTTTATTCCTTGATGTTTTATCTGTACTCACACTTTGCCGATTTCCACAGGCGGGTGATAAATTCTGGAAGGTTAAATATGACCACGAAGCTACAAAAAGGGCAAAGGAAGGCCAAGAGAGCCGCCAGGAAAGAGGCTGCGAAGAAGAAGGGCAAGAAAGCCACCGCCTCTGACTTGCTTCGGCTAGAAGATTCTTCTGAGTCAGAGGTAGCCCTTGACTCTCTTGGCTCCTTTTTTAACCATCTTATTGACACTGATTATCAGCAGGAGGACACAGGAACAAGCCATGGCAAGGATGAAGAGGTAACTATCATTTCCTCCGACTCCGGGCCTTTGCCAAGACAGAAAATCCGCAGAGTAACTCGGAAAGTAAGATTTTTACATCCCTTAGCTTATCAAGATCCTCAATTTCTTTTGAAGCGACAGATCCATGAGAGCCGGAGGCAGACCTGGACCAGCAAGGATGCGGAGCTCTCCTCCGGCTTACCAAACACCCCAAGGAAGCGCTAGAAAGAGGTCACCTCTGATTTAAATCTCTTTTATCCTTTGGCGGGTCTCACTCGTCAACCACTCAATTCTTCTGACCCGGATTATCAGGAAACTTCTCCTTCCTCCGGCAACTCAATGCAGTCCAATCTGCCGGCTTCAAGACCGCTCCAGGGTAATGATAACCTGCTTATCCTATATTCATTTCAATTCATTGTATTTGCCCTAACCTTTTGATCTTATGCAATGGAAAAGCAAAGCCTGACAAAAGGGTAAAGAAGAATAAGTCGGCCGAAGAAACGGTCTTAACAGAGCCGGAACTTGGAACAGCCGCGCCTGAAACCTCCATTCATGAGCCGCCGCGTGAGCCAGCACATGACATGCCGACTGCTGACCCGCTTGCTGAGCGAGCTGCCGATGGCTCTGAAAGCCTGGAAATCCCTAGCCCGGTCAGGACGGATGATCCTCAATATCCTGATGTTGAGATCACCCAGACCGGCTTTGCTGAACCGGGGAGGCCGACCGTGCTGGCCAAATGTTCCGTCAAGGAGGAGCTTCTGGAACGCTACTGGGTCAAGCTTGATGTTGCTGACTGTACTCATATGAGTATTGGAGAATTCTTTTCTGGCTATATGAGCCAAGTGCACAGCAGCCGTGACCTCGAAATTGACATGGTGAAGCAGATGCACCAGAAATTTGAGGTACAATCCTTTCTCTGTACTCATTTATCCTTACTATGCCAGCCCCCAAGTCTATTGCTTATGATGAATACGCTGTAGACTTAGAAACAAACTTAGTGACATTAGTAATATATTTGGATAAAACATGTAAGAAATCCAGCTTACTCTGTAGTCCCCAAGGGCGGCTTAACCAGTATGGTTGAGTTGGTCCTTCATATGGTTGTATTGAATAAAGTACTTGAAAACCTTAAACAGCAATATGCATTAGCCCCCAAGTGCCAAGTACTCTTGCTTGCAAAGTGCTTGGGACTTACTCTCATGAACCACCACTTTAAGTAAAATTCTTCAGTAGACATTAGCCCCCAAGTGCCAAGTGTTGTTGCTTGCAAAAGGCTTGGGACTTAATATTGTATCATGATAGTCCTGATTTTGACTCGGTATTTGTACAGGCCACCACTAGTCAAATTGAGTCAGAAGTGTCTGACTTGAAGAACTGCCTTGAGGCCCAAGAGACGGAAACGCAAAGAGCTGACTCCAAGTTTAAATTCAGCGTTTCTGAACAAGAAAAACTAAAGAAAGAATTTGAAATGGAGAAAAAGGCCTGGGCTGATGAAAAAAATGCTTTGGTCAATCGAGCTGAGAAGGCGGAGGCGGCTCTTGAAGAGGCCACGGTGAATTATCCGGCTTAAAACGCCATGTCTCTCAGATGGTCTCAGCAATCTTTGGTAAGTCGCCCTGCAAGTGTTAAATACTTGAATCTTTCTATTGATCATATAAATTGTAATCAACTCACCTCACAATGTTTATGCAGGCCCAGGAGTTCAAATCTGAACCAAGATATGCTGATCAAGCTGAAGGCGGTTTATACGCTGGTGGAACAACTGTACACCAGATTTCGGCGTGCCTTAGCCATAGTTTCCCGGTCCAATGAAGTGCCCACACTCCTGGTAGATGTGCTAAAGAAACTTTCTGTGCTGCCCCAGCGATTCAATGAACTAAGGAGATCGTCTATAAGAGCCGGAGCTGTGGCTGCCTTAAGTCGAGCCAAAGCTTGGCTACCGGAGTTAGACCCGGCCCGACATCGCCACTGGTTATCCAAGTTATAAGGAGGATGGCACTCCCTTTGAGCAGGAAGACTTCGCCACTTGTGTGAAGGAGATACACCCCGTGGCTACCCTGATAGCTGATGAAGCGGATCTCACCAAGTATCAGTCGGGTTATGACGCGGAGAATCGAAGAATTCCCGCGCCACATTATGAAGTGACCAGCCTGATCCCTCCACTCCGTAAGCATACCTTCGCCCCTGAAATTGACCCGGGTGGACTAATTGATGATGAAGCTAAATTTGAAACTTTGAATGGCATTGACTGGTCATCAACCTTCCACGAAAGGGAACAGGGCAAAGAAGCGGAGAGGGCTGACCCGGATGCTTCGGGTCAACACGAGAATTAATCCACCAGGCGGCTCATACCTGTGACGTGTTGAAAAAACAATCTTAACCATTCAGACTTGGGGAGTCATGTAATAGAGTAGGAATAACTTTGTTTTGTTGTGCCATCGTGCATGTTTTGATGCTTAATACTATTAAGCCGCCATATTATATTCACCCGTGTTATACTTATCATATGCTTTCCTTATGCTTGACCAAGTCTTTTAACTGTCCTGCACATAGAAATAGATCACAAGATCCCTTGGCAGCTTACCGGAAGGCGGGTCATAATATCTTGATATATTACCATTAAGATAGAAAAAGAATCATAGATAAGCCTGTTGTAACATATAATGTTGAAACACATCTATAATCTCATACCTGTGATCTTTTGATTTGCATTGCCGGCTTATATGACCCGAACAGTAAGGGTGATAACCCAATGTTTGGAAACCAACACTTCCAAAGGTATGATGATTCTCATATATTGGCGACTTATCAGCCAAAATCAAGCCGGGTTAAAGTTAACCACACTTGCATTTTAAACCTCAAAAAAGTCTCAAGTAAAATAAAGACTGCTTTCAAAGCAAACTTAAACCAAATAAGAAGAAATAATCGAGGCTTCTGATTCGAATACGATCAGTAAACCGTTCCAAAGGGGTTAAGCTAGGATTCGAATACGATCATGTAGCCCCCAGTGGCTTTGGCATTGCACCGATCAAGAGGGTACCGACAACTATGTTCTCTTTGGTTCGAATATGACCTATGTTTGAACAAGAAGTCCCCTAATGACCTTGAGAGTTTTTTAACGACTCTGATTCGAATACGATCAAAGTCGGTTCCCAAAAGGGGTTGAGCTATGATTCGAATACGATCAAGAAACCCCTAGTGAGCTCGGCAGTGTGCCCATCAAGAGGGTACCGATAGCTATTTCTCTTTGGTTTGAATATGACATATGTTTGAACAAGAAGCCCCCTAGTGATCATAAGGTTTAACGGCCAGATTCGAATAGGATCATGAGCCAGACCAAGAGGGTTAATCTAGATTCAAATACGATCAGCCCCCAAGTGATCATTTGAAAAGACAAGGATGAAGACATATGCTCTTTGATGATGAAAAGGACAGAGGTCCTACTTTATTTATAATATATACATCGTCAAAATATGTACATCATGAGAGCCGGTGGATCAAGTGTAGTAAGGCCGAAGATGAGCAATATTCCACGGCCGGCGGGTCTCCTCCTCCGACTTACGTGAGTCTTTGTGCTCTCAAACATCGATAAGGTAGTATGACTCGTTGTTCAAGTTCTTGCTGACCACAAAGGGCCCTTCCCAAGGTGGGGATAGCTTGTGTGCATCAGTTTGGTCCTGGATGAGCCGGAGCATCAAATCACCTTCCTGAAAGGTTCTAGACCTAACCCGGTGGCTATGATAGCAGCGTAGGTCTTGTTGATAAATCGCCGGTCGAGCTGCTGCCAGGTCTCGCTTTTCATCTAACAGGTCAAGTGCATCCTAACGCGCTTGTTCATTGTTAGCCTCAACATAAGCCGCCACACGGGGCGAGTCTTGACGGATGTCACTAGGGAGAACCGCCTCGGCTCCGTAAACCATGAAGAAAGGCATATAACCCGTAGACCTGTTAGGAGTAGTATTGATGCTCCATATCACAAAGGGTAACTCCTCAACCCAACAACCCGGCGTCCGTTGCAAGGGGACCAAAAGCCGAGGCTTGATGCCTTTCAAGATTTCCTGATTGGCTCTCTCAGCTTGACCATTGGATTGGGGGTGAGCTACTGACGAAACATCAAGCCGAATATGCTCACGTTGACAAAACTCTTCCATGGCGCCTTTAGACAGATTAGTACCATTGTCTGTTATAATGCTATGTGGAAAGCCAAAGCGAAATATCACCTTCTTCTTGAACTGAACCGTCGTAGCTGCATCACACTTACTAACTGGCTCTGCCTCAACCCACTTTGTAAACTTGTCAACCGCCACCAAGAGGTGAGTCTTTTTATCTTTGTACCTTTTGAAAGGCCCAACCATGTCAAGCCCCCAGACTGCAAACGGCCAAGTAATTGGAATCATCCTCAACTCTTGAGCCGGCACATGAGCATGTCTCGAGAACTTCTGACAACTGTCACATTTACTGACCAGATCCTCTACACCAGCGTGAGTTGTCAGCCAATAAAACCCATGACGGAAAGCCTTGTCCACAAGAGATTTTGACCCAGCATGATGGCCACAATCTCCATGAATCTCATGAAGAATTTCTTGACCTTCCTCGGGAGAAACACAATGCTGAAACTCCCCAGTGACACTGCGACGATGCAACTCGCCATTGTCAATTGTCATTGACTTAGACCACCGAGTTATCTGCCTGGCCAAGGTTTCATCCTCAGGAAACTCACCCCGGGTCATGTAAGCCAAGTATGGCACTGTCCAATCTGGGATGACGTGAAGAGCCGCCACCAATTGTGCTTTTGGATCAGGAACAACCAAGTCTTTCTCTGTAGGTAACTTGACAGAAGGGTTATGCAGAATATCCAAGAAAGTATTAGGCGGCACCGGCTTACGCTGAGAGCCCAGCCGGCTTAAGGCATCAGCTGCCTCGTTCTTTCTGTGGTCAATGTGCTCCACTTGGTAACCCTTGAAATCTCCAGCAATGGCATCAACTTCACGGTGATAAGCCGCCATGAGAGGATCCTTGGAATCCCACTTGCCTGATACTTGTTGAGCCACCAAATCTGAGTCACCAAAGCACATTACCCGGCTTAAGATCATCTCCTTAGCCATCCGAAGACCATGGAGTAAGGCCTCATACTCAGCTGCATTGTTAGTACAGGGAAACATCAACCGTAGCACATAACAAAATTTGTCACCTCGAGGGGAAGCTAACACAACTCCAGCCCCCGATCCCTCCAATTGCCTGGACCCATCAAAGTGAATAGTCCAATACATGTTGTTTGGCTTAGCTTCAGGCATCTGCAGTTCTGTCCAATTGTTGATGAAGTCCACCAGTGCCTGAGATTTGATAGTAGTGTGTGGCACATATTTTAGACCATGAGGCCCAAGTTCAATGGACCACTTGGCGACTCGTCCTATGGCCTCTCTATTTTGGATGATATCTCCTAAAGGAGCAGAACTGACCACAGTGAGATGGGATGACCTAGAAAATATTGCTTAAGCTTTCGGCTTGCCATAAACACCCCATAATCGAGCTTCTGCCAATGTGGGTACCTCTGCTTGGATTCAATAAGTACCTCACTAAAGTAATAAACCGGCCATTGAACCAGATGCTCCTTACCAGCCTCCTTGCATTCCACCACAATGGCTACACTGACGGCACATGTGTTAGCAGCCATATATAACAACAAGGGCTCCTTATCAATGGGAGCAGCAAGGACTGGCGGCTCAGCTAGCTGTCTCTTCAAATCTTCAAAGGCAGCGTTAGCAGCATCCCTCCAGACGAAGCTATCTGTCTTCTTCATCATTTGATACAGTGGAATGGCCTTCTGGCCTAACTGGCTTATGAACCGGCTTAGAGCAGCAATACAACCCGCCAAACACTGAACATCATTGATACACGCCAGTTTAGCCAATGAAGTGATTGCCTTGATCTTCTCCGGGTTAGCCTCAATGCCCCTATTAGAAACAAGAAAACCCAAAAGCCTGCCTGCAGGCACGCTAAAAACACACTTGGCCGGGTTAAGCATCATCTTGTAAACCCGGAGATTATCAAAGGTCTCTTTCAGATCATCTATCGAGGTCTCCTTCTCTTTGGATTTCACCACATTGTCGTCCACATAAGCATGAACATTGTGCCCAATCTGATTATGAAGACAGTTCTGCACACACCGCTGGTAAGTCGCCTGGGCACTCTTGAGCCCAAAAGGCATAGACACATAGTAGAAGGCTCCAAATGGAGTAATGAACGCCATCTTCTCCTGGTCCTTAACTGCCATCTTGATCTGATGATAACCAGAGTAAGCATCCAAAAATCTCAAAAGTTCACAACCCGCCGTAGAATCAATGATTTGATCAATACGAGGGAGAGCAAAGGGATTAGCCGGACAAGCTTTGTTCAAGTATGTATAATCCACACACATACACCAAGTGCCATTCTTCTTAAGCACAAGCACCTGGTTAGCCAACCACTCTAGATGAAAAACTTCAATAATGAACCCGGCCGCCAATAGCCGGGCCACTTCCTCGCCGATGGCTTTATGCCTCTCTTCATTGAATCACCGAAGAAACTGCTTGATCGGCTTAAACTTTGGATCAATATTTAAAGTGTGCTCAGCGAGTTCCCTCGGTACACCTGGCATGTCAGAAGGCTTCCATGCAAAGATGTCCCGGTTCTCATTGATGAACTCAATGAGCGCGCTTTCCTATTTGGGATCCAGATTGGCACTGATACTGAACTACTTAAATGAGTCGCCTGGAACAAAATCAACAAGCTTAGTGTCATCGGCCTACTTAAACTTCATTACATGCTCATGCTCTGTGGTTGGTTTTTTCAAAGATGTCATGTCCGCCGGGTCAACATTGTCCTTGTAGAACTTCAACTCATCTGTTGCACAAACAGATTCAGCGTAAGCAACATTGCCTTCCTCACATTCCAAGGCTATCTTCCGGACCCCATGCACTGTGATGGTACCCTTGTGACCCAGCATCTTGAGCTGCAAATAAACATAACAGGTCGTGCCATGAACTTGGCATAAGTCGGCCGTCCAAACAAGGCGTGATACGGACTCTTGATTTTGACCACTTCAAAAGTTAGCTTCTCAGCCCTGAATCATGCTCATCTCCAAAAGCCACTTCCAGCTCGATCTTACCTACTGGGTACGCCGACTTACCAGGGACCACTCTGTGAAAAACAGTGTTGGAAGTCTTTGGATTTTTATCAGTCAAACCCATGCAACAAAAAGTCTCATAGTAGAGGATGTTGATGCTACTGCCTCCATCCATGAGTAGTGAACTTATATCCACTAACCTGAGGGGATACCACAAAGGCCAAGTGACCCGGATTGTCAACCCGGGGAGGGTGATCTGCCCTACTCCACAGAATAGGCTGCTCAGACTATCTTAAATAACAAGGAACTGTCGGCTCAACAGTGTTCACAGCCCTCTTATGAAGCTTCTGGTCCCGTTTGCACAAAATGGTGGTAAACACATGATACTGTCCACTATTCAGCTGCTTTGGATTACTCTGGTATCCACCCTGCTACTGCTGCTGACCTCCCTGGACAAATTGCTGATTATAACCACCTTGATTTCCCTGCGAGTTTTGAAAATTGGAATTTGAACCGCCGCCCGGGCCATGAAAACCGCCGCTGCCAGGCCCATGATTACCGTCAAACATGTCGGAATTCTTGAAAGCCTTCATGATCGTACAGTCCTTCCGTAGGTGAGTGGCCGGCTTCTGTGGGTTGCCGTGTCTCGGACAGGGATCATTCAGCAACTGTTCAAGCGTGGGGCTTGACCCGCCGGACCGAGGGGGTGGCCTCCCCTTACGTCGTTGATTGTTGCCCTGCGCATTGGTGTTAGCCACAAACTCCAAGCTACCATCAGCCTTACGTTTATTATTACCTCCTTGATTTGTTGGGTTATGCTGAGGGCCCTTGCCATTGCCATTCTTTTTTCCCTTTCCTGTCTTTTTATCATCAGACTTGGGATCCTTGGTACTATCAGAGTCGGCGTACATGACCAGAGCCGCCATCAGCTAACCCATGTCATTACAATCGCGCTTGAGCCGCCCTAGCTTCACCTTCAGAGGCAAAAAATGGCAATTTTTCTCCAACATTAAGACTGCAGAGCCGTCATCCATCTTATCAGACGAATGTATTATGGCCTTAACCCGGCGCACACAATGGGTCGTGGACTCACCCTCCTCCTGCTTGCAATTGGTCAAATCCACAATTAACATGGGCTGCTTGCATTTATCTTTGAAGTTCTGAATGAACCAGGCTTTTAACTCTGCCCATGAACCGATGGAATTAGGCGGTAGCCCCTTCAACCAAGTGCGGGCAGTCCCATCCAACATCATGGTAAAGTACTTGGCCATCGCAGCATCACTGACCTCCGGTAACTCCATAGCCATCTTGTAGCTTTCAATCCATGCCCCAGGCTGTAAGTCGGCCGTATATTTAGGCACCTTTATGGGCCCTTTGAAATCCTTGGGCAAACGCTTGTTACGCAGAGCCGGCACCAGATAGGGGACACCTCCGGTCCTGGTGGTCACGCTTGCCTCAATAGAAGTAGTCGGATAAACCGGAAAAGGCTGGTAAGCCACCAGCTGAGCCGCCCGCTCAGCCTCTTGACGTATTATGTCCTGATCAACCAAGTTAAGGGCTCCATCGCGCGCCGGGTCATACCCGCCTGGCTGGTTATGGCGCTGGGCGTTGCTTGAAACGGCCGCTGAGTCCATGTGCCTTCTATAACTCGGGCTCCGGCTTGGATGAGGGGTCGAATGAATCATGTCTCGGCTATACGAGTACGCCTCCTGCTGTGCCAAAGCCTTCTGAAGAAGCTCTCTAATCCTTCAAGTTTGAACCGTCGTCGGAGAGTCGCCCTCCACCAGGAGAGTCGCCAATCGCGCCGCTGCAGCAATGATGTTCTCCAACGGGTTAGAGTAATGACCCGGTGGTGTTAGTATATACTGAGGCGGAGCAGTATTCATCCGGGGAGGTTCCATCATATGTGGTTGAATCGGCATTCCAGCCCCGGGTGCCGCAACCCGGTCTATCTCCGGCAGGTTACTGGGCCTTGCACCGGGTGTATGGAAGAGGTTTCAAGGATCGTAAACCAGAGGGAGCTGAGACTGAGTCTTCTAGTATCTTCTCCTCATGACCTCATTGGATGCATTTTGATCCATCGTGAGCCGGAAAGTCTGCACCTGAATCCGCTGAGCCTGTGCGTCCAGAGCCGCCCTCTCTGCGGTCATCTTGACATCTTCCGCTGCGAGGTCTTCCTTAGCCTGCACTATATCTTGTTTTAACTGTGCCACTTCCGCATCATGTTGAGCTTGATCCGCCGGGTTGACCGCGGCAGCTAACAGAGCGGTCATCTTATCCATGAGATCCATCAGCATCTGAGCAGGCGGGCGCACAGGGCCTCCTGCCTCGGCCACCGCTGACCCGGAGGTTATTGCTGCTGCAGTTGTGGAGTTTAGAATAGGTTGCGTGCCAGCCATGAAGATCCCAACTCTGCTCGGCGGCTCAAGGAGATCCGGAATACTGCTGCCATCAGAACAACCCCCAAGCCCGCCGTCTTGCAGTTGATACAACGAATCCGTCTCGCTCATGGACGACTCACCATCAGAATAGATGCCCGTCTCACCGCCAGATGAAGATCCTTCAGAGGGTCCTCCGTGGATGCATCCCACGAAGGCACGTTTCACAGCCGGCAGAGCCCAGGCGGGTCTCGCACGCTGAGCCGTCTCGACGAGGTTGGTGCAGATGTCCGGCTCAGGGCCCGGCTCGCCGATCTTGCCGATGAAGACGTGAATTCCGCCGAAGGGGACCCGATACCCGTACTTAATTGAGCAGGCGTCGGGGCCCCAGCCTGCGTCGTCGATGTAGAGCTTGCCGCGATGACTCTTGGTCATCCGGCCTACAGCGCATCCATTGAGCCCTTCGGAGCTGCCCTTCAAGTACTCAAAATCCACCGTGCGCTGACCCCATAGTGGGCGCCAACTGTCGCGGAATTGTCACATCAGATGTCCTAGTGAAAGGACTTCGTCGTGGAGCCATTGCAACTAGGAAGCTTAAAGGGGTTAATCGGGACAAAGGACACGGGGTTTATACTGGTTCGGCCCCTCACGGTGAAGGTAAAAGCATACGATCCAGTTTTTAGCAGGATTGCTTATGACTCGATTACTAGGGAGCAGAATCGCTTGACCTAGCTCTCGATCTTATGTTACCTGCCCTGAACCGCCGCCGGGTCGTCCCTTTATATACAAAGGTCGATGCCCAGCGGCTCACAAAGTCCTAGCCGGCTCATAAACAGTGTCCGGCTCGGTCTCTAACTATTCTTGCCTTACAGTACAAGTCATGTACATATGGCGGTTTATCTCTACGGGCCTTAAGTCGCCTCTGGGCTTTAGGCCCTTAACTAACCCGCCATCTTCATCCTTGGCCTTGGGCTTCAAGAGTACTTGTAGGTATAACCCGGCCCCTCCTGGGCGGGTCATACCTAGTAGTTATATCCCCAAAATGTGTTGTACAACCTTGTTCTTCCCATCAAACTTTGCTTTACCATCAAACTTGCCCTTGTTCTTGAACTTGTGGGGCTGGAAGTTTTTCTTCTATACCAGATTGGCACTAGAACCTCTCAATACCTCGAGCATGGTTGTCCTTTGCTCTCGCCTTTTCTTCCACATCAAGAGTACCAATGAGATCCGGAACGGAAAATTCCTGCCTCTTATGCTTCAGTAAGGTAGCATTGTTCCTCCACGTGGGAGGAAGCTTAGTGATGATGCCACCAGCAATAAACTTGTCCGGTAGGATACAATTGAAGTGCTCAAGTTCTCTAGCAAATGACTGTATCTCATGAGCTTGCTCAACCACGAAGCGCTCTTCAGTCATCCTGTAATCATTGAATTGATCCATGATGTACAACTCAGTGCCAGCATCCGAGACCCCAAACTTGGCCTCGAGTGCGTCCCACATATCTTTTCCATTATCAATTGATGCATAAGCATCAACTATGTTCTCACCAAGAGCACTCAAAAGAGCAGCCTTAAACATGGTATCCATTTTCTGAAAAGCTTGTGCCTGTTGAGCATCATACTCTCCTTCAGGTTTGCCAAGAGTGGCGTCATAGCAGCTCATGGTTTGAAATCACAGAACGGCTCTCACGCGCCACCTCTTATAGTGGATACCCTCAAACATAGGAGGTCTCATGGAAGCAGCAAAACCACTTGGGGTAAATTGCCTATAATAAGGTTTTTGGATTGTTGAAAAATGATCAATTTACCATATGATTTTATTAATGAAATTACTAGATAAAACATGACTAAAGTAGCAGACATAAAGCAAGTCATGCGATCTGACAAAGAGAAGGTAAATAACATCTGCAAATATGAACTAGAACCGAACATATCTAGAGCAGAGAGTAGAACAAGGAACTGTGATAGGACCTCTAACAGGAAAAGCAAGAACACGTACGGGACAACAGCAGCAATAGTAGCACTGGACTTGGGGTCGGTGTCCTCGGTAGCCATGTCGTCAAGGAGGTTGTCGACGTCGGGGAAGAAGTCGTCGTCGGGGAAGAAGTCGTTGGAGTCCGGAGCGTCCGTGACGAAGAAGTCAGTAGTCGCGCTGAGCGCTCTCCAAAAACCTTATCACCCTTCTCCCATACAGGACTCAAAGAAGTGGAGTTTTGAAGGCCTACTATCCCGACCTACGGTGCACGCCGCAAGCCGGGATTGGGAAGATCGTAGCAGCATCGCAGTGCTCAGGAACCGGTGGCAAGAGTAAGAAGTAGTTCTGGTGCGTCTCTCTGAGAGGAGCGACCTCCCTTTTATAGGCGCAAGAGAAGGAGGCGGGAGGTGAAACGAAAAGAGGGAGACGAAGCGAACAGACTTCAACAGAAGAGGCGCGCCGTTCGGATTCAGTGTCCACTACAGAAAACGTTTCAGCTCCTGTGTGACCTTTCGTATACCCGTCGTCGTGGCAAAAATTTAGACATCGGCTTGGCTCATTCCCGCAACCCGCGGCGAGGCGAGGCGAGGCGTGGCGAGGCGGGCGGCGAAGGAGGAGCGTGCGTGGATGTCCCTCTTGTTCTCATCCTCATACATGTGGGGAAAGAACCTCCCTTATAAAAAGGTCCAACTCCCTCTAAACTAGCAATGTGGGACTAAACTTTAGTTCCACCTTTTGCTTTGCACGAATGGGTTGCGTGGGCCTCTAGATTTATTAGGAATTTCTGAAATTGCTATTGGGCTTGACCCAAAATAGACAAAATTCCAGCAGTTTCTCCCGCCTCGTCAGGCCGAATACGGAGCCGGGGCTCGGCCCCGTGAAGCACGAGCACAACGACGAGGCCGGCCTTCGATGACGAGGCCGGCATGAAGTGGGTGCGGGAGGACTGGGCGCGGATGGAGATGGAGTGCCAGCGATGCGCCCTGAAGGAGATCGCCGCTCGGCGCCGTGGCCGCGACAAAGGAGGCATCGTCATTCTCAACGCCAACGACGACGAGGTGCCGCCGCCGGCCAAACCAATCCACCAGGGGGACCCCGGGCAGGGGTCGACCAGGGACGGTCGCGTGAAGAAGGAGAAGAAGGACGACAACGACGGCGACTTTAGCGTGTTCAGCGAGTTCTTTGGCCTGTAGGCACGGCCGTTTCTTCTTCTTCTTTTTAGTAGACTTATTATTATGTTTCTATATTAAAAAATGATGTGAACCGCCTAAATATCGCCGAATGTATGCTATGTTTGCCGAAATTTGCCTAATTATATTTTACAAAAAACTTTAAAAAGACCGTCCGAGGCCGACCTAGGGGCGGTGGCTGGGAAGCTGATCGCCCCCACGCCGAAAATTAAGGCGACGCTTTTTTAGCCCCTGAGGTGCGAACGGCTGGAGACGCTCTAAGTGTCGTGCCACCCGACCGGAGGCTTCCGGTTTTGGCCAGCATACTCTGCAGTCGACACCCATGCATGCGCCGGCACCCGGCACGCAGCCGGCCGGGGCACCGGACGCAGATGACTATAAAGATGCGCGGCATGGCCGCCACACGGAGCGTGACGAGCAACGTAAAGACTTGAAAACCGCTTCCATATTACGGGACGGAGAAAGTACTAATTTGCTGCTCGCTCGCAGGAACGGCCGGCCACAGATGGCACGCCGCACGCAACAAGCTGACGGATCGCTGGTGCAAAGTCGAGTGCCCTAGGCCAGCCGAGGCATCCTCCTTGACGCCTTGACCGTGGTAGGTGCCTCGATCTCGATACATCTCACGAGTGCTCCGTGCATCCGGCATTTTCCCGCCGGCTTGGCGACCTCGATACAACGTTTGTCCACTACGGCGCACTGATACGATCACTCGTCACTAGTGATTGTCACGTCTGGTCGGCCAACCGGTCGTAGTCTATGGAGTTATGGAAAGTTGCAACTTAATTAACTGCGAGTCAATTACATCACTGGTGTCAGAACTTGGCACGAAAAGTCATTTCCGTGCTAAAACTTACATCATACATTAAACTGGTGCCACAAATTGACTTTGACGTGCGTATACGGTGCAAATCACATTTCTATACGAATAGAGTGATGATTAGGCACGCCAACATGGCTTAGGGCCCGCTATCAACGAGTGGAATGCAAAGTGGATGTGTACACAACGACAAAGTAGCACATCCCCCCAGCCCCCGCGTCGCCTGCTCGGGCGACTCGGGCGGCTCGGGCGGCGACTAGGGTTTCCTCGCGCCGCCACCCCCATTCCTCCCCCTCTCCCTCGCCGCCACCCGAGGAGGTCGCTGGGCAAGCCCGCGTGGCCGCTGGTGACGGTGGCAGCGGGGATCTCGTCGCTCCGTTTCTCTCGCGGAGGGCTGTGGCTATTGAGGCGGCGGCCCCTGGTGGCGAGGCATCGGCGTGACGGCTGGCGGCCTCCTTTGGTGCTGGTGGCCAGGTTCCTCGGCCGCTGGGGCGGCGAGGCCTCTGGTGGCTGGTGGTCGCGGCGGGAGGCCTTCTTTTCGTCAGATCTGAAGGTATGACTAATCCACCTTTCTGGCTCACTCCTCCTCCCCCATACATGATGCCCGGCGGCCTTGGTTGCCGGCGCGCTGGCTGGGGAGATGTTGGTGGCACGGATTTGGGTCCGGGGGAAACCCTAGGCCGGCTGGTCCGGACTCGACAGCGGCGACGCCCAAGGGCGCCGCTTTCCATCCTCGGAGGCGCCGCTGAGGACCCTCCCTGTCCACCCCCTACCTTGCTCCCGAGCGAAAGCTCAAAATCCTCTCCGGATTGGGCGGTGGCGTCACCGTGTGCATCGTTCTCTCCTTGGAGACGCCGCCTGGGGATGCTGAAGGTTTGGGTGAGTGTTGCCTTGGTGTGGAGGCGTCTGGCAGCTGCTTTGTCCTCTCTACAGTGGCCAGCGATGTCATGATTTGCAGATTCGGCGCCCCCTTTGGTGGTTCTCTCTCGCGTGGTTGTTGTCGTGTTGTTGAGTACCTGCATTCTCTGCGGTGTTTGATTTTGCGCTCATGATGCTCGCTACTGTGGCTTGGCTTGGTGTTGTTTCATCCTCTTCGTTTGCCCCAGGTGGCTTTCCCTCTTTGCTGATTGTCCGAAGGCGGCGATGTTGTAGCTGGCGTGGTGTGCTTTTGGCTACGTGCAGGTCAGGCGGCGTGCTCTCGACGAGTGGTCGTGAAGCCGGCTCCTATCCAAGCTCTCGGGTGAGCATCTCTCTTGCCAACGAGGGTAGGGGCCCTTTTCGGCATCTGAGGAGATAGGAGCTGTCCCTTCTCCGCCCGATGCTCCAGACACAATCTTGGTCCTTCTCTTAGCAGACGGCCGATCCATTGCAATCTACTATGTTTGGGTGTCCTTGGCCCTTAGTGTAGTGGGCAGCGACACTAGCAAGCTGTGCTCCCTTTTCCTATTTTGTGCTTGTTAGTGTGTGTTGCTTTGTAAGCTGCTCCATCAGCCCCTTGTATCCTTTTCGTCTTTGTTAGCTCTGTTGGTTCTTTGTAACGCCTGGCCGGTTGATGGCTTTGTTAATTCAAAGCCGGGCTCTTCTTGAGCCTTCGTTCCAAAAAAAAGTGGATGTGTGGTCTGCTATTTCACAAACAAAACCTCGGAAAAAATGTCACGAAAAATACTATGCCACGGCCGCAAGGGTCCACTTGTTAGCTTCCCACAAATAAATGAAAAATTGGTACGCGCGAGGACTCGAACAACTGACCTGTAGACAAAGCAGCGCAAGGCTAACAACCTGACCCTCAGGCATTTTATGTTAACAACTGCATGCTGCTCCTATAAGTAAGTGTTCATGTATTTATATATTTTAATAAATGCTTATATAACTTTAAAAATGTTCACATTTAAAAAAATATTCATGTAGTGCACAAAAGTGTTCCTGCTTTACGAAAGTTTTTTATTTTACTATATATATTAATAAATTCTTAAATAAGTTTTCAAATATTTAGAGTTTTAACAAAATATTCATGTAGTATATAAAAGTGTTCATGCTTTAAAAAACATATATTCATATAATGTAAAAATAGTTGGTTGAGATTAGAAGCAGCGACATGTAGTCATCATGTGTGAGTGGCCACCACACCACCCAGCAGCGTTACTTTTTTTGGAATTTATAAAATATATATTTTACATCAATAAATGCTACGATAAGTTTAGAATGTTCATGATCTAAATAAAAAATGTGTAGTATATAAAAGTGGTCATTGTTATTTTTAAAGTTATTTTATTTTAACACACATTACAATTTACATGTACTTTTTTTACAAAAATAAAAGTGTAAAATGGGTCGCCGGGACTCCAGCCGACTTAAGTCAGAATGGTTATATGAGTTTCATAAATGAGGTTTGGTGTATAGATTTGGCCCGCGGCACAACATGCGTCACGTCATGTGATCAAATCTCAGGGCGACAATTTTTGCACAATACTAGCCTGCATCTCTGAGAAAAATATGGGCCCCTGCCAGGGGCTTTTTCATGCGAAAAAATGAGGTCTTTTCGCAAAATAGCAGGCACACGTCGTCCAGTCGTTGACAGCGGGCCCCATGTCATGTTGGCGTGCCTAATCAGCACCATGTTCGTATAGAAACATGATTTGCACCGTATATACACGGCAAAGCCAAGTTGTGGCACCAGTTTAATATATGCCACAAGTTTTAGCATTAAACTAACTTTTGGCGTCAAGTTGTGGCATTAGTGATGTAATGAGTCATTAACTGCCCTAAAGTTAAGTCAGCAGGAACCATCCGCGTGATTCGTCCGTTCATGTGACTCCTGTATATACTGCAAGCAATAATGGATGTCAAACACAAAAGAGGTCTGGGCGGATGTTTTCTTTTTTTGGAACCAAACCCGTAGAACAATAATATGTATTAAAATAAAGTTCAATATTTACAAAGCTAAGGTACATATAAAAAAAATAAAAGTTCAACCTACTCAAGTTCTAGTAAAACCCATTGGTAACATGGTAAACTACTAGTTCAAAAACTGATCAATCCAACTGGATAATTGAGCTTCAAATGTGGTCTTAATTCTATGTCTGAGCAAAAGCAGATCAACCTTGAATGATCGTTTCAGAGAGTGCATTGATGGAGGCTGTGTGTCGAAGATTTTACCATTTTTTTGCATCCAAATATGCAAGCAACCAATGATAGATTTTACCATTTCTTTGCATTCAAATATTCCAGCAACCCATGATAGATATTTCCATAGCAATAGAGGCCGGCAGAGCTTGTGTCAGGAGCATGATCTCATCATACATCGAAATACCTCTTTCTCTGTGACCAATAATGGATTCCCAACAGCTTACCATGATCGCCATGCAGAGCTTGTGTCTTGGCAGATGTTCACCATGATCGGTCGAGTGGAACCCGTCACGACAATGTCCACTCCGTACGTACAAAATGTCCCCACACCACGTAGACAACCAGACTCCAGAGCATAAAAATGTCATTTTCATGCATAAGTATTATATATATATATATATATATATATATATATATATATATATATATATATATATATATATATATATATTTGCGCGCTTCAACATGCGCTTGTTTATTACAACTCGATCATATGTCGATTGGAGTAGTGAACCAGTGATGTGGTAGGCAGTAGTACTCACATTTTCGCGTGCATATGTAGAGTACGTAGGATGCACAAACGAATACGTACACGTAGTTCCTCTAAGCACACAGCTAGCTAGCTAGCTCCTTCGACCAAATGCAAATAATTTACCTTTCCAAACTCATCCGGAACACCTGATATATAGAGGCTGCCACGCGCATGGCACCGTGCGTAGGTGGAAGATCGATCTGCTCTACCTACGTACGTCGGCGCGTCATGCATGGCTCCCGGCTCTCTAGTGATGGTGCTCCGGGTCCGGGCCGCCTGGCACCTCCCGCTTGTGAGCGGCGTCTCCCTGCAGCCTCCTCGCGTTCCACCTCCCCGGAGGAACGCCGGCGCCGCCGGTAGCGGCCGCGGCGCCGGCCGCATTGGTGACCGCGGCAGCATAGACGACGCCAGCCACGGCGCGAGCTTCGGTCGGCGTGGCTACGAGCCCCAGGCTAACGATCAACACCAGGCAGACGACAGCAGCGCCGATGCGAGCGGCCATGGATGGATCTGGAGACGAGGACGGTACACTACGTGCTCGACGCAACACAAGAGAGGCTTTTGATCGATGGTGTGAGTTTGAATGTGTGTCTCATGGATCAGCGGTATTTATAGGGCGAGGCGGCGAGACGATAAGAGATGACAAGGATCGGCGGTTACAAAAGAAACATAGAACGGGACCCGGGGCAATGTTGCGGATAATTGGTGGAACGACCGATCGCTTTTTGTGTGTAAAGGACAAGGAAGGACACGTCGGGCACCGTCGGATTGACCCAGTGGCCACCACTGCAAAGGGGCTAAGAAGATCATGCGCCGTCGGTCACGATGATCCTATTCCTTTTTGCATTAACTAGCGTACGCACCGTCGTGGCCATGAGCCAATGTTCTGCTTCTGTGCTCCCATGTTCTCTCTGCACGACTAATTGCTCGATCAGAATAATCCAATCCAAGTCAGTGCGCCACAGAGGGATATGCCACCACGGCCGCTCTCGTCGTGAGCGTGCGTACATTGTGCCCAGAACTACACAGGTTTCACTTATGTGGAAGGCACATGGATAGATGGAGGAACCACGATAACAATGTGGTCTCGCCGTGTCGGTTGAGACGATAAAACTAGACTAGTTTTGCATAGCGCGGCTAATTCATGAAGATCCTTTCCTGTAATATTTACATACGCGCATACACTCATTTCTATAAACACACACACATCCTATCCTTATGAGCACCTTCGAGAGACTGAGCCGGCATATCATCTTAAGATTTACGAACTCACCGTAGGCGCCTCGTCGTCGACGGGAACGTCTCCTCCCACTGAAAGCGCACCCTAATGGGCTGGGGATACCAGTGTCCCTCTAACCATCCAACCACAGGTTGGTTCACTCCTTTCCTGTAATATTGACCATAGTTCTCAGTTTCACTTAGTGAGAAGGCTAGCTGTAGTGTATGAAAAAAAAGGTTAAGACAATTATGGACTGTATCACTCCTTCATTAATTTCTCAAAAAAAACACTCTTTAATTAATACATGTCCAGTACGCAAAAAAAGGTTAAGAAATCTCTTTAGAAACAATGGATGTCTTTGATTCGAAACATTTGTATGAAACAAGAAAAGGTCGATGGCATATCGCATAGGTTTTTTTTGGAACCGGGCAAAATATTTGCCACGCATATTAATTAAGAGGGAAAAGAGTTCGATCGTTCTGTATTACAAGACACCCTTACAACAAAAATTGTTGTTCTCGCGACATAATTGTACCCATAGTGACGCCTCATCCTTAATGTTTTGAAGAAGGATCATAGAAGGACTGCTCTTGTATCGAAAAACCCGTGCGTCTCTTTCGTTTCAAATTGTCGAAGAGGTGAGCATGGTTAGAGATGGTCTTAGCACCTTGTAGTTAGGAATGGTCTCGTTGGATAAACCGATCCACCACGCCTTGGTGGATTGCAACAAGTACCGTGTGCAAGTATCAATGTGGTCCAACTAAAGCCAATTTTTGATCATGTCCCAAATCCTTAACGTAAATCGACACTTGAAGAAGAGATGGTCCACCGATTCTTGAACTTGCTTCATAGCAGGCATAGATCACAATTTGGCCATCCGCGCTTGGCCAGCCTATCAGCAGTCCAAATCCTACTTTGGGTGGCAAGCCAAGCAAAGAACTTGACTTTCGGAGGAGTCCAAACCTTGCAAACAGCCTGCTCCATGCGGGAGCGGGCGATGCCGAGGAACCAAGCCCTATAGGCAGACTCTGCCGAGTAGATTCAGTTGTTGGTGTGCTTCCAAGTGACATCATCCTCTACCTCCTCTAGGAGAGCAAAGTCACAAGAGTGTCCCAAAGCGCTACAAATTCCCGAAAGTGGTTGATAGTGAAACTTGCCAAAATTTTGATCTTGGAGACCTACGCCTCATCCCGTAGGATTGCATGGCAAGGTGAAAAAATAATTCTTTTGTCTTTTTATGTCCGGATTTTCTATTGGCAAATATTTTTCTACAGTAATTGCGGTTGGTATTAGGGTCTACTAGTGTGCTAGATGCCCATTAGCACCTCTAAAGCATCTTATGATGCAATCCTAAGTAAATACAGGTGCAAAAGTAACCTGAAAAAAAATGTAAATGAGCAGAAACAAGAAATCGGGACTACAAGATCTATCCCGAGGTTCAGATCATTTTCGCAATCATACGTCCTCATTGGGGAGGCTCGACAAAAAGTCCTAAGGTCACAAAGACCTCCATCACAAAGACCCCACCTATACATTCTTGCCTTATGACACAAAATTCATGACCAATCACATGAAGGCTTACACAAAATTCATGACCAATCACAAACTTCTTAGCTCATTTACGCAATGAAGGCTTACACATGACCCAACTTTCCAGAAGACATTCACCCTCCAAGGGTAATAAGAACTTGCACAGGTCATCTAGAAGAACCCTTTTGGCAAAGATGTTCAACAAAGCACTAAGAAAAGACATATATAGGTCTAGATGTTTCCCTATTTTATGTTTTTGGAATCATGCGAATCAAAAATACCTTGTGGCCTAGGGTGTTTGTGCTATTTTATGTTCTTCCATGGTTAGCTTAAAAAACTTTCTCCTTTTATGTCTGAATCTTTTGTTGGCGAGTATTTTTCTATAGTAAGTATGTTTTTTAACGAGACGCAAGAAGCCTCCGGCTTTAAATTAATAAAGCTCGCACAAGGAAACATCCAACATAAAGTAAAACAAGTCTGCAAAAGGGATAACTCTAAATGAAACATTGCAACTCAGGCATCAAACCTTGTAGAGCATGCGGGCTCGCGACTAAACCTAAAATGACAGAGCTACCCTAAGGCCCCCTAGACGATCTTGCAACATAGTAAACTTTTCGCAGCTTGCTAGTCGCCATATCCACTTGCTCAGCGTCCTTTTCCTTCCATAGCGTTCGCCACTGCTACATATATAAGTTGGTTTTAAAGAGGCAGTTAGCCGGGTGCAAAGGAAAAACAGCCTCAATGGTAAATATATTACCACAAGGACTATAGTAGCTCCCTTATGCACATCCATATAACATGTTTCAATCATCCATGAAGGGGATTGAGATGGTGGATTAGGTCCGTGACATAGTGAGAATCCCAATCCAGACGAAAGGTTTCTCGAACTACACTCCAAGCAAAACATTACAATGGAGGCATTGGAAGAAAGCATGGTTAGAGTCTTCTTGTACCGAGCACATCATGCACTTGCCATTGGATGGCTCGTGCATCTTAGCAATATTGGCTGAAGTCAGGAGGTGGTCACGGTATAGTTGCCATAGAAAGATTTTCACTTTTAAAGGGACTACGACTTTCCAAAGATGCCTAACGAGCGATAAAGTCGATAACATGGAACATCTTTCATACATGGACTTGACCAGAAATTGGCCCGGAGTCGATAAGTGCCAAGAGACCGCGAACTATTTTGTTCAGGGGTGGAAGTGTGTGACTAAAGGTAATATACGGAGTAGCGGAGCTACACGCCTCCCCCACCAAAATATCCGATTGGACTGCAAGCCTAAAAATGCTACGGTATTGTTGCCAAAGCGGCTGATCGTCAAGCCAAGAATCAAACCAGAAGCGAATGGAGCGTCCATTGCCCGGTTTGAATCTCACACCCAAGGCAAAGGCTGGCCTTTTGGTTAGCGTTCCAAAACGGCAGTCCCCAAGCCGAGGACTTGAAGAAGGAGCCATTGGGGAAAATTTCGCCAGGAGAAGGCTAGCCCATGGCCTGCAGGCATTTTGGTACAGCTTTTAAATCCATTTGGTTAAGAGAGCAACATTCATCGGTTTAGAGTTAGTGATTCCCAAGCCCCTGAACTTCTTAGGGCGGCAAACAACCGCCTATTTAATCAAGTAGTATTTGCATTTAGCTCCAGCTCCTTCCTAGAAGAACTTGGAGTGAGGGGTGTCCAATTTGACATAAACCCATTGGCCAAAAGGAAAAGCCCCACAAGAAACAACGTAAGCGAGGATAGGCTAGAGTTCGTTAGTGTTAATCTAGGCCCGAGGACATGGATTTGACATGCCATGGGTATACCCTCTTGCTTACTGCAACACATAGCGGCTCCCAATCCGGGATCCTAAGTTTTTTATTTGAAATTGGAAGCCTGAGATAAGTAAGGGAGAAATTCCCCAACTTACAATTTAGGCGGTTGGCAACACTTTGGCTCTCCTAGTGATCCATCCCCATGGAAACCACCTCGCTTTTGCGGAAGTTAACTTTCATCCCTAACATAGCCTCAAAGCTAAGCACAATCAGCTTGACCGAAGCGATACTAAAATCATCTGGTCCAAAAAGGAACATAGTATCGTCGGCGTATTGAAGCTGCGATACCCCATAGGTATAAGGTGACTAACCACCCCCTTAATGTGCCCTGCCGCACGCGCGTGATCCAGCATGTTGGACAAAGCGTCCACGACTAAGTTAAATAGCACTAGAGATATAGGGCCACCTTGTTGTAGGCCCCTACGGTTCCTAAAGAA
>NC_041385.1:549764010-549822524 GCF_002162155.2 Triticum dicoccoides
GGGCCTCGAAACCTTTTCTAAGTAAACCTCATGCAAGAAATCCCAGTTGACCCGATCGTACGCTTTTTTCGATGTCTAGTTTGAGAAGGATCACTTGCTGCTTACACTATTTCATGTACTATCTCCTACAGCGCCATAGGGCCCTCTAAGATGTAGCACCCTTTAGTGAAAGTTGATAAACATCGATTAATAACATGTTGCGCTACCGGCAAGACCCGGGAGGCGTACATTTTAGCACAAATTTTGAGATGGCGTTTATCAGCGCAATAGACCTGAACTGCCTGATGTTATGGGCACCATGGAATTTGGGGATAAGCGAGAGGATGCCAAAAATGAGCCTGGAAATGTCTACGATTCATAGAGCAAATCCATTTCATATCACCAACACAGGGCCCCGTAAAACATCCCAAAATCGACAGAAGAAAGCAACCGGGTAGCCATCCGGCACCAGCGTCATGTCCTATTTCATGGCGCACAACCACATCAATTTCTTCTGGTAGAAAAGAGCACATGAGATCCTTGTTCTCCGCATCCAAAACACATTGAGATTGGTCCAAACATCAGTGCGCAAGCCGGCCAGCTTGGGATCCGCCGTAACCATGAGCCATTGTAGAAATCGTATACGTGTTTAGTGATTTCTTCCTGGCCAAGAAGGAGACCCTGCTCCGAATGGAGACACAAAATAGAGCATTTATTCTATCTCACAGTGGCATACATGTAGAAGTAATGTGTGTTGCCGTCCTTGTTGTTGGTGTCGAAACCAGCTGATCTCGGGTAAGGGGGTCCAAGCTGTATGTCTGAAGACCGATGGTAACTATGAACAAAGGACACAATGTTTACCCAGGTTCGGGCCCTCTTAATGGAGGTAAAACCCTACTCCTGCTTGATTATATTCAAAAGGTATAGGGGTTACAAGAGTTGATCTACCACGAGATCGAGTTGGTTAACCCTAGATTAGTTAGCCTAGCAATGTTGTGATCCTTCCTCCGATCTACCCTCCGGTTTATATATACACCTGAGGGGCTTAGGGTTGTATAAAGTCGGTTTTACAGAAAGGAATAACATATCTAGACACCTATACTTGCCATCCACGCACACGGGAGTCCCTACCGGACACGAGGGATGATCTTCTGTCTTGTCTCGACGGCCCATCAGTCCGGCCCATATCCAATAGACTGGACGCCCAAGGACTCCCTAGTCCAGGACTCCCACAGTAGCCCCTGAACCAGTCTTCAATGATGATATGTTCGGCATGCAGATTGTCTTCGGCATTGCAAGGCGGGTTCCATGAACAGTACACATCGTCTTTCCTCTGTAAAAGAATTGTATCCGTATTTTCATACTGAACACAACCCTTAGCCGCGAAGGCAGGATATAAAAAATAAGAACAATGTCTTTTACAGACAACTTTTTCGGTGAAGCGTCACACTTGACCCTTCGACATTTTGAACCATTTTCATACCCCGCGTTCCGTGTTTCAAGGCCACGCCTCATTGGCACGTCCTGTCCAAACAAAGATCGTGCCCACTTAATAGGCGATTGCTCATCAATTATATTTTGGTAATCCAACCATTCATGGCGCACGTTTTCATTGGGAATAGGAAAGATTCAAGGCACGAGTGGGGGGCGGTTGGCATTTTTACTACCTATAAGAGGGCAATGGATTTTTACTTTCTCCCCCACGCCTTCACATCTCCTCACTCTTCCAATCTCCCAAGCTATCTGCGCCCGCAAAGTATCCGTCTTCCTCACCACCACCACACCTCCTCCGACGATAGCCGGATCCAGTTCCAAAGGCAAGTGGGAGGCCTCCTCCATCATGGAGAAGGAGATAAAAAATCTCTGAAGTGCGGGATACCTCATCGTCAACATCACGCACAGGCTTCCCCCCGAGGGTCAAGTCATTCCCACTCCGGAGCCCGGCGAACAGGTCGTCTTCCTTCCCCACTTCCTTAGAGGTTTACGTTTTCCACTCCACCTATTCGTACGTGGACTCATGTAATACTACGGGCTAGATTTTCACGACCTAGCCCCAAACTCTTTCCTCCACATCTCGGCATTCATCGTCGTGTGTGAGGCTCTCCTCCGCGTCCATCCACACTTTGGCCTGTGGCTCAAGGTCTTCAACGTGAAGCTGAAGGTGGTCGACAGGCAGCATGCGAACTGCGATGGAGCTATGATCAGCAAGCTGCCCAACACCATGTGGCCCAAGGGGGCCTTCGTGGAGACTGTGAAGATCTGGGAACAGGAGTGGTTCTATATCACTGAGCCACGCCACACTAAGTGGGCGGCGATTCCGGAGTTCAGATCCGGACCCCCCGTGAGGCTCGTCTCCTGGACCGGGAAGGGCCACAACTGGGGGTCCCAGATGAAGGTGCAGGCGCTGCAAATGCGCATCACCAACGTCTGGGGAGGAACATTGGTCTAACCAACATGGTTCAAATTATGCTCTCCCGCCGCATTCTCCCCTGCCAGCGCCGGGCTTCCCCCATGTGGGAATTCAAACCGGAGGAGCCGCGGACACTACAACATTTCCTTGGCACCATGCACGAGGGAACTGTTGGGGAACGTAGTAATTTCAAAAAAAAAAATCCTACGCACACGCAAGATCATGGTGATGCGTAGCAACGAGATGGGAGAGTGTCGTCCACGTACCCTCGTAGACCGTAAGCGGAAGCGTTATGACAACGCGGTTGATGTAGTTGTATGTCTTCATGATCGACCGATCCTAGTACCGAACGTACGGCACCTCTGCGATCTGCACACGTTCAACTCGGTGACGTCCCATGAACTCACGATCTAGTAGAGCTTCAAGGGAGAGTTCAGTCAGCATGATGGCGTGATGATGGTGTTGATGAAGCTACCGACGCAGGTCTTCGCCTAAGCACCGCTACAATATGACCGAGGTGGATTATGGTGGAGGTGGGCACCGCACACGGCTAAAAGATCAATGATCAACTTGTGTGTCTATGGGGTGCCCCCCTCCCCCGTATATAAAGGAGTGGAGGAGGGGGAGGAGGCCGGCCTCCTAGGCGCGCCTCAAGGGGAGTCCTACTCCCGGTTCCACCCCTTCCAAGTAGTAGGAGTAGGAGAGAAGGAAAGGGAAGATAGAAGAGAAGGAAGGAGGGGGCGCCGCCCCTCCCCCTAGTCCAATTCGGACTAGGCCTTGGGTGAGGGGTGGGAGTAGGATTCCACCCCTTCCAAGTAGTAGGAGTAGGAGAGAAGGAAAGGGAAGAGAGAAGAGAAGGAAGGAGGGGGCGCTGCCCCTCCCCCTAGTCCAATTCGGACTAGGCCTTGGGGAAGGGGTGCGGCCTGCCCTAGGCAGCCCCTCTCTCTTTCCCGTATGGCCCAATAAGGCCTAATACTTCTCCCGGTGAATTCTCGTAACTCTCTGGTACTCCAAAAAATGCCCGAATCACTCGAGACTCAGAATCAGCTAGATCGGTGTCAAATCTTGCATCAACGTAACTCTTTACGATGAACTCTTTGTCACCTCCATAACCGAGAAATATTTCCTTATTCTACTAAGGATAATTTTGACCGATGTCCAGTGATCTACTCCTAGATCACTATTGTACTCCCTTGCCAAACTCCGGGCAGGGTATACAATAGGTCTGGTACATAGCATGGAATATAGAACCTATGGCTGAGGCATAGGGAATGACTTTTCATTATCTTTCAATTTTCTGCCGTGGCCGGGTTTTGAGTCTTTCTCAACTTCACACCTAGCAACACAAGTAAGAACTCCTTCTTTGACTGTTCCATTTTGAACTACTTCAAAATCTTGTTAAGGTATGTACTCATTGAAAAAACTTATCGAGTGTCTTGATCTATCTCCATAAATCTTGATGCTCAATATGTAAGCAGCTTCACTGAGGTCTTTCTTTGAAAGACTTCTTTCAAATATCCTTTTATGTTATCCAGAAATTCTATATCATTTCCAATCAACAATATGTCATTCACATATGATATTAGAAATGCTACAGAGCTCCCATTCACTTTCTTGTAAATACATGCTTCTCCAAAAGTCTGTATAAAACCATATGCTTTGATCAACTCATCAAAGCGTATATTCCAACTCCGAGATGCTTGTACCAGTCCATAGATGGATCGCTGGAGCTTGCACACCATGTTAGTACCTTTATGATCGACAAAACCTTCTGGTTGCATCATATACAACTCTTCTTTAAGAAATATTCATTTAAGGAATGCAGTTTTGACATCCATTTGCTAGATTTCATAAAATATGGCAACTACTAACATGATTCAGACGAATTTAAGCATCGCTACAGTTGAGAAAATCCCATTGTAGTCGACACCTTGAACTTGTCGAAAACCTTTTTGTGACAAGTCGAGCTTTGTAGATAGTAACACTACTATCAGTGTCCGTCTTTCTCTTGAAGATCCATTTATTTATTATGGCTTACCGATGATCGGGCAAGTCCACCAAAGTCCACACTTTGTTCTCATACAAGGATCTCATCTCAGATTTCGTGGAATCTAGGCTCATCATCGCTTCCTCATAGTTTGTAGGTTCATTCTGGTCTAGTAACATGACTTCCAGAATAGGATTACCGTACCACTCTGGTGCGGAACCGTACTCTGGAAGACCTACGAGGTTATGTAGTAACTTGATCTGAAGTTTCATGATCATCATCATTAGCTTCCTCACACATTGGTGTAGGAATCACTGGAACTGATTTCTGTGATGAACTACTTTCCAATTCGGGAGAAGGTACAATTACCTCATCAAGTTCTACTTTCCTCCCACTCACTTCTTTTGAGAGAAACTCCTTCTCTAGAAAGGATCCATTCTTAGCAACGAATATCTTGCCTTCGGATCTGTGATAGAAGGTGTACCCAACAGTTTCCTTTGGGTATCCTGTGAAGACGCATTTCTCCGATTTGGGTTTGAGCTTATCAGGTTGAAGCTTTTTCACATAAGCATCGCAACCCCAAACTTTAAGAAACGGCAACTTTTGTTTCTTACCAAACCATAGTTCATAAGGCGTCGTCTCAACGGATTTTGATGGTGCCCTATTTAAAGTGAATGCAACTGTCTTTAATGCATAACCCCAAAACGATAGTGGTAAACCGATAAGAGACATCATAGATCACATCATATCCAATAAAGTGCGGTTACGATGTTCGGACACACCATAACATTATGGTGTTCAAGGTGGCATGAGCTGTGAAACTATTCCACATTGTTTTATATGAAGGCCAAACTCATAACTCAAATATTCTCCTCCATGATCAGATCGTAGAAACTTTATTTTCTTGTTACGATGATTCTCCACTTCACTCTGAAATTCTTTGAACTTTTAAAATGTTTCAGACTTGTGTTTCATTAAGTAGATATACCCATATCTGCTCAAATCATCTGTGAAAGTCAGAAAATAACGAAACTCGCCATGAGCACCAATACTCATTAGATTGCATACATCGGTATGTATTATTTCCAATAAGTTAGTAGCTCGTTCCATTGTTCCGGAGAACGGAGTTTTAGTCATCTTGCCCATAAGGCACGGTTCGCAAGCATCAAATGATTCATAATCAAGTGATTCCAAAAGTCCATATTTATGGAGTTTCTTCATGCGCTTTACACAGATATGACCCAAACGGCAGTGCCACAAATATGTTGCACTATCATTATCAACTTTGCATCTTTTGGCATCAATATTATGAATATGTGTATCACTATGATCAAGATTCAACAAACCATCAACATTGGGTGTATGACCATAGAAGGTTTTATTCATGTAAATAGAATAACAATTTATTATCTGTCTTAGATGAATAATCGTATCGCAATAAACATGATCTAATCATATTTATGCTCAACGCAAACACCAAATAACATTTATTTAGGTTCAACAATAATCTCGAAAATATAGGGAGTGTGCGATGATGATCATATCAATCTTGGAATCACTTCCAACACACATCGTCACTTCACCCTCAACTAGTCTCTGTTTATTCGGTAACTCCTGTTTCGAGTTACTAATCTTAGCAACCGAACAAGTATCAAATACCCAGGGGTTACTATAAACACTAGTAAGGTACATATCAATAACATGTATATCAAATATACCCTTGTTCACTTTGCCATCCTTCTTATCTACCAAATATTCAGAGTATTTCCGCTTCTAGTGACCATTTCCTTTGCAGTAGAAGCACTCAATTTCAGGCTTTGGTCCAGCTTTGGGCTCCTTCACGGGAGTGAAAACTTGCTTGCCATTCTGCTTGAAGTTCCTTTTCTTTCCCTTTGCCCTTTTCTTGAAACAGTGGTCTTGTCAATCATCAACACTTGATGCTCTTTCTTGATTTCTACCTTCGTCGATTTCATCATCACAAGGAGCTCGGGAATCGTTTTTGTCATCCCTTGCATACTATAGTTCATCATGAAGCTCTAGTAACTTGGTGATGGTGACTAGAGAACTCTGTCAATCACTATCTTATCTGGAAGATTAACTCCCACTTGATTCAAGTGATTGTAGTACCCAGACAAACTGAGCACAAGCTCGCTATTTGAGCTATTCTCCTCCATCTTTTAGCTATAGAACTTGTTGGAGACTTAATATCTCTCAACTCGGGTATTTTCTTGAAATATTAACTTCAACTCCTGGAACATCTCATATGGTCCATGACGTTCAAAACGTCTTTGAAGTCCTGATTCTAAGCCGTAAATCATGGTGCACTAAACTATCAAGTAGTCATCATATTAAGCTAGCCAAATGTTCATAACGTCTACATCTGCTCCTGCAATAGTTTTGTTACCTAGCGGTGCATCAAGGACATAATTCTTCTATGCAGCAATGAGGATAAACCTCAGATCACGGACTCAGTCCGCATCAGTGCTACTATCATCTTTCAACTTAGTTTTCTCTAGGAACATATAAAAAACATAGGGAAGCTATAACGCGAGCTATTGATCTACAACATAATTTGCAAAATACTATCAGGACTAAGTTCATGATAAATTAAAGTTCAATTAATCATATTACTTAAGAACTCCCACTTAGATAGACATCCCTCTAATCATCTAAGTGATCACGTGATCCCAATCAACTAAACCATGTACGATCATCACGTGAGATGGAGTAGTTTTCAATGGTGAACATCACTATGTTGATCATATCTACTATATGATTCATGCTCGACATTTCGGTCTTCGGTGTTCCGGGGCCATATCTGCATATGCTAGGCTCGTCAAGTTTAACCGGAGTATTCTGCGTGTGCAAAACTGGCTTGCACCCGTTGTATGTGAACGTAGAGCTTATCACACCTGATCATCACGTGGTGTCTCGGCACGAAGAACTGTCGCAACGGTTTATACTCAGGAAGAACACTTATACCTTGATTTTTTTAGTAAGGGATCATCTTATAAAGCTACCACCGAACTAAGCAAAATAAGATGTATAAAAGATAAACATCACATGCAATCAAAATATGTGGCATCATATGGCCATTATCATCTTGTGCCTTTGACCTCCATCTACAAAGCTACGTCATGATCTTCATCGTCACCGGCATGACACCATGATCTCCATCATCTTGATCTATATCAATGTGTAGTCACATGGTCGTCTCGCCAACTATTGCTCTTGCAACTATTGCTATCGTATAGCGATAAAGTAAAGCAATTATTTGGCGCTTGCATCTTATGCAATAAAGAGACAAATATAAGGCTTCTGTCAGTTGCCGATAACTTCAATAAAACATGATCATCTCATACAACAACTTATATCTCATCACGTCTTGACCATATCACATCACAACATGCCCTGCAAAAACAAGTTAGACGCCCTCTACTTTGTTGTTGCAAGTTTTACGTCGCTGCTATGGGCTGAGTAAGAATCGTTGTTACCTACGCATCAAAACCACAACGATATTTCGTCAAGTTAGTGTTGTTTTAACCTTCAACAAGGACCGGGCGTAGCCACACTCAATTCAACTAAAGTTGGATAAACTGATACCCACCAGCCACTTGTGTGCGAAGCACGTCGGTAGAACCAGTCTCGCGTAAGCGTACACGTAATGTTGGTCCGAGCCACTTCATCCAACAATACCGCTGAATCAAAGTATGACATGCTGGTAAGCAGTATGACTTGTATCATCCACAACTCACTTGTGTTCTACTTGTGCATATAACATCTACGCATAAACCTGGCTCGGATGCCACTGTTGGGGAACATAGTAATTTAAAAAGAAATCCTACGCACACGCAAGATCATGGTGATGCATAGCAACGAGATGGGAGAGTGTCGTCCACGTACCATCGTAGACCGTAAGCAGAAACGTTATGACAACGCGGCTGATGTAGTCGTACGTCTTCACGGTTGACCGATCCTAGTACCGAACGTACGGCACCTCCGCGATCTGCACACGTTTAGCTCGGTGACGTCCCACAAACTTACGATCCAGTAGAGCTTCGAGGGAGAGTTCCGTCAGCAAGACAGCGTGATGACGGTGTTGATGAAGCTACGGACGTAGGGCTTCGCCTAAGCACCGCTATGATATGACCGAGGTGGATTATGGTGGAGGGGGGCACCGCATACGGCTAAAAGATCAATGATCAACTTGTGTGTCTACGGGGTGGCCCCCTCCCCCGTATATAAAGGAGTGGAGGAGGGGGAGGAGGCCGGCCTCCTAGGGGCGCCTCAAGGGGAGTCCTACTCCCACCGGGAGTAGGATTCCACCCCTTCCAAGTAGTAGGAGTAGGAGAGAAGGAAGGAGGGGGCGCCGTCCCTCCGCCTAGTCCAACTCAGACTAGGCCTAGGGCAGCCCCTCTCTCTTTCCCGTATGGCCCAATAAGGCCCAATACTTCTCCCGGCGAATTCCTGTAACTCTCCGGCACTCCGAAAAATACCCGAATCACTCGGAACCTTTCCGATGTCCGAATATAGCCTTCCAATATATCGATCTTTACGGCTCGACCATTTTGAGACTCCTCGTCATGTCACCGATCTCATCCGGGACTCTGAACAAACTTCGGTCATCAAATCGCATAACTCATAATACAAATCGTCACAGAATTTTAAGCGCGCGGACCCTACGGGTTCGAGAACTATGTAGACATGACCGAGACTCATCTCCGGTCAATAACCAATAGCGAAACTTGGATGCTCATATTGGCTCCAACATATTCTACGAAGATCTTTATTGGTCAAACCGCATAACAATATACGTTGTTCCCTTTGTCATCAGTATGTTACTTGCCCAAGACTCAATCGTCGGTATCTCAATACCTAGTTCAATCTCGTTACCGGCAAGTCTCTTTACTCATTCCGTAATGCATCATCCCGCAACTAACTCATTAGTCACATTGCTTGCAAGGCTTATAGTGATGTGCATTACCGAGAGGGCCCACAGATACCTCTCCGACAATCGGAGTGACAAATCCTAATCTTGAACTATGTCAACTCAACAAGTACCATCTCATAGTGTTCCTCCGGTATTCAGGAGTTGCACAATCTCATAGTCATAGGAACATGTATAAGTCATGAAGAAAGCAATATCAATATACTAAATGGTCAAGTGCTAAGCTAACGGAATGGGTCAAGTAAATCACATCATTCTCTAATGATGTGACCCCGTTAATCAAATGACAACTCATGTCTATGGCTAGGAAACATAACCATCTTTGATTCAACGAGCTAGTCAAGTAGAAGCATACTAGTGACACTCTATTTGTCTATGTATTCACACATGTACTAAGTTTCCAGTTAATACAATTCTAGCATGAATAATAAACATTTATCATGAATTAAGGAAATAAATAATAACTTTATTATTGCCTCTAGGGCATATTTCCTTCAGGAATGTGGATGATGCTCTTCAAGGCGCATAAGAGCTGGACCATGGAGACTGAGGACGTCGGCCTCAACGCCACGAATCCGGCCTCTCCGGTAAGTATGTCAACTTTCCAAAGACATACCCAGTTTATATGTTCGGTCGATACAAAAACTCATTAACCCATCCTTTTCAGGGCTGGACTAAGAAGTCAGAGCGAATCAAGAGTCCGACTCCACTGTCCGAAGACCCAGTCACTCCTCCGCTGGAGGAGATGCTGGGCCCCGCGCCTTATAAAGCGCCGGAGAAGAAGGCCAAGAAGAAGGGCAAGGGGCACAAGGACGGGCCCCACCACAAAGGCCCTCCAAAAACAGTGTACGGGGAGACCGAGGCCGTCTCCTCTCATGAGGAAGACGAGGATGAAGAAGAGGAAGATGAGGAGGAGGAGGAGGAAGAGGTGGAGAGCGACTCCCCCCTCAAGACGAGGAGGGGAAAGAAGACGGCCTCCATGAACCTGGAGGAGGTGACGCCGAAGAAGGGGAGGATGGCCCCCTTGGATAGTTCAGACTCAGAGTCCGAACACAGCTCGAAGAGGGTCCAAAGGGAGAAGCCCCTGGCTGAAACGTCAGTGTCAGAAACTTACTCGTTCAATTATCACTTTAATCTGCCTCTGTCATACCCAATCTTTTTATGCTTTTCAGCCCTCCGCGCGAGATCCCGATTCCCTTCTCTTCGAAGGGGAACTCTCTAGCACCTAGAGAGGCGGAGAGTGACGGGCCATCCCGCGCCCTCTCCCCCCTACCATGGAGGACATCGAGGTCTCGTCCCAAAGGCCATCTCCTGGCCGGGGCGGAGCGGATGAGACCATCCAGAAGGCGCCCGAGGACAACGCCTTGGACGCCTTAGAGCGGGGCACGGCGACCACCATGACCATCGAGGGTGGGGGCCTCAATAGTCCGGGCCCTCGCCGAACACCATCCCGGAGATCAGTATGGCTCCGGGTTCGGACCAACACCCCCCTTTGAAAGGGGGGGGGAGCAGGAGCTCCGTCGGCGGCCTCAGTCAATCCGGAGGCCGCTAACACTCTACATGAGGCACTGCAACGTGCATCCATAATGGAGGAACACCACACCCTGATGGGTGCGGTCATGGAAAAGGTTCGGTCCGTGAAGAGCGGACTGATTGAAGCCTTCAACAGCCTACTGACGGGCTTTGAGGTATGCGACGTAATGCTCTTTACAAGTTTTTGTATATATATATATGTGTGTGTGTGTGTGTGTGTGTGTGTGTGTGTGTGTGAGGCGAAGCCCATGTGTAGACAGTAGCCCCTAAGACTCTGTGTGGATTGGAACAATCCGAACAGAGGATCGCCATCAAGTATATAATGTACTGTATATGTGATTTGACAGGCTTCTATGCTTGCGGCTACTGCCCAGGCAACAGAGATTGCCGAGCTCAATCGGAAGCTTCATCTATCCGATGAGGAACTCGACCGCATCAACAAGCGGTTTAACGAAAACCAAGGTATGCGGCATTACGACATACCCAAAAGTTATATTTGTGTTAGTCATTTTAAACTGACTAAGAATGTTATAAATATACTCGCAGTTGGCGCAGCCGAGGTCGAGTCCTTCAAGAGCGCCCTCGCCAAAGCCAAGAAGGTGGCGTAGGCGAGCAAGGCGGTGGCGGACAAGGCGGCCAAGGAGTTAGAGGTGGAGCAAACCGCCTGCCGTAGACATGAGGCGCGGGTGGAGGAGGTCGAACAGGAGCTCAAGGACGCCATCGCCAAGTGTGAGTCCTTGGAGCAAAAGAGTTCAGAACAATCCTCCGAGCTCACCAAAGCTCTAGAAAGTGCAAAAGAAGCCCGGGTTGAAGCCCAGGGCGCTCCCCAGGAAATCCAAGAGGCGAGGAAGATAGCAGCTGGTAAGGCCTTTATCATGCAGATTAGATTTACTAGTAAGAGATATATTTTTCTAACCCGAGTTTGGAATTCTCCAGGCACCTTCGCGGATCTGCCGAGGAGTATTACGAACGCTGCCGAATTCTTTCGAGCCGAAGAGGGGAGCTCGACGGAGAAGCTGATCTGGTCGCAGTATCTTGCGCCAGAACATCCAGTGCCCCTGAGTGACCAGGTGAAGCCTATTTTGAAAAGAGAGAAGTTGATGTGAAAGGGGGATAGAGAGTTCACATCAAAGCTTAATCACTCCTACAGGGGGAGAGAGACATTCTTTTCAAAAGAGAGACCCCAGTTTCCTGGCATTCAAAGAGGAGAGAAGTTGCATGTCTTTAGAGGGGAAAGACATGTTCATGTTGTTTCTATGTGTACTTTGCTTTGCTCTAATTTTTCTTCTCCCTATCTTCTTCCAATAGCCATCATAAGATTCAAGGGGAGCAAG
Source organism: Triticum dicoccoides (assembly GCF_002162155.2). Taxonomy (NCBI): domain Eukaryota; kingdom Viridiplantae; phylum Streptophyta; class Magnoliopsida; order Poales; family Poaceae; genus Triticum; species Triticum dicoccoides. The sequence goes on from NC_041385.1 coordinate 549,776,202, forward strand.
ACATCTGAGGGAAGGAAATCTTCAAATTCATTGCATATGTTTACCTTTGGGGACATGTCTACACTCAAATAGAGTACCTAGTACTCACTCTACACATGTCATCCCAAATCTTGGTAATCTTGTGGTTTACTGCTCCAGCGCTGCTCAGTAGATGTTTCTGTGTTGTCTAACCTTGTTTACTCAGGTTCTTCAATTCCAAAGCTAGTTCAAGACCATAAGGTAAGTATATGCATCACACTCATGTGCATGAAGATATCTTGCTGATGTACATATTGTTTGCAAGAAGGACTCATAAGCATGAAGGTACATTTCCTATATTCACATTATTTGCTCTGATGCATATAGCCAAGATACATGTAACTCATTGCTTTCTCTGTCATATGCACTCACATGATCTTATGTTTCATATTTACATGATTGCATACATGTTGGGGGAGCCTATGCATGTTACAAGTCTTTCCAAAGCCTTGCCTGCCTTTCTCTATATCTTTATTTAAAGATTTGATGTATGTTGTCATCAATTACCAAAAAGGTGGAGATTGAAAGCACAAGTGCTCCCTGGGTGGTTTTGGTAATGAATGTCAACATATATCTTGTTGGACTAACTCTTTCATCTAGTATATTTCAGATAAGTCCAACGATGGAGTGGCATGGACAAGAGGATGTGGAACCCCTTCAAGCGACTAAAGACAAAGGATTGGATCAAGCTCAAAGCTCAGGCTCTACATTTTCTATTTTCAGTGATCCAAGATCACATTGGGTCCATAGGAATGCCAATACTATTAAAAGAGGATGAGGTCTTGCTTAATGGCTTGCTTGCTCAAAGTGATTAGTGATATGCTCCAAAGCCCTCAGCCACTTTCTCATATCCACATATATCCCAAACCAAAAGTCAAACTCGGCCCCACCGATTTGATCCATCCGGCGCCACCGAGTTCATTTGACATAGCCACTGCCAGAAATCCTAATCACTTCGGTCTCACCGATGGGATCTCGGTCTCACCGAGATGGGCTTGCAAAATCTCTGTTGTCTATTGCACTATTTTCGGTCCCACCGAGAAGATGTAATCGGTCACACCGAGTTTGCCTGACCAACTCTCTGTTTTGCTTATTACCAAATTGGTCCCACCGAGTTGTGTAATCGGTCGAACCGAGATGAGTTTTTACCCTAACCCTTGCACATCGGTCCCACCGAGTTGATCATATCGGGCCCACTGAAATTGCCTAATGGTCACATTATGTACTGAATCGGTCTGACCGAGTTTTTTGATTCGGTCCCACTGAGTTTGGTATATTGTGTGTAACTGTTAGATTTTGTGTGCATGCTATATATACCCCTCCACCCTCTCCTCATTCGGGGAGAAAGCCACCAGAACGTGCCTACACTTCCAGCATTCATTTTCTGAGGGAGAGCCACCTACTCATGTGTTGAGACCAAGATATCCCATTCCTACCATATGAATCCTGATCTCTAGCCTTCCCCAAGTTGCTTTCCACTCAAATCAGCTTTCCACCAAATCCAATCCTATGAGAGTGAGTTGAGTGTTGGGGAGACTATCATTGGAAGCACAAGATCAAGGAGTTCATCATCAACACACCATCTATTACCTTTTGGAGAGTGGTGTCTCCTAGATTGGTTAGGTGTCACTTGGGAGCCTCCGACAAGATTCTGGAATGAACCAAGGAGTTTGTAAGGCCAAGGAGATCGCCTACTTCGTGAAGATGTACCCTAGTGAGGCAAGTCCTTCGTGGGTGATGGCCATGGTGGGATAGACAAGGTTGCTTCTTCGTGGACCCTTTGTGGGTGGAGCCCTCCATGGACTCGCGCAACCGTTATCCTTCGTGGGTTGAAGTCTCCATCAACGTGGATGTACGATAGCACCACCTATCGGAACCACACCAAAGACATCCGTGTCTCCAATTGCGTTTGCACACTCCAATCCCATCCCTTTACTTTCTTGCAAGTTGCATGCTTTACTTTCCGCTGCCCATATACTCTTTGCATGCTTGCTTGATATGAATTCTGATTGGTTAAACTTGTGCTTAAACTCCACTCAAACTTGAAAATCTTAAAAACTACCAACTTTGTGTGTCAAGGGTCTATTCACCCCCCCTCTAGACACCTCCTCTTGATCCTTTCAATTGGTATAAGAGCTTTGGTTTAAACACCATTGGAGGAAGATGGATGAGTCTACCTTGGGGAGTCTTACACATAGAGTACCTATACTTGATGGAGAGTACTTTCATGAGTGGAAAAATGAGATGTTTGTGATCATTAATGAATATCATTTGAAAAAGTACATTACTAGTTCTTGCACACCTCATGTTGATCCTATGCATCCTACCCTTGATGAGTGAATTGACGTGATTCGCAATCTTAGAACCGTTGATCTTATCACTAGAGGTTTGCCTAGAAACTTGATTGGTTGCTTGCCTAATCTTAAGTGTGCCTATACCATATGGAGATTTCTTGAGGAACAATTTCCAAATTATTCCTTGCAAAATCTAGATGAAATTCTCCATAAGTCTACTGCCTTGAGTAAGATGAATTCCAATGATACTAAGTTTGGTGACTGTCTATTTGAGCTTACAAATCTTATGTGTGCCAAAGGAAATGTTGGAATCATTAGCGATATTATTTCCGAAGCTATTAGAATTCATAAAGATGATTATTGTCAAAATCAGTTGTCTAATGAATCACCCTCTCTAGGAATTGATCCACCACATGATGATGTTGAACATGGATACTATGATGATGATGATGATGATGATGATGATAGTGACTATGATCTTGATGATGCAATAAGACACTTTGGTCTTATGGAAAATCTTCGGGGATACATGGCAGGAGGAAAGGAATGGGTCCTTAATAGTGGATGTACCGATCACATGACCGGAGATAAACATATGTTTCATGAGCTAGCTGAAAACGACGGCCCTCGAAAGTATGTCACTTTTGGTGATAACTCAAAGGGTAAGGTGGTTGGCCTCGGTAAGGTGGCCATCTCACATGATAGGTACATACAAAATGCCATGCTCATTGAGTCTCTTGTCTATAATCTACTTTCTGTTTCTACACTAGCTAACTTTGGCTTCAATGTCCTATTTACCAAAGTAGACTGCCAAGTGTTTCATAGTGATAATCATATAATGGTCTTTACTGGCATACGAAAAGGTGATCTATACATTGTTGACTTAACTAAAACGGCTCAACCTAGAACTTGCTTAATTGCTAAATCTTCTAAAGGCTGGTTGTAGCATAGACGGTTAGGTCATGTGGGCATGCGAAACCTTGACAAGCTTATTAAAGGTGATCATATCCTTGGTGTTAAAGATGTCATATTTGATTAGGATAGACTTTGCAGCGCTTGCCAAGTAGAAAAACGGGTTGGAGGAAGCCACCCCGTGAAAAACATCATGACCACAAGGAGACCGCTCGAGCTACTTCACATGGATCTTTTCGGTCCCAATGCTTACAAAAGTATCGGTGAAAACTCATTTGGTATAGTTATAGTTGATGATTTTTCAAGATTTAGGTGGGTGTTCTTTCCTGATGATAAATCACAGGTCCAAAAGATCTTCAAAAACTTCGCTAGGAAGGCCCAAAATAAGTTTGAAGTGAAAATCAAGAAGGTTCGCAGCGACAACGGAATGGAGTTGAAGAATGCCAATGTGGACACCTTTCTTGATGAAGAAGGGATTTCACATGAGTTCTCAGCTACGTACACAACTCAACAAAATGGAGTTGTTGAGAGGAAGAACCGAACGCTCATTGAAATGGCAAGAACGATGCTTGATGAATACAAGATGCCAAAGCACTTTTGGGCGAAAGCGGTTGAGATGGCTTGTCATGCGACAAATCACTTGTAAATTCACAAGCTACTCGGCAAGACGGCATCCGAACACCTCACCGGTAACAAACCCCAAGTTGGATACTTTCGAGTATTTGGCTCAAAGTGCTACATTCTTGATAAGCATCATCGTTCTAAATTTGCTAATAAATCTCATGAGGGATTCCTACTTGGTTACGGCTCAAACTCTCACACTTACCGTGTCTACAACAATTTCACCCAAAAGGTTGAAGATACGGTAGATGTGAAGTTTCATGAATCTAACGGCTCGCAAGTAGAGCAATTGCCAATTGATGTAGGAGATAAAGATCCTTCGGAAGCAATCCAAGACTTGTCTATTGGCAAGGTTCGTCCAATGGAGGTCAAGGAGAGTACCTCGTCCGTCCAAGTGGAAGCTTCTCCTTCACGACAAGGTGAACCAAGAGTTGATATGGAAGCATCTTCAAGTGGGACACACCAAGATGAAGAAAATGAGGAAGTACACCAAGATGAACCTCATCAACCTCCTTCTCCACCACGGCGAGAGAATGACAACATCAACAATGATGAAGGCCACGAAGAAGAACGAGATGATGAAGAAGATGTTCCACCCCGATCAAAGCAAAAGCTCTCATGAGTTCGAGCAAGAGCCGCTAGATACCATCCCGTCGAGCAAATCTACAATGATATCCAAACTGGGAGAATCACTCGCTCTAAATATTGTTTGGCTAATTTCTGTGAACATTATTCATTCATCTCTAGCGTTGAACCTATGAAGGTTGAAGAAGCATTGGAAGATCCGGATTGGATAAACGCCATGCACGAAGAACTACACAACTTTCAAAGAAACCAAGTGTGGACATTGGTCGAGAAGCCCGACAACAACCACAACATCATCGGTACGAAATGTGTGTTTTGCAACAAGAAAGATGAATTTGGACAAGTAGTTCGCAACAAAGCACATCTCGTTGCCCAAGGCTACACTAAAGTTGAAGGTATGTACTATGGTGAGACATATGCCCCCGTTGCTAGACTTGAGTCCATTCGCATCTTACTTGCCTATGCTAATCACCATGATATCACTTTATACCAAATGGACATTAAAAGTGCTTTTCTAAATGGTGAAATTGAGGAGGAAATTTATGTTAAGCAAACTCCTAGCTTTGTTAATCCTAAGAAACCTAATCATGTTTACAAACTTCACAAAGCTTTTTATGGTCTTAAACAAGCTCCTAGAGCGTGGTATAAATGCTTGACCAAGTTCCTTATTGAAAAAGGCTTTGAGATTGGGAAGATTGATTCTACTCTTTTCACTAAAAGGGTTAATGGAGAATTATTTGTGTGCCAAATTTATGTTGCTGACATTATATTTGGATCAACTAACCTTCATTTTAGTGAGAAGTTTGGGAATCTAATGTCGGAGAAGTTTGAGATGTCTATGATGAGTGAACTCAAGTTCTTTCTTGGTTTGCAAATCAAGCAAACTAAGGAAGGTACCTTTGTCTCTCAAACGAAGTATACTAAGGACTTGTTCAAGAAGTTCAATATGCAAGAATGCAAAGGTATGAGTACACCCATGCCTACTAGTGGACATCTTGACTTGACCAAAGATGGTGAAACCATTGATCAAAAAGTTGACCGTTCTATGATTAGTTCATTATTATATCTATGTGCCTATCGTCTCAATATTATGCTAAGTGTGTGCATGTGTGCACGATATCAAGCGGCCCCTCAAGAATGTCATCTTAAGGCCGTGAAAAGGATACTGAGATACTTAATTCATACACCAAACTTTGGCATTTGGTATCCAAAGAGGGCCTCTTTTAATCTTGTTGGCTACTCCGACTCGGAATATGCCGGAGACAAGGTTGATAGAAAGTCCACTTCGAGTACTTGTCAATTTGTTGGTAGATCTCTTGTGTCTTAGTCCTCCAAGAAAGAAAACTCGGTATCATTATCCACCGCCGAAGCGGAATATACTGCCGCCGGTTCATGTTGTGCTCAATTACTTTGGATGACCCAAACTCTTAAAGATTATGGGATATTGTGAAACATGTTCCTTTGCTTTGTGACAATGAAAGTGCTATTAAGATTGCCCATAATCCCGTGCAACATTCTCGAACTAAGCACATTGAAGTTCGTCATCATTTCGTTCGAGATCATGTTGCTAAGGGTGATATTAACCTTAAGCATGTTCGCACCGACAAGCAATTGGCGGATATATTCACTAAACCACTTGATAAGAAAGTATTTTGCAGGTTGAGAGGTGAATTGAACATCATTGATGCTTCAAACTTGGAGTAGGAACTACATTTGGATACATGCAAGACATGAGCCTATGACTGATCCTTGATATTTCTCTTATAATGATAATCACATATCTTGGACATATTTGCACCCTTGCATGTTATCTAACCCATGTAGGTACTTGGATAGATCTAAATCTATGAGATTGCAACTCACTCATATCCCTAGCAATCTCTACATCACCAAGTCTCTACTTTACGGTGGTTGAAGACAAGGAAGCATGAAACCCTTCAAATATATCCTTTGACAAATTCCTAAGTAAAATTTCATGATTGTCATTTTGGATACACAAGTGCTATTCATTGCAAGGCTAACTCATGTAGGTAGATGAACTCCAATTACAAGTGGTGCTCCCAATGAACTGCATCAACATTTAGCATGCCACACAAGTTCAACTACATGATCAAGATCAACACCACCAACCAAGGTATGTTATTCCATCTTAGAGAAGCTTTACCCCAAGACATGGGTCAAAGCAACTCAACAAGATGTGAATACATCAAGCTGCTTAAATGAAAAGTGGCAACCCCATTTTGAGCTTAAACAATGAGTATGACCTATGATCAAGTGTCCTCACTTGGCTCCTAAGTCAATATACTCTAACATAGGTGACCTTGTCGCCGACCAATTCTAGATGAAGTTCTCTAGTGTCTTTCCTTGTTCTTGCATTTTGTCTCATGCACATTTGTTACCCTTTCAAAAAAACTTCATCTAGATTTCTTCTCTTTTATTCCTGTTTTGCACTTCTCTGCATTTAATTCATTGCAAATCCTTGTGTGATCTTACTCGCTTAGTGAGCTGAGGTGATTAGTGTTTTCTCTCTTTGATGAACTCGGACAAACCGATTTGCCTCTTTCGGTCAAACCAAAACTTTTCAGTGCCACCGATGGAATCCACTCGATATAGCCGATTTCAATTCTGTGAAATCACTCTGTCACTTGCATTCTGCACATTTTGTTTCAGCTCCACTCGATGATTCTTATCCTCTACCAGCATCATATTCTATGTGCTGCTTTGCATTGTGACTCAAGGACTAAACCTATTTTGACTCACACTCCATAAGACCCTTCTTGGAAATTGATGTCAGAGGGGGAGAGAGAGTTCACATCAAAGCTTAATCACTCCTACAGGGGAGAGAGCAACAGGGGGAGAGAGACATTCTTTTCAAAAGAGAGACCCCAGTTGCCTGGCATTCAAAGAGGAGAGAAGTTGCATGTCATTAGAGGGGAAAGATATGTTCATGTTGTTTCTATGTGTACTTTGCTTTGCTCTGATTTTTCTTCTCCCTATCTTCTTCCAGTATCCATCATAAGATTCAGGGGGAGCAAGACATTTGAGGGAAGGAAATCTTCAAATTCATTGCATATATTTACCTTTGGGGACATGTCTAGACTCAAATAGAGTACCCAGTACTCACTCTACACATGTCATCCCAAATCTTGGTAATCTTGTGGTTTACTGCTCCTGCTCTCCTCAATCGAGGTTTATGTATTGTCTAACCTTGTTTACTCAGTTCATCTCTTCCAAAGCTAGTTCAAGACCACAAGGTAAGTATATGCATCACACTCATGTGCATGAAGATCTCTTGCTGATGTACATATTGTTTGCAAGAAGGACTCATAAGCATGAAGGTACATTTCCTATATTCACATTATTTGCTCTGATGCATATAGCCAAGATACATGTAACTCATTGCTTTCTCTGTCATGTTTATGCACTCACATGATCTTATGTTTCATATTTACATGATTGCATACATGTTGGGGGAGCCTATGCATGTTACAAGTCTTTCCAAAGCCTTGCCTACCTTTCTCTATATCTTTATTTAAAGCTTTGATGTATGTTGTCATTAATTACCAAAAGGGGGGAGATTGAAAGCACAACTGCTCCCTGGGCGGTTTTGGTAATTAATGTCAACATATCTCTTGTTGGACTAACTCTTTCATCTAGTATATTTCAGATAAGTCCAACAGTGGAGTGGCATGGACAAGAGGATGTGGAACCGCTTCAATAGACTAAAGACAAAGGATTGGCTCAACCTCAAAGCTCAGGACTCTACATTTTCTATTTTTAGTGATCCAAGATCACATTGAGTCTGTAGGAAAGCCAGTGCTATTAAAAGGGGATGAGTTGTTGCTTAATGGCTTGCTTGCTCAAAGTGCTTAGTGATATGCTCCAAACCCCTCGGCCACTTTCTCATATCCACATATGTCCCAAACCAAAAGTCAAACTCGGCCCCACCGATTTGATCCATCTGGCACCACCGAGTACATTTGACATAGCCACTGCCAGAAACCCTAATCACTTCGGTCTCACCGATGGGATCTCGGTCTCACTGAGATGGGCTTGCAAACTCTCTGTTGTCTATTGCACTATTTTCGGTCCCACCAAGAAGATGTAATCGGTCACACCGAGTTTGCCTGACCAACTCTCTGTTTTGCTTATTACCCAATCGGTCCCACCGGATTGTGTAATCGGCCGAACCGAGATGAGGTTTTACCCTAACCCTTGCACATCGGTCCCTTCGAGTTGATCATATCGGTCCCACCGAAATTGCCTAACGGTCACATTATGTATTGAATCGGTCCGACCGAGTTTTCTGATTCGGTCCCACCGAGTTTGGTATATTGTGTGTAACAGTTAGATTTTGTGTGGAGGCTATATATACCCCCTCCACCCTCTCCTCATTCATGGAGAAAGCCATCAGAACGTGCCTACACTTCCAGCATTCATTTTCTGAGAGAGAGCCATCTACTCATGTGTTGAGACCAAGATATTCCATTCCTAAAATATGAATCTTGATCTCTAGCCTCCCCCAAGCTGCTTTCCACTCAAATCAGCTTTCCACCAAATCCAATCCTATGAGAGTGAGTTGAGTGTTGGGGAGACTATCATTTGAAGCACAAGAGCAAGGAGTTCATCATCAACACACCATCTATTACCTTTTGGAGAGTGATGTCTCCTAGATTGGTTAGGTGTCACTTGGGAGCCTCCGACAAGATTGTGGAGTGAACCAAGGAGTTCGTAAGGGCAAGGAGATGGCCTACTTCGTGAAGATGTACCCTAGTGAGGCAAGTCCTTCGCGGGTGATGGCCATGGTGGGACAGACAAGGTTGCTTCTTCATGGACCCATCATGAGTGGAGCCCTCCGTGGACTCGCGCAACTGTTACCCTTCGTGGGTTGAAGTCTCCATCAACGTGGATGTACGATAGCACCACCTATCGGAACCACGCCAAAAACATCCGTGCCTCCAATTGCGTTTGCACACTCCAATCCCATACCTTTACTTTCTTGCAAGTTGCATGCTTTACTTCCCGCTGCCCATATACTCTTTGCATGCTTGCTTGATATGAATTGTGGTTGGTTAAACTTGTGCTTAAACTCCACTCAAACTTGAAAATCTTAAAAACTGCCAACTTTGTGTGTTAAGGGTCTATTCACCCCCCTCTAGACACCTCTTCTCGATCCTTTCAAGTGGTCTTAGAGCTTTGGTTTAAACACCATTGGAGGAAGATGGATGAGTCTACCTTGGGGAGTCTTAGACATAGAGTACCTATACTAGATGGAGAGTACTTTCATGAGTGGAAAAAATGAGATGCTTGTGATCATTAATCAATATCATTTAAAAAGTACATTAATAGTCCTTGCGCACCTCATGTTGATCCTATGCATCCTACCCTTCATGAGTGAATTGACATGATTCGCAATCTTAGAACCGTTGACCTCATCACTAGAGGTTTGCCTAGAAACTTGATTGGTTGCTTGCCTAATCTTAAGTGTGCCTACACCATATGGAGATTTCTTGAGGAATGATTTCCAAATTATTCCTTGCAAAATATAGATGAAATTCTCCATAAGTCTACTGCCTTGAGTAAGATGAATTCCAATGATCCTAAGTTTGGTGACTGTCTATTTGAGCTTACAAATCTTATATGTGCCAAAGGAAATGTTGGAATAATTAGCGATATTATTTCTGAAGCTATTAGAATTCATAAAGATGATTATTGTCAAAATCAGTTATCTAATGAATGTCCCTCTCTAGGAATTGATCCACCACATGATGATGTTGAACATGGATACTATGATGAGGATGATGATAGTGACTATGATCTTGATGATGCAATGAGACACTTTGGTCTTATGGAAAATCTTTGGGGATACATGGCAGGAGGAAAGGAATGGGTCCTTGATAGTGGATGTACCGATCACATGACCAGAGATAAAGGCATGTTTCGCGAGCTTGCTGAAAACGACGTCCCTTGGAAGTATGTCACTTTTGGCGATAACTCAAAGGGTAAGGTGGTTGGCCTCAGTAATGTGGCCATCTCACATGATAGCTCCATACAAAATGTCATGCTTGTTGAATCTCTTGGCTATAATCTTCTTTCTGTTTATAGACTAGCTTACTTTGGCTTCAATGTCCTATTTACCAAAGTAGATTGCCAAGTGTTTCGTAGAGATAATCATAAAATGGTATTTACCGGCATACGAAAAGGTGATCTATACATTGTTAACTTCACTAAAAAGGCTCAACCTAGACTTGCTTAATTGCTAAATCTTCTAAAGGTTGGTTGTGGCATAGACGGTTAGGTCATGTGGGCATGCTAAACCTTGACAAGCTTATTAAAGGTGATCATATCCTTGGTGTTAAAGATGTCATATTTTATAAGGATAGACTTTGTAGCGCTTGCCAAGCAGGAAAACAGGTTGGAGGAAGCCACCCCATGAAAAACATCATGACCACAAGGAGACCGCTTGAGCTACTTCACATGGATCTTTTCGGTCCCAACGCTTACAAAAGTCTCGGTGGAAACTCATTTTGTCTAGTTATAGTTGATGATTTTTCAAGATTTAGGTGGGTGTTCTTTCTTGATGATAAATCGCAGGTCCAAAAGATCTTCAAAAACTTCGCTAGGAAGGACCAAAATCAGTTTGAAGTGAAGATCAAGAAGGTTCGCAGCGACAACGGAACGGAGTTCAAGAACGCCAATGTGGACACCTTTCTTGACGAAGAAGGGATTTCACATGAGTTCTGAGCTACGTACACACCTCAACAAAATGGAGTTGTTGAGAGGAAGAACCCAACGCTCATTGAAATGGCAAGAACGATGCTTGATGAATACAAGACGCCAAAGTACTTTTGGGCGGAAGCGGTTGAGACGGCTTGTCATGCGACAAATCGCTTGTATCTACACAAGCTACTCGGAAGGACGGCATACAAGCTCCTCACCGGTAACAAACCCCAAGTTGGATACTTTCGAGTATTTGGCTCAAAGTGCTACATTCTTGATAAGCATCTTCGTTCTAAATTTGCTCCTAAATCGCATGAGGGATTCCTACTTGGTTATGGCTCAAACTCTCACACTTACCATGTCTACAAAAATTTCACCCGAAAGGTTGAAGAGACAGTAGATGTGAAGTTTGATGAATCTAACAGCTCGCAAGTAGAGAAATTGCCAATAGATGTAGGAGATAAAGATCCTTCGGAAGCAATCCAATACTTGTCTATTGGCAAGGTTCATCCAACGAAGGTGAAGGAGAGTACATCGTCCGTCCAAGTGGAAGCTTCTACCTCATGACAAGGTGAACCAAGAGTTGATATGGAAGCATCCACAAGTGGGACACACCAAGATGAAGAAAATGAGGAAGTACACCAAGATGAACCTCATCAACCTCCTTCTCCACCACGACGAGAGAACGACAACATCAACAATGATGAAGGCCACGAAGAAGAACGATATGATGAAGAAGATGTTCCACCCTGATCAAAGCAAAAGCTCTCACGAGTTCAAGCAAGAATTGCTAGAGACCATCTCGTCGAGCAAATCTACAATGATATCCAAACCAGGAGCATCACTCGCTCTAAATCTTGTTTGGCTAATTTTTGTGAACATTATTCATTCATCTCTAGCATTGAACCTATGAAGGTTCAAGAAGCATTGGAAGATCCAGATTGGATAAACGCCATGCACGAAGAACTACACAACTTTGAGAGAAACCAAGTGTGGACATTCGTCGAGAAGCCCAACAAAAACCACAACATCATCGGTACCAAATGGGTGTTTTGCAACAGGCAAGATGAAGATGGACAAGTAGTTCGCAACAAAGCACGTCTCGTCGCCCAAGGCTACACTCAAGTTGAAGGTATGTACTATGGTGAGACATATGCCCCTATTGCTAGACCTGAGTCCATTCGCATCCTACTTGCCTATGCTAATCACCATGATATCACTTTATACCAAATGGACATTAAAAGTGCTTTTCTAAATGGTGAAATTGAGGAGGAAGTTTATGTTAAGCAACCTCCCGGCTTTGTTAATCCTAATAAACCTAATCATGTTTACAAAATTCACAAAGCCCTTTATGGTCTTAAACAAGCTCCTAGAGCGTGGTATAAATGCTTGACCAAGTTCCTTATTGAAAAAGGCTTTGAGATTGGAAAGATTGATTCTACTCTTTTCACTAAAAGGGTTAATGGAGAATTATTTGTGTGCCAAATTTATGTTGATGACATTATATTTGGATCAACTAACCTTCATTTTGGTGAGAAGTTTGGAAAGCTAATGTCGGAGAAGTTTGAGATGTCTATGATGAGTGAACTCAAGTTCTTTCTTGGTTTGCAAATCAAGCAAACTAAGGAAGGTACCTTTGTCTCTCAAACGAAGTATACCAAGGACTTGTTCAAGAAGTTCAATATGCAATAATGCAAAGGTATGAGTACACCCATGCCTACTAGTGGACATCTTGACTTGACCAAAGATGGTGAACCCGTTGATCAAAAAGTTTCCCGTTCTATGATTGGTTCATTATTATATCTATGTGCCTCTCATCCCGATATTATGCTAAGTGTGTGCATGTGTGCACGATGTCAAGCGGCCCCTAAAGAATGTCATCTTAAGGCCGTGAAAAGGATAGTGATATACTTAATTCATACACCAAACTTTGGTATTTGGTATCCAAAGAGGGCCTCTTTTAATCTTGTTGGCTACTCCGACTCGGACTATGCCAGAGACAAGGTTGATAGAAAGTCCACTTCGGGTACTTGTCAATTTGTTGGTAGATCTCTTGTGTCTTGGTCCTCCAAGAAATAAAACTCGGTATCATTATCCGCCGCCGAAGCGGAATACATTGCCGTCGGTTCATGTTGTGCTCAATTACTTTGGATGACCCAAACTCTTAATGTTTATGGGATTTATGTGAAACATGTTCCTTTGATTTGTGACAATGAAAGTGCTATTAAGATTTCTCACAATCCCGTGCAACATTCTCGAACTAAGCACATTGAAGTTCGTCATCATTTCATTCGAGATCATGTTGCTAAGGGTGATATTAACCTTAAGCATGTTTGCACCGACAAGCAATTGGCGGATATATTCACTAAACCACTTGATGAGAAAGTGTTTTGCAGGTTGAGAGGTGAATTGAACATCATTGATGCTTCAAACTTGGAGTAGGAACTACATTTGGATACATGCACCCTTGCATGTTACCTAACCCATGTAGGTACTTGGATAGATCTAAATCTATGAGATTGCAACTCACTCATATCTTGTGGAATCTCTACATCACCAAGTCTCTACTTTACAGTGGTTGAAGACAAGGAAGCATGAAACCCTTCAAATATATCATTTGACAAATTCCTAAGTAAAACTTCATGATTGTCATTTTGGATACACAAGTGCTATTCCTTGTAAGGCTAACTCATGTAGGTAGATGAACTCCAATTACAGGTGGTGCTCCCAGTGAACTACATCAACATTGAGCATCCCACACAAGTTCAACTACATGATCAAGATAAACACCACCAACAAGGTATGTTATTCCATCTTAGAGAAGCTTTACCCCAAGACATGGGTCAAAGCAACTCAACAAGATGTGAATACATCAAGATGCATAAATGAAAAATGGCAACCCCATTTTGAGCTTAAACAATGAGTATGACCTATGATCAAGTGTCCTCACTTGGCTCCTAAGTCAATATACTCTAACATAAGTGACCTTGTCGCCGACCAATTATAGCTGAAGTTCTCTAGTGTATTTCCTTGTTCTTGCATTTTGTCTCATGCATATTTATTCCCCTTTCAAAAAAAAACTTCATCTAGATTTCTTCTCTTTTATTCCTGTTCTGCACTTCTCTGCATTTAATTCATTGCAAATCCTTGTGTGATCTTACTCGCTTAGTGAGCTGAGGTGACTAGTGTTTTCTCTCTTTGATGAACTCGGACAAACCGATTTGCCTCTTTTGGTCAAACCGAAACTTTTCGGTTCCACCGACGGAATCGACTCGGTATAGCCGATTTCAATGTTGTGAAATCACTCTATCACTTGCATTCTGCACATTTTGTTCCAGCTCCACTCGATGACTCTTATCCTCTACCAGCATCATATTCTATGTGCTCCTTTGCTTTGTGACTCAAGGACCAAACCTATTTTGACTCACACTCTAGAAGACCCTTCTTGGAAATTGATGTCAAAGGGGGAGAGAGAGTTCACATCAAAGCTTAATCACTCCTACATGGGGATAGATTAACAAGGGGAGAGAGACATTCTTTTCAAAAGAGAGACCCCAGTTGCCTGGCATTCAAAGTGGAGAGAAGTTGCATGTATTTAGAGGGGAAAGACATGTTCATGTTGTTTCTATGTGTACTTTGCTTTGCTCTGATTTTTCTTCTCCCTATCTTCTCCCAATATCCATCATAAAATTCAGGGGGAGCAAGACATCTGAGGGAAGGAAATCTTCAAGTTGATTGCATATCTTTACCTTTTGGGACATGTCTACACTCAAATAGAGTACTCAGTACTCACTCTACACATGTCATCCCAAATCTTGGTAATCGTGTGGTTTACTGCTCCTGCTCTGCTCAATAGATGTTTCTGTGTTGTCTAACCTTGTTTACTTAGGTTCATCTCTTCCAAAGCTAGTTTAAGACCACAAGGTAAGTATATGCATCACACTCATGTGCATGAAGATCCCTTGATGATGTACATATTGTTTGCAAGAAGGACTCATAAGCATGAAGGTACATTTCCTATATTCACACTATTTGCTCTCATGCATATAGCTAAGATACATGTAACTCATTGCTTGCTCTGTCCTGTTTATGCACTCACATGATCTTATGTTTCATATTTACATGATTGCATACATGTAGGGGGAGCCTATGCATGTTACATGTCTTTCCAAAGCTTTACCTGCCTTTCTCTATATCTTCATTTAAAGCTTTGATGTATGTTGTCATCAATTACCAAAAAGGGGGAGATTGAAAGCACAAATGCTCCCTGGGCGGTTTTGGTAATTAATGTCAACATATCTCTTGTTGGACTAACTCTTTCATCTAGTGTATTTCAGATAAGTCCAACAGTGGAGTGGCATGGACAAGAGGATGTGGAACCCCTTCAAGAGCCTAAAGACAAAGGATTGGCTCAGGCTCAAAACTCAGGACTCTACATTTTCTATTTTCAGTGATCCAAGATCACATTGAGTCCATAGGAAAGCCAATACTATTAAAAGGGGATGAGGTGTTGCTTAATGGCTTGCTTGCTCAAAGTGCTTAGTGATATGCTCCAAAGCCCTCAACCACTTTCTCATATCCACATATTTCCCAAACCAAAAGTCAAACTCGGCCCCAAAAATTTGATACATCCGGCACCACCGAGTTCATTTGACATAGCCACTGCCAGAAACCCTCATCACTTCGGTCTCACCAATGGGATCTCAATCTCACCGAGATGGGCTTGCAAACTCTTTGTTGTCTATTGCAGTATTTTCGGTCCCACCAAGAAGATGTAATCGGTCACACCGAGTTTGCCTGACCAACTCTCTATTTTTCTTATTACCAAATCGGTCCCACCGAGTTGTGTAATCGGTCAAACCGAGATGAGGTTTTACCCTAACCCTTGCACATCGGTCCCA
The DNA here is from genome assembly GCF_002162155.2 of Triticum dicoccoides. Classification (NCBI taxonomy): domain Eukaryota; kingdom Viridiplantae; phylum Streptophyta; class Magnoliopsida; order Poales; family Poaceae; genus Triticum; species Triticum dicoccoides. Next base: position 549,792,253 of record NC_041385.1, read on the forward strand.
CCGAGTTAATCATATCGGTCCCACCGAAATTGCCTAACGGTCACATTATGTCGGTGTACTAGATTAGGGGTACCCTAGTATCCCGAACTCGTGCACGGGCAGTTGCAGCGCCCCGCGGCAAGGCTTGCCGGGTGACCGCCAAGACCCTCCGTGGTTCCCTTGAAGACCATTCAAGAACAAAGTACTCAAACCAAGACCCCGGCAAGAGGAGCTTGCCGGGAAGGCCAACCAAGGCCCCGGCAAGAGGAGCTTGCCGGGAAGGCCAACCAAGGCCCCGGCAAGAGGATCTTGCCGGGAAGAGACAAGGCCCCGGCAAGAGGAGCTTGCCGGGAAGACCACTCAAGGCATACCAAGAAAGCTTGCCGTGACGCGCCCTGCATCCCGGCAAGATCCGGCGAGCGACAAGCTTCCGGACGCGACAAGACGACGGCCGCGGCAAGGAGCTTGCCGCGGGAAACCCCCACTTCGTGCCCGCGCTCCAGCACACCTGCTAACGTGTCGCTCTAGGACTCTCCCAAGCACACATGGCAGGAGGCCGTGCAGCTAGGGGTACGTGGTGGCAAGTGGAGAAGAAGATAAGCCCATCGTGGCAAACGGTGGCGCTCCTAATGGTCACCTTTTGCACTGTTTAGGAGACTCAGACAGGCATTTAATGCCCTTGTCCCCTGCCGTCAGAGTTAGGTAGGGTGCACTGTATCCACAGTAGCGGTAGCTGCACTTACCGCATCCTTTTCCATTTCTACCCTTTTAGTCTACGTTGCCACCTGTGGGTAACCCCTTGAAAGTATAAAAGGAGGCCCAAGCGCAACGTAGAAGGGGTTCGGCCAGTTCGGCTCATTCAACACCAGGAACACTCTCACGCTCAGTTGGGCAGCGTCCATCGCTCCTGAGCAAGAATCCAATATACACAAACAAGCAGCAGTAGGGTTTTACGCATCCGCGCGGCCCGAAGCTGGGTAAAATCGCCCGCGTGTACTGCCTCGATCCGCTCTTTGTGCGCTCTCCGCCCCCCACCGAACCGAAAGGGGCCCTTTCCCCATAGGTGTTGGTGGAATCAGCATCCCCCCGACATCTCTGGCACGCCAGGTAGGGGGCGTCGAGATTGTGCGAATCCGATCCGGCGTGCACACAAGGTTCAGCTGTTCTTCATCGTCATGGCTCCTAAGGAGCGGGCGAGTAAAAGAACGATGCCAGTGCGGCAACAGAAAAAGCTAAGTCGTGCGAAACTTTAGATATTTCCTTTCTATATAAGGTTATCCGCCTCGGAGATCTTGTTCTTTGTACGGAAAACCTGTGCACGGAGGAATCAACTCGTAGCTAGTTGCGCCCTTACTCTGTTTCGAGTCCGCTCAACAACTTAAGTGAGCTGCTAGCGCCCTTACTTTGCTTCGAGTCCGCTCAGCAACTTAAGTGAGCCGCTAGCGCCCTTACTTTGTTTCGAGTCAGCTCAACAACTTAAGCGAGCTGCAACTAGTTGCGACAAGATTGCTTGTCGGTAGCGACCCCGCCAGCAGGCTGCTGAAGTTCCGCACTCGGCGCTCGCGGCAAGGGTGCCTGCACCAGCAAGTTTCCCTAGAAAGCATAGGGTGGACGTACAAAGAGAGGTTGAACAGGAAGATAGCATGCGCTATTTATTTGAGATTTCTGCATAGACCTGTATGCCGAGGAGCCTTCTCGGGGCTAGTTGCGCTCCATGTTGCCTCGAGTCCGCTCGGCAACTTGTGCGGTTGCGCTAGAACCGAGAAGGTAAACCTTTCCGGGAGGCGATGTTCCCGAATAGCCGCTAAGGGCCCGTTCCCTCAAGCGCTACTTGCTGGATCGTACGCACCGGAAAGCATTTCCAACAGGCATAGGGAATATGCAGCAAATGCCAAAATTCGCAAGCGAGTTAAGTGCACTTCGGGTGCTAATCACTTGTCATGTTTAAATGCAGTTATGGCCCGGGGGCTGGCAACGCCCCTAGGGCCAATCTTTTCGTCAACGATCTTGCCGGGAGCCGGCGTCAAGAACGACGAAGTTCTTCGCCATAAGCCTTTCCGGCAACGATCTTGCCGGGGGCCGGCGTCAAGAACGACGAAGTTCTTCGCCATAAGCCTTTCCGGCAACGATCTTGCCGGGAGCCGGTGTCAAGAACGACGAAGTTCTTCGCCAAAAGCCTTTCCGGCAACGATCTTGTTGGGAGCCGCTGTCAAGAACGACGAAGTTCTTCGCCATAAGCCTTTCTGGCAACGATCTTGCCGAGGGCCGGTGTCAAGAACGACGAAGTTCTTCGCCATAAGCCTTTCCGGCAACGATCTTGCCGGGAGCCGGTGTCAAGAACGACGAAGTTCTTCGCCATAAGCCTTTCCGGCAACGATCTTGTCGGGAGCCGGCGTCAAGAACGACGAAGTTCTTCGCCATAAGCCTTTCCGGCAAGGATCTTGCCGGGGGCCGGTGTCAAGAACAACGAAGTTCTTCGCCAAAAGTCTTCCTGGCAATGAGCTTGCCGGAAGCCGGCATCGAGAACGTCCAAGTTCTCTGCTGAAGATAAAAGCCTTCCTGGCGACCAGCCTGCCGGAAGCCGGCATCGAGAACGTCAAAGTTCTCTGCTGAAGATAAAAGCCTTCCTGGCAACAAGCTTGCCGGAAGCCGGCATCGAGAACGTCAAAGTTCTCTGCCGAAGGTAAAAGCCTTCCTGGCAACAAGCTTGCCGGAAGTCGGCATCAAGAACGTCAAAGTTCTCTGCTGAAGATAAAAGCCTTCCTGGCAACAAGCTTGCCGGAAGCCGGCATCGAGAACGTCAAAGTTCTCTGCTGAAGATAAAAGCATTCCTGGCAACAAGCTTGCCGGAAGCCGGCATCGAGAACGTCAAAGTTCTCTGCTGAAGATAAAAGCCTTCCTGGCAACAAGCTTGCCGGAAGCCGGCATCGAGAACGTCAAAGTTCTCTGCTGAAGATGAAAGCCTTCCTGGCGACAAGCCTGCCGGAAGCCGGCATCGAGAACGTCAAAGTTCTCTGCTGAAGGTAAAAGCCTTCCTGCCAACAAGCTTGCCGGAAGCCGGCATCGAGAACGTCAAAGTTCTCTGCTGAAGATAAAAGCCTTCCTGGCAACAAGCCTGCCGGAAGCCGGCATCGAGAACGTCAAAGTTCTCTGCTGAAGATGAAAGCCCTCCTGGCGACGAGCTTGCCGGAAGCCGGCATCGAGAACGACAAAGTTCTCTGCTGAAGATAAAAGCCTTCCCGGCAAGCCAGTATCGCTGGGGGCTGTGAGTGCCAAGGATCGTCCATGGCAAACCAGAGTTGCCGGGGGCTGCAATATCAGATAAGTCTTTCATCCCTCATCATGCATCTTCTTATGGACTGGGGAATGCGAAACCACGTTTCTTCCCAAAAACTGCCGTGCTCCCTCAACTCTAGGCCCTGGGGCTCGTTCTCGGGGCCAAGTTTGGTCGTAGTCGCGGCAGCAAAGGGATGAAATGAGGAGACCGCACCCACCTCGTTCCTGCCACCGTCTAAAACGTGAGAAAGGTTGAGCGACGTGGGAAGGCGGCAGGGCCTGTTGCCGGGAGATGAAATGTCTGTCCGAGGGATACCAAGGATTCGCTCCTTGGCATGGGTTTAGCTCACGAGACAAATAACCCGGCAAGCATCCTCTTTTCATTAAAAAAACATCCCACTCAGGTACAGTCCATAGAGGAAGAAAAACATGAAAGAGAGGATTACAAATTTTAGATACAGCTAAGGCCCGAAGGCTTACAAATTAAAAAGATAAGGTGCCCGTAATCCCTTTCCTGTCCCTCTTTTCAGGAGGCAGGTCAAGGAGGCGAAAAGGGCAGGGAGTCGGGGCCAACCCGCTCGCGACGGCCCAGTTTCCCACTCCACCGTCCGTGACCCCAAGCGCATGGGAGCCGCGTGGCGGGGATGCAGAACCAAGGCGACAGATGAGGCGGCCTCGCTCCGCCCCGTGAACGCGGGGAGTGGACGTCCCGAAAACCGCGTACCGGCCCCGTCCAGTAAATGCACCACGCCCCCACACCTACTTCCGTTTAGGGAGGAGGGCGTGAACCGTCCCCATCATCGTGGCCTGACGCATGCTCGGGGGGCTTAGCCCCACGCACGCCACCCACGATCTCACCCACGACGCCGCGTTTGACGCGTGCCGTTCTGGGCGTGCACGGTGGGAGCAGAGAGATATGCGGTGTGACCTAGGCCGCACGTGCCCGTGCACTGTTTTGGGCCTGGCCCAACAGCGCTCGGCACCGTGTATGGCCCAGGCCCGGGGGCTCCTGTCGGTGTACTAGAGTAGGGGTACCCTAGTATCCCGAACTCGTGCACGGGCAGTTGCAGCGCCCCGCGGCAAGGCTTGCCGGGTGACCGCCAAGACCCTCCGTGGTTCCCTTGAAGACCATTCAAGAACAAAATACTCAAACCAAGACCCCGGCAAGAGGAGCTTTCCGGGAAGGCCAACCAAGGCCCCGGCAAGAGGAGCTTGCCGGGAAGGCCAACCAAGGCCCCGGCAAGAGGATCTTGCCGGGAAGAGACAAGGCCCCGGCAAGAGGAGCTTGCCGGGAAGACCACTCAAGGCATACCAAGAAAGCTTGCCGTGACGCGCCCTGCGTCCCGGCAAGATCCGGCGAGCGACAAGCTTCCGGACGTGACAAGACGACGGCCGCGGCAAGGAGCTTGCCGCGGGAAACCCCCACTTCGTGCCCGCGCTCCAGCACACCTGCTAACGTGTCGCTCTAGGACTCTCCCAAGCACACGTGGCAGGAGGCCGTGCAGCTAGGGGTACGTGGTGGCAAGTGGAGAAGAAGAGAAGCCCATCGTGGCAAATGGTGGCGCTCCTAACGGTCACCTTTTGCACTGTTTAGGAGACTCAGACAGGCATTTAATGCCCTTGTCCCCTGCCGCCAGAGTTAGGTAGGGTGCACTGTATCCACAGTAGCGGTAGCTGCACCTACCGCATCCTTTTCCATTTCTACCCTTTTAGTCTACGTTGCCACCTGTGGGTAACCCCTTGAAAGTATAAAAGGAGGCCCAAGCGCAACGTAGAAGGGGTTCGGCCAGTTCAGCTCATTCAACACCAGGAACACTCTCACGCTCAGTCGGGCAGCGTCCATCGCTCCTGAGCAAGAATCCAATATACACAAACAAGCAGCAGTAGGGTTTTACGCATCCGTGCGGCCCGAAGCTGGGTAAAATCGCCCGCGTGTACTGCCTCGATCCGCTCTTTGTGCGCTCTCCGCCCCCCACCGAACCGAAAGGGGCCCTGTCCCCATAGGTGTTGGTGGAATCAGCATCCCCCCGACACATTATGTACTAAATCGGTCCGACCGAGTTTTCTCATTCGGTCCCACCGAGTTTGGTATATTGTGTGTGACGGTTAGATTTTGTGTGGAGGCTATATATACTCCTCCACCCTCTCCTCATTCGTGGAGAAAGCCATCAGAACATGCCTACACTTCCAGCATTCATTTTTCGAGAGAGAGCCACCTACTCATGTGTTGAGACCAAGATATTCCATTCCTACCATATGAATCTTGATCTCTAACCTTCCCCAAGTTGCTTTCCACTCAAATCAGCTTTCCACCAAATCCAATCCTATGAGAGTAAGTTGAGTGTTGGGGAGACTATCATTTCAAGCACAAGAGGAAGGAGTTCATCATCAACACACCATCTATTACCTTTTGGAGAGTGGTGTCTCCTAGATTGGTTAGGTGTCACTTGGGAGCCTCCGACAAGATTGTGGAGTGAACCAAGGAGTTTGTAAGGGCAAGGAGATCGCCTACTTCATCAAGATCTACCCTAGTGAGGCAAGTCCTTCGTGGGCGATGGCCATGGTGGGATAGACAAGGTTACTTCTTCGTGGACCCTTTGTGGGTGGAACCCTCCATGGACTCGCGCAACTGTTATCCTTCGTGGGTTGAAGTCTCCATCAACGTGGATGTACGATAGCACCACCTATCGGAACCACGCCAAAAACATCTGTGTTTCCAATTGCGTTTGCACACTCCAATCCCATCCCTTTACTTTCTTGCAAGTTGCATGCTTTACTTATCGCTGCCCATATACTCTTTGCATGCTTGGTTGGTATGAATTGTGATTGGTTAACCTTGTGCTTAAACTCCACTAAACTTGAAAATCTTAAAAATTGCCGACTTTGTGTGTTAAGGGTCTATTCACCCCCCTCTAGACACCTCTTCTCGATCCTTTTAGGATATGAGTGACATAGATCATGTTCACTATTTTCACCTTGGGGGAAACTGCTTCTAACCCCCGGTGTTCGGTTGACGGGGCTCATCATCGTCTTCACTTGGAGGTCCCTTTCCCTTATGTTTGGTATTTATCTTACCGGCCTATTTGAAAACCAACAGTTCTTGTTGGTGTGATTTACAGGCTTATCGGGTGTGCCATGAATCTCGCAGGGCCTCCCAAGGATTTTATCCAAGCTGGATGGCCCGTCTTTGTTGCCTTTGAAAGGTTTCTTCCGCTGACCGGACTTAGGACCGCTGTATCCGGCATTGACTGCCGTATCGTCTGCGTCGTCGTTGTTATTCCAATGTTTGTTTTTGTTGCGACGAGGTTTACCATTGTCGTCCCTTACCTCAGAAGTGTCGGGGTTGCCTGAGTTGTTGCTTCTATGAGCCAACCAGCTATCCTCGCCCGCATAGAAGCGGGTCATAAGTGCAGTTAAGGCTGCCATGGTTTTCAGTTTTTCCTACCTGAGGTGTCGGGCGAGCCATTTTTCGTGGACGCTATGTTTGAAGGCCGCTAAGGCTTCGGCGTCCGGATAATCCACGATCTGGTTCTTTTTAGTTAAGAACCGATTCTGTCGTGGAATTAACACGGCAGATGTCCTTAGTGTGAGGACTTAGTCATGAGGCCAACGCATCTATGTGGTAGCTTGAGAGGGGTTAGGCGGAATCAAGAGACGCAACATAAGACAAGGATTTAGACAGCTTCGGGCCCCGGGAAACATCATCCGGTAATAACCCTACATGCTGTTTGTGGCTAGGTCTCATTATGATCATGAGGGAGTCGCCGGTAAGCCGGCTCTTTGTGTCTAGCCCTAGAGATTGTTTCTTCTTGCTTGTCCCTCTTGGGGTGCCCTGCCCCTCCTTATATAAGTTGAAGGGGCGGGTTACATGTGGAGTCCTATTAGGATTAGGACTAGTCTATTACAAGTGGAGTCCTAGTGTTGCTTCCTTTGTAAGTGAACACTTCTTACGCTTTCTTCTTAAGCCAGCCCACCATAACATGAGCCGGCCTTTTGGGCCTTGGGCCTAGTCTTCTATCTGACCCGCCGTTGGGGCCATTAGTGAGTCGCCAGGCTTATGAGTCGTCAGACCAGTGAGCCGCCAAACTTGTAAGTCGCCAATCCTCCGGCGGGTTACCAATGAAACGCCAGGTCCGGTCGGGTCATATTTCCGGCCGGGTCATACCGCGGGGTATATCCCCGACATTAGCCCCCAGTTTAATTTAGATTTATCCATGTTAAACTGATCCTATCAAATAAACACAAGAACAAACTTGATAGATTGTGCTCCGGTTTAAATATTTTCCTGAACCGGCACCTGATCATGCTTAAGTCCTTGTCATTTCCTCCTGGATGCATACTTAAGATCTTATAGCAAATCTCCTTTAACAGATATGTCCAAACCTTGCCCATGCAAAACATCCAGGCACTTCTTCTAAAAAATCTGGGTCAATAGGTTCATAACCAATTTGCTGACATTAGCTCTTGTAGAGAAATATTATAAGAAATAATCCATTTGAGTCGGCCTTCAATGCTCTGACTTGACAAAAATATTGGTCTTGAAATATTCAACTAATATTTAGCCATCTTAAAGACATAGATCTTGCCGATTTATGATTGCCAAAATTGCCGGGTTATAAATAATTGATGACGGGTCATGATTGTTGCAGATACTGGGTTAATCTGGTCTACTCCAAACTGAGAATTTGAAGATTTTTTCTCCCTTATATGCATATCACCTGTAGCCCCCAAGTGCCGGGTTGCCATGCTTGGAGCAACCTGGGACTTGTAATTGCTTTATGCTCATGAAAACTTCAACCAGTGTAGCCCTCAAGGGTCGGGTCATTATGCAATAATGAGCAGGGACTTTGTAGATATAACCATATAAACTCAAACATCAACGTGTAGCCCCCAAGGGCCGGCTCAGTAAGATAATACTGAGTTGGCACTTTGTATATAATTTATTGATAATAACATCATATAATATAATCTTCACCATGGGGCTTGAACGCACGTCCACAAGGTTAAGAGCTTTGTACTCTACCAACTGAGTAGTGGACCGTTCAATATAATGGATTAATGCTTGTGTACCTTGAATTTTTGACAGGAGCAATTGGTAGCCCCCAAGGGCCGGCTCATTACAATGTGAGGAGTCGGGTCTTCAATAAGTTGAGCAAAAAATGACTTTGCATTATCCCCCAAGTGCCATGGTGCATGCTACATGGGACTTGCATATTTGATATGATCTCAATGTGAATAATGTAGCCCCCAAGTGCCGGGTCGTAAGCCTGCAGTGACTCGGGACTATTCCCTCCATTGTAAAATAAATCATGCCCCTTGATAAAATAATAGCCATTGCGCTAAAGCGACTTTGAAGATCTCCATCATAATATTGGTTATTGATAACCAGAAAAAATCCAGCCATCTTGGCTATTAAAGATTTGAATAATATAATCCGGTATGAAAACCTCAACCATTCAATATCATCATGAAAATCCAGCCAAGTTGGGCTATTAGAAATTTGAATACCTTATCGGTTGACAAGCAAATCCATGGTTTAAATACTCAGCGGCTCTTGGCCGATGGCGAATTAATGCGCATTCATTGTAAGCCGGAATTTCTATAACCCGGAGACTTATAGCCTTTGAGAAAATCCAGAATGGATAATAATTTTGAAGCATCAATTTTGATAATGAGCTTAAACTTAATCATTTATATAAGTCATATTTCTACAAATCCTGCACAGAGTTTAAACAACATACGCCCTGGCGACTTAATGTCAAAGCCAGGGCGGGTAACAACCCATAATATAGTCTTTATGCAATTATGGAAAAGACTATAATTAAGGCCATTCAAGCCTAAACATACTGGTGACTTAACGTCAAAAGCCAGGGCGGGTTATCGAACCTCGAAAATTTATATAATCAGGAAAACATACGTGTAGAATTGGCTCATACTGCCGGCTTACATCGCCGTATCCAATAAAAGCAATATTTCAATGATTGATAAGCGCATGATTCCAATAACGCAATCCAAAATATACTGGCAACTTAAAGTCCATAGCCAGGGCCGGTTTAAACATAATCATGTATAAACAATATCATACATGTGATATTGAATCGTACTGCCGGCTTATGATACTTGTACAGTAAGGGTGATAACCCAATCCTTAGAATCCAACACTTCCAAATGTATGATGATTGTCATATGTTGGCGACTTATCGTCCAAAACCAAACTGGGTTAAATTTAAACCACACTTATACTTAGATCTGAACAAAAAAGTCACAAAAACAAAAACAAAGATTGCTTTCAAAAAACTTAAGCCAAATAGAAAGAAAAAATTGAGGCTTGTGATTCGAATAAGATCACTAAACCGCTCCAAAGGGGTTAAGCTAGGATTCGAATACGCTCATGTAGCCCCCATTGGCTTTGGCATTGCGCCGATCAAGAGGGTATCGACAGCTATGTTCTTTTTGGTTTGAATATGATCTATGTTTGAACAGGAAGCCCCCAAATAACCTTGAGAGTTTTTTAACGACTCTGATTCGAATATGATCAAAGTCGGACCCAAAAGGGGTTAATCTATGATTCGAATATGATCAAGAAGCCCCCTAGTGAGTTTGGCATTGTGCCGATCAAGAGGGTACCGACAGCTATGTTCTCTTTGGTTCGAATACGACCTATGTTTGAACAGGAAGCCCCCTAGTGATCATGAGATTTTCGAACGACTCTTATTCAAATACGATCAAAGTCGGACCAAAAGGGGTTAAGCTAGATTCGAATACGATCAGTCCCCAATGGTCATTGAAGCAGGGTACCTATGTTTGAGTTGTGCTTTGCAACACACTCTCTTTGGTCCCTTTAACTTTTCTAAGAACTCGAACTTGTGAGTAATGAATTCTTCTTGAACCGGGCATTGAGCCGGATATTGAAAGCTTCAGAGCTTTGTGGGAGACAGATTTTCCTTGAGCTAGATTTTAAACCGGATATTTTCTGATGGGCTTTAAACTGGCAACATTTATTGAGCCATGTCATCATAGCCCCCGAGTCTTAAGACGACTCAATGAGTTGACTTGAGATTCTCCATAGTTGACCATGATATAGACCGGTTTGAGTCCTGTATGGGAGAACTTGCAAGCCAAAGTAATTACACTTTTTAAAGAAAATAATATAAAATATAAAATATACTGGATGGATTTCACCTGATATGTTAGGCCAGCATTTATCCATCATGGAATTGATGATCACCACAGTGAAGCTGAAATCAATCACGGGTGAGCCGGCCGCGGCATTGTGAGCCAGCGCGGACGAGCGAGTCAATCGCAGGCGCGGTAAGCCACGCAGAGCAGTGAATCAACCACGTCATGTTGATGTAAATCAGGCCGCAGAAGCGGCGGTTTGCACATATATTTGTCGAGTATCATGACACGGTCAGATGCTGGCGCATAATAATAATAGCGCGAGCTATACATCCATGACACGGCCCTCGCTTTTGCGGTGAACAATTGTCCTGATTCATCCAGACGACTGATGAGTCGTATATAACATCCTGGGACCTCCTACAGCAATTTCAATGGTGATTTAGCCACTCTCCGACAGAAACAAGGTGGCTTGCAGCAGACAAAACGGCGAAGATGCAGGCGTTTTAATGAGGTAGAGCATGGCCAACGGCTCTGAACAAGGCCGAGACGACGACTTGTAGGCGCTGTGCTGGCGGAGGCAAAGGCGGCTGTAGGAGCAACTTGGCACAGGGCTGCAGCTAAAACGGAGACCACAGCGGCTCGTGATAATTGCCATACGTACCCTGGTCAATGTTAACCCCTTTCTTTTAGGTTGTCTTGTTGACCGTAGTACTGCTTCTATTGGCTTCATCTTTGAACAGAGCAGAAATACTAGTATTGTGTAATACCTCCGTAAGCTTCTTCATCTTCAACCTGGGAATATGTGCCCAAGTCACTTTACGTAAGTGGTAATAACCTTTGATCCTTCTACGTGGGACTTTTGTCTATCCCTGTAGCCTCCACATGATGAACATGAGTACTAATTGGAAGTATTTGATGACTAGGTTGAATTTGGCTCTGAGTAGAAAGTTTTGGATCAAGCTAGGTCACCCCTGTTGTGCTCTCGTCTCTGAAAGGTGAGCGACAGCTCAGCAGCAGACGGCAGCGACTCTGCAGCAGGTAGATGCGACGGAAAAAAGCCTGGCGACGGGTCCCGGCCGGCGAAACTGAGGCGGAGACCAGCCTTGAGGCTGATGTGATAGCCCCCAAGTTGTAACCAGTTGAACAGACCGGGCCGTGGCGCGACAACAGAATCGGTCGGGCGTCTCGAGGCCGCAGTGGTGGCAGTTCGTCACAGCAGCTCAGACAACGGCAACTGCGGCAGGCCACGGTTGCGGACGCAACGGCAGGCCTTGGCGGCGGCTCAAGACGGAGGTGGCGCGACAACAGCTCGGACACGTCCAAGGAGGAACCAGATTGAAGCGACAGCGGTTGGGGCGGCTTGGACGTGTAGAGACCAGCAGCGGCAACCAGCGAAGGCAAGGCAAGCCGGGTCGCGTGCGGCGGCTCAGAGTGAGGCCGAGCAGTGGTGGCTCGAAGCGACGCGAGGTGAGCCATGGCGCAGAGGCCGACCACATCGGTCGGCGGTGGCTGTGTGGCCGGGCGGCTCACGGCGCGGCGTAGCACAGCAAAGGCAGCTGCAGCTCAGTGGGGCCGAGGCAGGGGCGGCTCACGAAGGCAGCTCGAGGCGACCGGCGGCTCATGGCACGGCCGGAGGAGGGGAGCGTCGAAGCGGCCGATGGTCTGAGGCACAGCTGGAGGAGGAGGACATCGCGGTTGCAGCCATTGTGACGGCTCAGATGCGCCGGGCTAGTCGAGACGGAGCGGCTCGGATCCGGGTTGATGGAGGAGTTCGAGCATGTGGCTTTCCCTTCCTTTTTTTAATAATTTTTCTGATCCATCTCGTACTAGCAATCCGCTTGCTGATTGATTTGCACAAGAATTAGCTCCGCTAGATGATGCTTTACGGCAAGAGGTAGCAGTTATTATGCGTCTGATTTCCTCGGGACTCGGACAACGACGTGGGAACAGGAAGACACAGCAGCAATTGGACATGTCCGCTACACGGATTGAATCTGCAGCAGAAATTCCTGACAGTCTCAGTAGTACGCAGGATACCGAGACTGTCATGTGTAGCATAAATTAACCATGGCATTGCCTTCTCTCCTCCACGTCATGTGTAGCATAAATTGGCTTCTCTTCTTGTGCAAAAAAGGAGAATTTCTTTGGGAGTCTGTGGTGCACCCTCCAAGATTGCCTTGGGAAACGAGATTTGATTCCTGTGGGGTTTTCGTCTGGTTCTTCTCTGGACTTGATCGATGACCTGGTCCTTCACGTCTTGCGTTTGGAGCAGATTTTTTTCTCTTCGAACATCCGCCGACTAAATCGATCGTGCCTCTCGGAACTTGATCCGTATGACTGCTGTTTAATGAAAGTAGATCCTGGTGGCCGCGCATAGAGAAGAAAACTTAATCTCCTCAATCTCAATTCTCGTAGATCAAAAAATATTTTTCTTCTCTCCCATGATTTGTTGCAGTTGACTGCTGAATTTGCTGGATCTGCTTAAGGTTGTACCACGCCGGGTTACCCTGCGCGATTGCTTTGTGCCGGCTCTTCTTCATCTAACCAACCGCAATCTTCTCAAACCCTAAGAAAAAATCCCTTCAAGAACTCAACATCACCGTGCACAGGCCCCACAGTGGGCGCCAACTGTCGTGGAATTGACACGGCAGATGTCTTTAATGTGAGGACTTAGTCGTGAGGCCAACGCATCTATGTGGTAGCTTGAGAGGGGTTAGGTGGAATCGAGAGACGCAACATAAGACAAGGATTTAGACAGCTTCGGGCCTCGGGAAACATCATCCGGTAATAACCCTACATGTTGTTTGTGGCTAGGTCTCATTATGAACATGAGGAAGTCGCCGGTAAGCCGGCTCTTTTTGTCTAGCCATAGAGATTGTTTCTTCTTGCTTGTCCCTCTTGGGGTGCCCTGCCCCTCCTTATATAAGTTGAAGGGGCGGGTTACATGTGGAGTCCTAGTCTATTACAAGTGGAGTCCTAGTTTTGCTTCCTTTGTAAGCGAACACTCCTTACGCTTTCCTCTTAAGACGGCCCACCATAACATGAGTCAGCCTTCTGGGCCTTGGGCCTAGTCTTCTATCTGAAACGCCATCGGGGACATTAGTGAGTCGCCAGGCTTGTGAGTTGTCAGACCAGTGAGCCGCTAGACTCGTAAGTCGTCAATCCTCCGGCGGGTTACCAATGAAACGCCAGGTCCGGCCGGGTCATATTTCCGGCCGGGTCATACCGCGGGGTATATCCCCGACAGATTCCAAAGTTTGCGAGCTGATTCGCCTGGCTGCTGGATTATGTGACTCAAGTCGTCAGCATCTGGTGACCGGACATAAGTGTCATGAAAGTTGGCCCGAAAAGCATCTTCCAAATCTTCCCAGGTTACAATGGAGTTTTTTGGGAGGATGTTTAGCCAGTGCCGTGCTGGTCCTTTCAGCTTTAGAGGAAGATATTTAATGGCATGGAGATCATCTCCTCGAGCCATGTGAATGTGGAGAAGAAAATCCTCAACCCAGGCAGCTGGATTCGTCATTCCATCGTACTGTTCGATGTTTACGGGTTTAAACCCTTCCGGAAATTGGTGTTTCATGACATCATCGGTGAAGCATAAAGGGTGTGCGGCCCCTCTATATCGTGCAATATCGTGGCAGAGATTGGCTGACATCTGAGTTCGGTTCTGATCCGAGTGTAGTAATGGTCGTCACGCCGGGCTTCATAGCCGTTGTCTCGCGCCGGGGCACGGCCCCTTAATCCGTAGATTGATCTAGTCTGACCAACTTTATTGGCTAGGTCACGTTACAAGTCGTATGTGTATATCGCGGCTGTTGTCTCCCTACCTCTTCGGCAAGGGGGTGCTGGTTGGTGTTCGGCATGATATGCCGTTTTGTCCCACCCACGTGGTGGTCGGTCTGCCTGATTGTGTTTCGACGATATTGGCTCAAGGGCTTCGTCGTCGAATTGTGGTAGCAGCTTGCGCTTAGGGTAACTTTTGATAGGTCTCTCGTGGTCGTATTCCTCAGCGTCTAGGACCTTAGTCCACCTTTCATTAAGCGTATCATGTTCGACTTTGAGCTGCTAGTGTTTCTTTTTCCGGCTCTGAGCTATGGCGATGAGTTGTCGCTTAAAGCATTCTTGATAGAGGGCTTCCTCTGGGACGATAAAATCTTTGTCACCGAGGCTAACCTCCTCTTTGGTTTCAGGCATATAATTGATGTCTTCTGAATCTTCATGATCAGCGTGCCCAGGATTATATTCACCCTCTTCCCTTTCATCCTGTTCGGATGTGGGCTCGACTGGGTATTCGAGATCTTCGGCATCATCCGGAGTCTCATTATCTCCGGTGCAGGTATCACTGTCCTTCGTCCGACACGATCGTGAGCAGCACCGCTGATGTCGCTGCATTGGTGGTTTATCGACGGGTTTGTCCTCATCGGGGCTCGGGTCATCCTCGTCGTTCTTTTTATCTGGAGTGTCCACCATGTACACATCATAGGTTGAGGTGGCCGTCCAACGCCCCGTGATGGGTGGAACTTGGCTTGATTCGGCGTCGGCATCGTCGTCCATGCCGTCGATGTCTTCGGACGCGTAGTCCAGCATGTCAGTTAGACCCTCGACAGTGGCTACTAAGTGGGCAAAGCCTCCGTGATGGCGAGAGACTGCATTAAACTCAATGCTTCATCTAGGAGCGAAAGTTGGATCGAAAAATGTGGATCTGCAGGGCTAAGTTCGGCATGGGATACCTGATCGGATCCAATGAGCGCAGACCTTGACAGTTCGAGATGGTTACCCAGAGCTAAGTCTAGGATTGCATCTAGGACTTCGGTCGGAAGCTCCACAAGTGGGAGAGGTCCGGCGGGGCTCACACTCCCGTCTTCGGACGATAAGGCCCGCCCTGGATCTAAGGCCGGGGTAGGTATGGGTGTTGACCCCTGAGCAGGATCTAACAGGGGATCCGAAGAGTCTTCTTGGTGGGGGCATAAAGCAGCAGCCGAGGTTGTGAACCCGTCGAAGATCAGATCTCCTCGGATATCAGCGACATAGTTCAGGTTTCCAAACCTGATCTGGTGGCTAGGGGCATAAATGTCGACCCGCTCGAGGCGGCCGATCGAGTTGGCACAAAGCACAAAGCCACCGAACACAAAGGCTTGTCCGGGGAGAAAGGTCTCCCTGGATGACAACATCATTGCTGATGAAGACATCAGCCATCGATCCTGCTGTCGACAATATAGTGGAGCTCTCAATGAAAGCACCAATGTTGGTGTCGAAACCGGCTGATCTCGGGTAGGGGGGCCCAAGTTGTATGTCTGAAGACCGATGGAAACTATGAACAAAGGACACAGTGTTTACCCAGGTTTGGGCCCTCTAAATGGAGGTAAAACCCTACTCCTGCTTGATTATATTCAAAAGGTATAGGGGTTACAAGAGTTGATCTACCACGAGATCGAGTTGGCTAACCCTAGATTAGCTAGCCTAGCAATGTTGTGATCCTGCCTCCGATCTACCCTCCAGTTTATAGACACCGGAGGAGCTTAGGGTTGTACAAAGTCGGTTTTGCATAAAGGAATAACATACCCGGACACATATACTTGCCATCCACGCACACGGGAGTCCCTACCGGACACGAGGGATGATCTTCTATCTTGTATCTCGACGGCCCATCAGTCCGGCCCATATCCAATAGACCGGACGCCCGAGGACCCCCTAGTCCAGGACTCCCATACCTGTGGGTAATCCATTTGGCGCCGCCCCTATAAAGCCAATATTCTTCCTTGGCTCGAATAATGGAGAGCACCTTATTCTTAGTATTGTATCGGTGTCCCATTCGGACTCCGAAAATCCCCTAGAGTTAGCTTGCACATCTAAGGCCGCCAGCTCTGCAACCAATTGAATGCGGAGAGCCTTACCAACACTTCCTGCATTTGCTCCCTAGCCACGTAGAGAGGATCTGAGACAGGCTGCAACCATAATCCACGTCTCCATGGGCTCACATGAGCCACCAGCTGCAGCAAGGGTTCATTCTCATCTGTCTCGGATAAGTTATTCGAAGCCCTCAACTTCGAACCACACATTCTCAAAATAAAATTGGGGATTGTGGTTGATGCATTCCTCCCCCGCGGAGAGCATCAGAGGCACATGATCATATCCCAAGCGTGTTTCAGAGATCAAGGTGCACAAGGCGAAAATAAATTCCCAGTCGGCCGAGACAAAAACCCTGTCTAAAATGCTACACACCGGTGCTAATTATTTGCTAGTGCAGGTGTATCTTGCCCCAAACCTGGCTATCTCCCTAAGAGCTATTTCCGCAATGGAGGTATTTGACCATGCTGACGCGGGACCAATCTATATTAGCGTTGTTCTTGTCCATCCCCAAACAGATAAAATTAAAATCGCCCCCACCACTAGAGGTAATGAGAGAGTAGTAGCTCATGCTACCTTGGCCTCAAGTTCTCCCAAGTGTGGTTGTGGCATTGCATGGAATTAGGATGTACTAGTGTGTTAGATGCCCATTAGCACCTATAAAGCATCCTATGATGCAAGTCTTAGTAAATTGAAAGTGCAACTATGCCTAGATGGCTTTGGTAATTCCTAACAACATATAGCTCATTGAGCTAACACTATTTCAAGATAAATATTTCAGGAAAATCTCAATGAATGGCATGGCATGGATGAGAAAAGTGGAACCCTCAAAATGCTAAGGATAAAAGGATTGGATCAAGCTCAAAGCTCAAGACTCTACATCTTATATTTTAGTGATCCAAGATCACATTGAGTCTATAGGAAAAGTCAATACTATCAAGGAGGGATGAGGTGTTGCTTAATGAGGTTCTTGCTTCAAAGTGCTTAGTGATATGCTCCAAAACCCTCAACTACTTTCTCACATCCACATATGACCTAAACCCAAAGTCAAACTCGGCCCCACCAATTCTTTCTATCCGGCGCCACAGAGTTCAGATGTCATAGCCACTCCCACAAACCCTAGGCAAATCGGTCTCACCAATAGGGATCTCGTTCTCACCGAGATGGGATTGTAATCTCTTTGTTTCCCTTCGTAACGTTTCGGTACCACCGATATGAGCGATCGGTCCCACCAAGATTGCAATGTAAACTCTCTGTTTCCCTTTCGTAACATTTCGGTCCCACCGAAATGAGCGAACCGGTCCCACCGAGTTTACCTGACCAACTCTCTGGTTAGCTCATTACCAAAATCGGTCACACCGAGTTTGTGTAATCGGTCTCACCGAGATTACGTTATGCACTAACCCTAACCATATCGGTCCTAGCGAGTTGCATGTCGGTCCCACCGAAAATCCGAACGATCACTAGATTTGCTGAATCGGTCCGACCGAGTTTCTCAATTCGGTCCCACCGAGATTGGCAAGTTATGTGTAACGGTTAGATTTTGTGTGGAGGCTATATATACCCCTCCACCTCCTCTTCATTCGTGGAGAGAGCCATCAGAACGAACCTACACTTCCAACTTACATTTTCTGAGAGAGAACCACCTAATCATGTGTTGAGACCAAGATATTCCATTCCTACCATATGAATCTTGATCTCTAGCCTTCCCCAAGTTGCTTTCCACTCAAATCTTCTTTCCACCAAATCCAAATCCTGTGAGAGAGAGTTGACTGTTGGGGAGACTATCATTTGAAGCACAAGAGCAAGGAGTTCATCATCAACACACCATTTGTTACTTCTTGGAGAGTGGTGTCACCTAGATTGGCTAGGTGTCACTTGGGAGCCTCCGACAAGATTGTGGAGTTGAACCAAGGAGTTTGTAAGGGCAAGGAGATCTCCTACTTCGTGAAGATCTACCGCTAGTGAGGCAAGCCATTCATGGACTACAGCCATGGTGGGATAGACAAGGTTGCTTCTTCGTGGACCCTTTTTGGGTGGAGCCCTCCGTGGACTCACGCAGCCGTTACCCTTTGTGGGTTGAAGTCTCCATCAACGTGGATGTACGATAGCACCACCTATCAGAACCACGACAAAAACATCCGTGTCTCCGATTGTGTTTGAATTCTCCAAACCCTTCCCTTTACATTCTTGCAAGTTGCATGCTTTACTTTCCGCTGCTCATATACTCTTTGCATGCTTGCTTGAATTGTGTTACGATTGTTTGACTTGTGCTAAGTTAGCTAAAATCTGCCAAGAACTAAAATTGGAAAAAGGAGAGATTTTTATTTGGTCAAGTAGTCTAATCACCCCCCCTCTGGACATACTTCCGATCCTACAAGTGGTATCAGAGCCTTGGTCTCCATTTGCTTTGATTTCCATAGCTTTTGGTGGTCATAGCCTTGGTTTCACAACCTAGGAGAGTATGGCATCTAGCAAGGGAAACTATCACCGTAGAGGTCCTTACTTTGATGGTACGAATTTTGCTAGTTGGAAGCACAAGATGAAAATGCATATTCACGGACATAACCCCGCCGTTTGGGCTATTGTGTGTATTGGCTTGCAAGGTGAATTCTTTGATGGGAGAGAACCAAACTGTGAAGCTAGCGCGGAAGAGTTGAAGATGCTACAATACAACGCTCAAGCTTGTGATATCCTCTTCAACGGATTGTGCCCCGAAGAATTCAACAAAATCAGTCGTCTTGAGAATGCAAAGGAAATTTGGGATACTTGAATTGATATGCACGAAGGTACTGACTCCGTCAAGGAATCCAAGTTGGATGTGCTTCAAAGTCAACTTGACAAGTTCAAAATGAAGGATGGTGAAGGCGTCGCTGAAATGTACTCTAGGCTTGGTCTCATTACAAATGAGATTGCCGGCTTAGGAAGTGAAGAGATGACCGACAAATTCATCATCAAGAAGATCCTAAGAGCATTGGATGGAAAATATGATACCGTGTGCACATTGATCCAAATGATGCCCAATTACAAGAATCTCAAGCCAACGGAAGTCATTGGAAGAATTGTTGCTCATGAGATGTCACTCAAGGATAAGGAGGAGCTCCACAACAAGTCAAGTGGTGCTTACAAAGCCTTATGTGAAGCCCCCACATCATCAAGTGAGAAATAGACCTTCAATGAAGAATTGAGCCTAATGGTGAAGAACTTCAACAAGTTCTACAAGAGTAGAAGCAAGGAAAGAAGTTCCAAGTCAAGGTCCTACAATGACAAAAGATCTTTGAGTCGAGAGCGTAATTGCTACAATTTTGGAAGACCCGGACACTACTCCAATGAGTGTACGGCTCCCTACAAAAGAAGAGAAGAACCACCACCAAGAGAGAGGAGTAGAGATGATCGTTATGAACGAAGAACATCCCGGAGAAGCAAGGATTAAGAAAAGAAGGACAAGTCATCAAGGAGCTACCCAAAATGAAGACATCAAGCTCATGTTGGTGAATGGGTATCTGGTTCCGACTCCGACAATCACTCCGAGAGAAGCTATCACTCCGACTCCGAATATACTCAAGATGAAGGTGTTGCCGGTCTAGCACTTGTGTCAACCAACTCCTACGACATATTTGATTCACCAAATGAGGGACTTGGAAGATGCTTCATGGCTAAAGGCCCAAAGGTAACACACCCCGAGTATGTTGATTTCAATAGTGATGAAGATGACTTGCTAGGTGATGATGATTTACTTATTGACAACTCTAGTGATGAATACTATGATGAAACATCAATTAATCATGCTAATCAAGATAAAACGAATGACGATGATAAGGAGAAGATTGAGCTCCTAACTAAAGAACTAAACACTCTTAAGTTAGCTCATGAAACTATCTTAGGGGATCATCGAGAACTTTTAAGGACTCATGAGAAGTTACGCTTTGAAAAGCTCAACCTTGAGCAAGAGCATGAGTTCTTAAAGGCAATAAATGATGATCTTCGCAAGAAAAGTTCTTCTTACATTGCCAAGCGTTTACTCTTATCTACTTAAATGCCTCAAGTCAAGTCTAGTAACAAGAACAAGAAGAATTCTTCCTCTAGTAGTAACAATAATCATGTTAAATCTAATGTTGTTGCTTATAGTAGTTCTCTTGATTCCACTAATGATTCTCTTAGCCAAGTTACACTTGAGCAAGAAATAGCTTATTGAAGGGAATTATAGAGAAAGGTGTTTACAAGAGCCTTGCTGGGAGTAAGAAATTCAAGGAAATTGTACGCAAGCAAGGAAGGCACCGGAAGAACCAAGGTGTTGGTTTTGAACGAAAGTTCAATGCCAATGGAGTTGAGTGGGAAGAAGATCAATACCGCAAGACGAAGTTTGTTCCTCAACAAGAGAAGTATGATCCTACTTCCTTCAAAGGGACACAACCTCAAGATGATCTTCCACCACAAGACCACAAGCAAAAAGGCAAGGATGAGCTTCAAGAGGATATTGATGCATTTGAAGAAGCTCCCAAGGCCTTGGTCAAGTGGATTCCCAAGACTACGTCAAGTTCTACTTCATCAAGTACGACTACGACCCCAAGTATTCCCATCAAGATGGTGTGGATCCCGAAGAAGAAGAACTAGAGAGTTCTTGAGGGTGACTCCGCCAACACTCTTCACTCATATAATTTTGGCAAGGACAAGTGCAATCAACTTCCACATCTTGCACTAGTTCATGGAGTCACAAACCCTCTTGTTGGTAAGACAAGGGACAAGGTAACCTAATGCTTTCATAGACATCATTTTGTGTGTATGCATCACTCTATGCCTATGGATATCCTTGTTTGTTCCTTGTGGGACTAACCCGTGTAGGTATTGAAAGTGCAACTCACTCCAAAGGATTGCTCCAAATGATCTACATCAACATTGAGCATCCACATCTTCAACACCTACATGAAGTCATCATCGACAAAACCCAAGGTTAGTTCATCCCTCTAAGGGGGGATCTCACATCTAGGGGGAGCTTTACTCTAGGAATTGAGTTAAAGCAACTCTAAAGGTGTGAACACATCAATGCATTATGTAAAAGTGGCAACCCCACTTGAGCTTAAACGATGAGTATGACCTATGATCAAATGTTCTCATTTGACTCCTAAGTCAATATACTCATATATAGATGACCTAGTCATCGCCAATTGCTTGATAGATGCTAGAATGGTTGTGCATGCTTTGCCACATATTTCATTTGTCATTTTATTGTGTGAGCATGTTGGTTGCATATTTCACTCATTCGAGGACATCCACTTGTAGTTTGCTTGTTTGGTTTCTTTTCTTTTGCCAAGTGGATGGACAAGAATGCCTAAGAACCTTCTCTAGCTATCTATTCTTTTCTTGTCTCAAACTCTATTCATGCTACATCACAAAGTTTGATCAAGTCAGATTCGAACCACTCTGTGTGAGGAGCACTCGGAGTCCCCGATTCGTCATAGACTTAAACTTCCAAAACTTCTTTGTGCGTTTCGGTCTGACCGATTCTTCCATTTCGGTCATACCGAGATCACTAAGTCGATCTAGGTTTTCAATCTCGGTGCAACCAATTTGAACATTTCGGTCACACTGAGTTGCAGTAACTGCTTGCAGTAATGCATCTCGGTGCCACCGAGTTGTTCCACTCGGTCACACCGACATGGTCGGGCTATATATATCCACAGGATTTTTTTTGGAAATTTCTCCGAACTCTTTCGCCCGCGCTCAGCCCGCTCTGCCTCCTGGGTCTCCGGATCGTCCTCCTCTTCGCCATCTGCCTCCCGCCGCTTGTCTCCGCCGCCGTCAACGAGAATCATCTCCGCCGTTGCCGCCGTAGCAAGTCCATCGCCGAACTAGGGTATGGACTTGATCCTTGTGCTAATCTCACTCTGATTCTTAGCACATTGTTTTCGCCATGTATCTTGCCACGATTGAGATCATATTATCCAGTAAAAACGCTCCGTAGATTAGGTTTGGATTGAAAATTTAGGGCTAGGTTTCCACCAAAACCATCTCGGACTGACCGAGTTATAGAAATCAGATCCATCGATTTGGCCAAGGCCATTGCACATGTGATTCTCGGTCCAACCGAGAATTGCAAATCGGTGTGACCGAGTTCAGGACTTTGTGAAACCCTAGCAGTCTCAGTGCCACCGAACTGTGACTCGGTCTGACCGAGTTCACTAGTTTAGGTTCCTAAAGCTGCTTCGGTATCACCGAGTTTACAAATCGGTAGATCCGAAATGCTTTCTGTGGAAAACTAAAACCGAGTTTTTAACTCATTCTCTTACAAAAACCTCAGTATTTTGTGATGCTCATCCCCTCTATCTCATCTATATCTATTCACGGGGTCTGCTGTCAGTGATTGCATGATGTCTGATCAGAATGACAGCCAGAACAAAGAAGAGGAGCAGGTTCACTTGAGTGAGGGCACTAGTCCCTCCAGTTCCTCAGATGAGGGCAGCAGGAGCACTCCTAGCAACTTGCCTAAAGCTGCCACCAGGGCCAGAAAGAAGAGAACCTCAGATTCTGAGGATGAAGATTATGTGGCAGAAGAGGATGAAGCCACATCCAGAAAGGTGCTCAAGAAGGAATATGGCACAGCTGCTGCCACCAAGCCTAGTTTGGACAGAAAAGTCCCAGCCAAGAGGAGTCCTATGTTGAAGGTTAGAGGAATACTAGGAACATTCCAGCTGCTGAGAAGAACAAGGCCCCTGTGCCTGAAGCTGCTGTTGAAGGAGAAGATGATGAGGAACATGTCTTGAGAAAGTTGAAGCCCAAAATTCCAGATCACAATGATGCTCATCCTGTAGCTGAGGATATGAAGCTGAGAAAGGATGCATGACTCAGACAGTGGAGGTTGACTGATCCATATGCAGTCAGGAGGATAACTATTGTGGACTACAGGTTTCATACAAAGGAATAGCAGGATTACTATGAGACAGTGCTGCTTGACAAGAAGCCAATTGTCTGTCATATGAGATGGGTGGACTGAAAATATATCAAGGAAAATGAAGAGCACTATCCTGGTGTGTATGACAGTTTCCATGCTTGTGGAGTGGATGAATTTGTTGGGCAGAAGCTCACAAAGTGGAATGATGAGCTCATAATGTAGTTCTATTCCACAGGACACTTCTATCCAGATGGAAGGATAGTATGGATGTCTGAAGGTACTAGGTACCAATCAACTATTGAAGAATGGGCTAATCTGATCAATGCACCTAAGGAGAAAGAGGATGACTTGGATGTCTATGCCAAGAAGAAGAAGGATCACAACTCTATGGCACATATGTACAAGGAGATCCCAGATGCTGCTGTTGAAACACACAAGTTTGGATCAGTACACTACCTTCTGTCAGGATTGCCAACCATCAACTGGATCCTCATGCACACTCTTTTGCCTAAGTCAGGTGATCACAAGATGATCAGAGGCCATGCTATCAATCTGCTTCACATATTTGATGTGCCTCAAAAGTTCAAGGTCATGAGCCTCATAGTGGAAACTATCAAGAGGACAGCTGTTGACCAGAAGAGAAGTTGTGGGTATGCCCCACAGATCCAGGAGCTAATTAACTCCAAGATGGGCACTGGCACGTACCTATTGGACAAGGAACACATGCCTATCTATCCAGATTTTGGGGACAACACAGTGGTTATGGATGAAGATGAACCATCTTCTGTGCAAGCACAAGCAAAGAAGGAGAAGGCAAGGACTGAAAAGGCTGCCAAGATGCCAACCATTGATGAGGCATCTAAGTATTTCCTGAAGAGCAAGCAAGATCAGCTTGGCTACTTGATTGCCTCCACTCTAAGGATTGAGAAGGGATTGGCCACCCTAACTCAAAACCAGGAGAGCCTGGAGAGGATCATGGAGCAGAAGTTCTATAATTTGGATGTGAAGGTCACTGAGATCCAGTCAATTGTTGAGCAACTTCAAGATGACATGTAGGAGAGGAAGGGCAAGACAACCACTGATGCGTTTGCTAGAGTGCCCAGAGCTCAGAGATCTGCTGCAGTGTCAGTGACAGACACAAGAGCAACTTCATCTGCACCAGCTACAGCTTCAGTGCCACCAACTCCAGCACCTACTCCACCAGCTCCAACTTCATCAACTGATGCTTTCGTCCTTGGCGTTATCTCTACACCACCAGCTGAAGACCAAGCCTGAGAGTCGATTTAGTACTATGCATTTTCTATGAACTTTTTGGTAACTTGTTGCCAAAGGGGGGATGTATAGATCATAGGCTTCGAGAGAGAGTGTTTGCTTTTGTTTTCTCTTGTTTTGGTGGTTGAACTTTGTTTGCTTGTTTGATATACTTTATGCCTGTGTGATACTTGGATGATCATGTGTTTGATCATTTGCTACATTAATGCTTGTTGGTTGACATTATCCTTTTATCTCTATATGATCATTCACTTTGCTTGGTGATGAGTGCATCTATTTAATTATTATCATTTTGAGCGCTCCACCAAGATGTATGTGACATGGGAGAGTAACTCATGATCCTAACTCATTGTGCATTTGCAGTCCAAAGCAAATCTTAAAATATGCACAAATTTAGGGGGAGCTCTCACATTTCACATACTTCTCAAAGCGACAATGTTTTTTCAATCTTATTATCATTTGTCAAAGCTTTGATCTATATGTTGTCATCAATTACCAAAAAGGGGGAGACTGAAAGTGCAACTATCCCTAGGTGGTTTTAGTAATTCCTAACAACATATAGCTCATTGATCTAACACTATTTCAAGATAAATATTTCAGGAAAAGCTCAGTGAATGGCATGGCATGGATGAGAAAAGTGGACCCCTCAAAATGCTAAGGATAAAAGGATTGGCTCAAGCTCAAAGCTCAAGACTCTACATTTTATATTTCAGTGATCCAAGATCACATTGAGTCTATAGGAAAAGCCAATACTATCAAGGAGGGATGAGGTGTTGCTTAATGAGGTTCTTGCTTCAAAGTGCTTAGTGATATGCTCCAAAACTCTCAACTACTTTCTTACATCCACATATGACCTAAACCCAAAGTCAAACTTGGCCCCACCGATTCTTTCTATCAGGCGCCACCGAGTTCAGATGTCATAGCCACTACCACAAACCCTAGGCAAATCGATCTCACTGGTAGGGATCTCGGTCTCACCGAGATGGGATTGTAATCTCTCTGTTTCCCTTCGTAACGTTTTGGTACCACCCGGATGAGCGATCGGTCCCACCGAGATTGCAATGTAAACTCTCTGTATCCCTTTCATAACATTTCGGTCCCACCGAAATGAGCAAACCGGTCCAACCGAGTTTACCTGACCAACTCTCTGGTTAGCTTATTACCAAAATCCATCCCACCGAGTTTGTGTAATCGGTCTCACCAAGATTACGTTATGCACTAACCCTAACCATATTGGCCCTACCGAGTTGCATGTTGGTCCCACCGAAAATCCTAACGGTCACTAGATCTGCTGAATCGGTCCGACCGAGTTTCTCAATTCGGTCCCACCGAGATTGGCAAGTTGTGTGTAACGGTTAGATTTTGTGTGGAGGCTATATATACCCCTCCACCGCCTCTTCATTCATGGAGAGAGCCATCAGAACAAACCTACACTTCCAACTTACATTTTCTGAGAGAGAACCACCTACTCATGTGTTGAGACCAAGATATTCCATTCCTACCATATGAATCTTGATCTCTAGCCTTACCCAAGTTGCTTTCCACTCAAATCTTATTTCCACCAAATCCAAATCCTGTGCGAGAGAGTTGGGTGTTGGGGAGACTATCATTTGAAGCACAAGAGCAAGGAGTTCATCATCAACACACCATTTGTTACTTCTTGGAGAGTGGTGTCTCCTAGATTGGCTAGGTGTTACTTGGGAGCCTCCGACAAGATTGTGGAGTTGAACCAAGGAGTTTGTAAGGGCAAGGAGATCGTGTACTTCGTGAAGATCTACCGCTAGTGAGGCAAGTCCTTCGTGGGCGACGGCCATGGTGGGATAGACAAGGTTGCTTCTTCGTGGACCCTTTTTGGGTGGAGCCCTCCGTGGAGTCGCGCAGCCATTGATGAAGCTATGTACCTAGGGTATGGTTATGGACCTGTCCAAGATACCCTCCCCAAGGACATCTCTAGAAGAAATCACCTTTCAATCGACCCAGAAATGTTCCACTCGACGGACTCAAAGACACTCGACCATGAAGCCATCCACTCGACAGCCAGGAGACCTAAAGTCACTCTGCACGCCAACGGTCGGTCATTAAGTAGCTTTTATGGTCATCATAGCACTTTATTTGTAGCGTTACCAGTAACGCCCGATCTTAATGTATCTTAAACCCTGCATAACTGAGGGTCGGAGGGGTCTGGCGGACTCTATATAAGCCACCCCCTCCTCAGTGTAAATGGTTCGCACCCCTGTAACTCATACACATATAATCCAGTCGACCGCCTCCGGGCTCCGAGACGTAGGGCTGTTACTTCCTCCGAGAAGGGCCTGAACTCGTAAACCCCTTGTGTATACAACTACTCCATAGCTAGGATCTTGCCTCTCCATACCTACCCCCCTACACTACTGTCAGACTTAGAACCACGACAGTTGGCGCCCACCGTGAGGCTTCTTCGGTGAAAGGATCCTCTTGAACTGATGGTGTGTGGATGTGTTCCAAAAACACATTACTGGGAATGGCTTCTCTCTTGGAACCTATTTTTGCCAAATCATCAGCTGCTTGATTTTTCAGTCGGGGTATATGATGAAGCTCTAACCCCTCGAATTTCTTCTCTAGCTTTCTCACTGCATTGCAGTAACCTGTCATGGCTAGGCTTCTAATGTCTCACTCCTTCATCACTTGGTTAACCACTAAATCAGAGTCGCCATAGACCATGAGGCGACGGACGCTGAGTGAAATGGCCATACGCAACCCATACAAAAGTGCTTCGTATTCTGCTTCGTTATTGGAGGAATCAAAGTGAATCTGGAGCACATATATGAGCTTATCTCCTCGGGGGGAAACCAACACTACCCCAGCACCGGATCCATTCAGCATCTTAGAACCATCAAAGAACATGGTCCAGTGCTCCGAGTGAACTTGAGTCGGTAGTTGCTGTTCGGTCCACTCAGCGATGAAATCTACTATTGCTTGGGACTTGATGGCTTTCTTTGCCTCAAACCTGATATCTAGGGGAAGGAGTTCAATCGCCCATTTTGCCACTCGGCCGGTTGCATCTCTGTTGTGCAAAATCTTTGATAATGGAGCGTCGCTGACGACTGTAATGGAATGGTCAGAGAAGTAATGAGCAACCTTCCTCGTGGTCATATAAATCCCATATACAAGCTTATGATAATGAGGGTATCTTTTGCTTTGATGGGGTCAAAACTTCAGAAATATAATACAATGGGCACTGAACTTTAAAGGCTTTTCCTTCTTCTTCCCACTCGACCGTAAGTACTGTACTGACGACTTGTCCTGTGGCTGCAATGTAAAGCAGCAAAGGCTCTTTGCTGATCGGGGCAGCAAGCACCGGCTGGGTGGAAAGCAGGGTTTTTAGCTCTGCAAACGCTGCATCAGCTTCAGGAGTCCACTCGAACTTGTCTGACTTCTTCATCAGTCGGTAAAGAGGCAATGCCTTTTCACCGAGACGAGAGATGAATCGACTTAAAGCGGCCATGCAACCAGTAAGCTTCTGGACATCATGCACACACACAGGACGTTTCATTCGGAGTATAGTACCAACTTTTTCTAGATTGGCGTTGATTCCTTGTTCGGAAACGAGAAAACTGAGTAACTTTCCACCAGGAACTCCGAATGTGCACTTTGACGGATTAAGCTTGATATCATACCTCCTGAGGTTGGCAAATGTCTCTACAAGATAAGTCAGCAGGTCGGAACCTTTCTGTGACTTGACCACAATATCATCCATGTATGCTTCCACATTCTGACTGATTTGAGTGAGCAAACACTTCTGAATCATCCTCATGAACGTGGCTCCGGCATTCTTGAGGCCGAATGGCATGGTGACATAATAGAAGCACCCGAATGGAGTGATGAAAGCTATTTTGATCTCATCGGGTCCATACAGATGGATCTGATGGTACCCGGAATAGGCGTCTAAGAAAGACAGGCGCTCACATCCCGCAGTCGAGTCGACTATTTGGTCGATGCGGGGAAGAGGAAAATGGTCTTTTGGGCAGGCTCGATTGATATGTCTAAAGTCAATGCACATGCGAAGTGACTTGTCCTTCTTGGGGACCATGACAACATTGGCGAGCCACTCGGAGTGATAAATTTCTCGGATAAACTCTGCTGCTAAGAGCCGAGTCACCTCCTCGCCAATGGCCTTTCTTTTCTGGACGGCAGACCATCGAAGATGTTCTTTAACAGGTTTCACTTTTGAGTCGACTCGTAGACAGTGCTCAGCCAGTCCCCTGGGAACACCCGGCATGTCAGAAGGCTTCCATGCGAAGATGTCCCAGTTCTCACGGGGGAACTGGATGAGCGCTTCTTCCTATTCGGAGTCGAGTGTTGTAGAGATATGAGTCGGAGCAGCACTGGGGTCGGTCGGGTGAATGTGAATCGGTTTTGTCTCACTAGACGACTGAAACGCTGATTCCGTAGCGGGCTTCTTGGCTCGCAACAAATCACTCGGGTCTGCATTTTTCTGGTGTTCTTGCCACTCTACCGCTACCATCTGAGCATCGGCGATCTTTGAGCCTTTCTGAACGCACTCTTCCGCCTTCTTCCGATTGCCAGTAATAGTGATCACACCTTTGGGGCCAGGCATCTTCAATTTGAGGTACACATAATATGGTCGAGCCATAAAACGCACATAAGCTGGCCTGCCCAAAATAGCGTGATAAGCACTCTGGAAATCCACAACTTCAAACGTCAACTTTTCTTTGCGGTAATTTTTGGAATCACCGAAAACCACATCAAGAGCAATTTGTTCGAGTGACTCAGCCTTCTTTCCAGGAATGACTCCATGGAAGCTCATGTTGCTGGTACTAAGTCTGGACATCGGAATGCCCATCCCTTTCAACATCTCTACATACAGTATACTCAGGCCACTGCCGCCATCCATCAAAACTTTAGTCAGTTGAGTGCCTTCGACGACTGGATCGACCACCAGAGCTTGCCTCCCAGGGGTGGCTATGTGTGTCGGGTGATCAGACTGGTCGAATGTGATGGCAGTCTGAGACCATTTTAGATAACTGGGTGTCACCGGAGCAACCATATTCACTTCTTAGTTTATAACTTTCAATCGACTTTTGCTTTCAACATCAGCAAAAATCATCAGGGTGGAATTGACCTGGGATATCCATCGACCATCTATCAACAGGACTTGCGTCGATTCCACGCCAGAAACGTGAAGAGTCGAGCCTTCCAAGAAGGAGACTTGGTCCTCCGAGTGGATCAACAGAAGCCACACAAACTCGCTCCTACTTGAGAAGACCCCTTCATCGTCACCAAAGTTCTCCACAACAGAGCATACCATCTTTACAATGTCGATTGCCAGATGATGAGCCTCGAGCTTGGAATGTGGAGCTGCTCCACGCCTTTTATACTTAAGTACTCACTCGGATGAGATGTAATAAAAAGTACCTCTCTAGTTCGTTTATCAAAGACAAGAGTGTTATAATTTTCCCATTGTTTGTTGTTGCTTTTTTTAAGTGTGAAATCCCCCAGTGGGTGGCTTAGCTGCGAATCCGTTTCGCCTAAGTATTTGAAAATCATATGGAGTGACGAGCAAGCCTCTCACTCGGAGGCTTAGCTGCGAATCCGTTTCGCCTAAGTATTTGAAAATCCTATCGAGTGACGAGCAAGCCTCTCACTTGGAGGCTTAGCTGCGAATCCATTTCGCCTAAGTATTTGAAAATCCCACCGAGTGACGAGCAAGCCTCTCACTCGGAGGCTTAGCTGCGAATCCGTTTCGCCTAAGTATTTGAAAATCCTACCGAGTGGAGAGAAAACCTTCCACTCGGGGGCTTAGCTGCAGTCCAGTACTCGCCTAAGTGTTTGAAAATCCTACCGAGTGGAGAGCAAACCTTCCACTCGGGGGCTTAGCTGCAGTCCA
>NC_041385.1:549822845-549834023 GCF_002162155.2 Triticum dicoccoides
AGTACTCGCCTAAGTGTTTGAAAATCCTACCGAGTGGAGAGCAAACCTCCCACTCGGGGGCTTAGCTGCAGTCCAGTACTCGCCTAAGTATTTGAAAATCCTACCGAGTGGAGAGCAAACCTCCCACTCGGGGGCTTAGCTGCAGTCCAGTACTCACCTAAGTGTTTAAAATCCTACAGAGTGGAGAGCAAACCTCCCACTCGGGGGCTTAGCTGCAGCCCAGTACTCGCCTAAGTATTCGAAAATCCTACCGAGTGGAGAGCAAACCTCCCACTCGGAGGCTTAGCTGCAGTCCAAAGCACTCGCCTAAGTATGAAATCCAACGTGCACTCTGCAAGGACGACGAGGTGCAGGTCGACTGCTGCCTTCTCCTTCGGAGCTACGCCACAAATACAATGTGCGCTCTGCAAGGATGACGAGGTACAGGTCGACTGCTACCTTACCCTTCGGGGCTACGCCACAAATACAATGTGCGCTCTGCAAGTACGACGAGGTGCAGGTCGACTGCTACCTTCTCCTTCGGAGCTACACCATAAATACAACGTGCGCTCCATCCCGATCCGCAAGGACGCGGGTTGACTGCAATCTGTGCTCCATCCCAACCTGCAAGAGTGATGAGGTGCAGGTCAACTGGATTCTCCACCTCAGAGCTGCGTCACAAGCACTAAAGTATATTTTGAGTGAAGAACAAAGTTCGCTCGAAGGCAAATGCAAGCATATTCAATGATAAGCCAAGTTCAGATAACATCCTACGGATTCAGAAGTGCTCAGGCATCAGGCCTGTAAAAGTTTATCGGTTACAAAACCACTCGGCATTCCGAGGCAAATTAAGGCGAAGCATAGAAGTTTTTTTTTCTTACTCCTCGGGTGGAGGACTGGAAGGCGCGACAAACTGGTCCAGGTCGATTCCATCAGCAATCTGAGTGGCAGCAGCAATGACGGTCTCCATGAAAGATTGGAAGTCATGCTTCTTGGTATTGGCCACTTTGAGGGACGCCAGCTTGTCCTCTCGCGCATCCTTGCAATGAACACGGACCAGGGACAGAGCAACATCAGCACCACACGTGGCAGAAGACTTCTTCCATTCCTGCACTCGACCTGGAACTTCATTCAGTCGAGTCATTAGAGACTCGAGGTCATTTTGAAGCGTCTCTCCCGGCCAGAGTGTCGTGTCGATTCGTGACGACGCAACCTTCAGTCGAGCAAGGTAGTCAACCACACCAGCAACACGAGACTCCAGTCGGAGCACGTTCATGGCAGTTTCATCCTTCACAAGAGAATTAATGGGATCCAAGCCTGTCTCCACTCGGCTGTTCTCCTCCTCGAAGTTTTGGTAGAATTCTGTAAACACAATTCAAAGATAAACCAGCAGTTCTACGATGAGTCGACGATAACAAGTCAGTCGGGTAGGAGAGATTACCCTCAAGCATGACGAATAACTTCTTGGCAAGCCCCCCCAGATAGACCTCCAGATTGTTCTTCTTCCCCGCCAGTTCACTAGCCTTGTCACTCAGATCTATCTTGTCATTCTTCAGACGGCTGACCTCCTTGTTGGCCGCGTCGAGAGCAGCTTTCAGATTGGTGTTCTCCTCTTCAAGTTTACCGACTGAAGCCAGTTTTTCTTCCGCAAGCTTCGTTTTGTCCAAAGCCGCCTTCTGCGCCTCGGCAAGGTCATGGTCCTTCTTCTTCAGAGCCTCCTTCATTTTATCTGCAAAATGACAATGAGATCAGAATCAGGAATGGGCAGAAAGATAAAGACAGTCGTCAAGTTCTCACCAATCATACCTTTTGCCTCGTCCTTCGCCTTCTGAAAGTTCCCCTCAACAAGCTTCAAGTCAAGGTTGAGCTGGATATGTTTGTTTTCCAACTCAGTATAACGAGCCACAAGCTCGCAAGATTTCTGCGAAGAGTCAGTCGACAGACATCAAAGAGAGGTTGCTTCCGAGTGACTAAGAGAAAAACCGTAACAGTTCTAAGACTACAGTCGAATCAAAATATTCAACAGTAGTCTCGGGGACTACACCCAGTGGGTGCACTCAGCGTGCCCCCACTGGTTCTACCGACTTGGTCCGATCAGTCGGCCTAAAAGAGACAAAGAGGTTATGATCCTAAAACTATAGCTCTATAGCTAACTACCAGCAGTCAGCCTTGGTCTCATCATGATCTACCAAAAAAATAGGTTCTTCAGACTACAGTCGACTGCCAGCAGTCCACCACAGTCTCGGGGACTACACCCAGTGGGTGCACTCAGCGTGCCCCCACCGGTTCAAAGATTCCATTCGACATGGTCCGACCAGACCGAGTGAACAAGTTAGAGTGAAGAAATTTAAAATACGAAGACTACAGTCGACTGACAGCAGTCCACCATAGTCTCGGGGACTACACCCAATGGGTGCACTCAGCGTGCCCCCGTCAATCCAACAATTCAATCGACACACCCAGTGGGTGTACAGATACAAAGATCTTCGGAAAGAAAGTCTTCAGATATCATATCCTAACAGAACAAGCGGTGACCAACTAACCTGGACGTTGCTCTGAAGGGCCGAGCTAGCATCATAGGCCGCTTGGATGGCTTCCCAGATCGCCTTCACCTGCTCCATCATGATCCCTGCCTGGCGTATAGCCTCCTTAGCAGCACCCACTTGGTCCTCTGGGACGTGGTGTGTGGCGAAAAGGGAGGGCGGGTCAGCAGTCGACGACGAAGGCCGAGCACTCGTCAAT
This sequence comes from Triticum dicoccoides, assembly GCF_002162155.2. Taxonomy (NCBI): domain Eukaryota; kingdom Viridiplantae; phylum Streptophyta; class Magnoliopsida; order Poales; family Poaceae; genus Triticum; species Triticum dicoccoides. The sequence continues at coordinate 549,825,567 of NC_041385.1, forward strand.
GACACAACGAAGGACACGGAATGCCGAGTGACATTGCCACCCTCTTGAACTGATGTCTCAGGCACTAATGCAATCTGAGTAGCCTTGCCAGCCGGCGCCTTTTTATTCCTCCTCGCCCTCAGTGGCACCTCGTCGTCATCATCAGGGAGATCGATGATATGAGGAGGAACTACAGGAAAAATCCAAAGTTGAAATCGAAAATCCAATTGACCAAAAGTGAAACTACAGAGAGCGTACCAAGGTTGGAGGTGGCAGCGTCTTCCATTTCCTGGTCTTCGTTCTTGGCAGAGGTCTCGGAGGTATCCGCACTGCGGGTTTCAGAAACCAGTCGGTTAATCAATGAGTCAACCAAGAGTTCGTCTGTGCTAAACGAGAAGACACAAGTTCTGCTGTTACCTAGAAATGGTAGGGATGGCCATTCTCATCTTGGGTAAGGCCTTCGGCGGCTTTGATGACGCCGCCCGTGGATGCTTCGGCGCTTTTTCAGTCGGCGCCGGAGAAGCCGTCCGAGGGCGTTTTGACGACTGCACAACAAGCGCGTACGCTTTGCCACGCTCACTCGCGGGGTCATGGATAAGCTTGGATCGCCTTTCCGTGCGAGGAGGATCGACTTCCTCCTCCTCCTCTTTGCTGGAGCCGTCATCATCCTCTTCCCCTCACCATCAGATTGCCACTCCTCCTCACTTTCACCTCCGCTCGCCTCTCCCTCCTCGGTCTGTTCTTGCGCCCCGTTGGTCATCGAGTACATCTAGTCGTGGCCTAGAAGACAACAAACAAGACAAAAGTCAATCGACTGATTTTAAGCAAACAGAATGAAGAAAGCAGGATCACAATCAGAGATGCAGAATTGGACCTTGTCTACTTCGTATGATTGGCCGAGTGGAGGAATCCTCCTGGCTCCTCCGGGGTTGTCTTTGTTCCCTGTAATGCTTGCCAGCCACCTCTCCAGCGTGGCATCGTCGATCTCCTCCAGGTGGATCCGAGTGGTGTCCTCAGTACCAGAATACAACCACATCGGATGGTCTCGGGCTTGAAGCGGCTGGATGTGTCGTCGGAGGAAGACCTCCAAGAGATCCATGCCGGTCATCCCGTCACGGATAAGCTAGACGACACGCTCGACCAGCACCTTCTCTTCCGGGATCACCTTCAAAGAGGAAGGCTTCCTCACTCGTTCCATGGAAAAAGGAGGGAGTCCGGTCGACTGCCCTGGCGTCGGCTGGTCTTTGCACTAGAACCAGGTCGACTGCCATCCACAGACCGAGTCGGGAAGGATCATGGCCGGGAAAAATCTTTTTCCTCTCATTTGAACCCCAAGACCCCCACACATCTGAATCACTCGTGTTCTCTCGTCACTCGGATTGGCCGTTTTCACCGTCTGGGAGCGACAGGTGAAGATGTGCTTGAAAAGACCCCAATGAGGCCGGCGACCCAAGAAATTCTCGCACAAAGACACGTAAGCGGCGAGATACACGATGGTGTTGGGGGTGAAGTGGTGGAGTTGCGCCCCAAAGAAATTCAGAAATCCCTCAAAGAAAGGGTGAGGCGGCAAAGAAAACCCACGGTCGACATGGGTAGCCAAGAGAATGCACTCACCCTCCTGAGGCTGCGGCTCGGACTCCTTCCCCGGGAGCCGCGCCGTTCCGTGGGGGATCAGTCCTCCATCGGCCAGGTCGTCAAGATTTGCTTGACGAATCGTCAAGCGGATACAGTCGTCCTGGATCCAGCCCTGCAGCAGGCCGACCCTCGATGAAGATCCGCCTCAACTGGTCGCCCTTCCCTTCGCCTTCGCCGTCCTTCGCCCGCTCCAGGGCCGCCATCTTATCTTTCACCATCGTCGCCGGCGAGACGCGCACGGGGCAGCGGCGCTGAGGCGGAAGCGAATGCGGCAGATAAGTCTGGAGAAGAGAGGAGGAAATGAGAACGCACTGTTCAAAAACCCCCGTCCGGTGCCTTATATGAGGTTACTTCCGAGTGACTGACTTGTAGGCCCGGACGATCCTGTCAAATCCCGCAATAGTCGCGCACGCGATACATGGAGAAAAAGGTGGCACGAAGATCGAGGCGGCCCTGCCTTATCCCATCCGATTACTGCGGCCTCCTCCGCCCCGCGCGCTTCCCGAAGTACGAATCCCGCTAAATCCGCGAGCTGCAGAACAACTCGTCAGACGAAAGATCTCCTCCGTTCTATCGCTCGGAGCTCTCCAAGTAAAAAACTTCACTCGACGGATACAAAGAATGGATCAAGGCGACTGAAAAAGAAGTTGGTGCCGTCACCTAAAGTTCATTGATCCAGAACGAGACGTACGCATAACACGGAAATGAGTCGGAAGTGTGTCCAACTCCTTCCCCACTCAAACCTCGATCCATTCGAGGGCTAATGATGAAGCTATGTACCTAGGGTAGGGTCATGGACCTGTCCAAGATACCCTCCCCAAGGACATCTCTAGAAGAAATCACCTTTCAATCGACCCGGAAATGTTCCACCCGACGGACTCAAAGACACTCGACCATGAAGCCATCCACTCGACAGCCAGGAGACCTAAAGTCACTCTGCACGCCAACGGTCGGTCATTAAGTAGCTTTTATGGTCATCATAGCACTTTATTTGTAGCGTTACCAGTAACGACCGATCTTAATGTATCTTAAACCCTGCATAACTGAGGGTCGGAGGGGTCTGGCGGACTCTATATAAGCCACCCCCTCCTCAGTGTAAAGGGTTCACACCCCTATAACTCATACACATATAATCCAGTCGACCGCCTCCGGGCTCCGAGACGTAGGGCTTTTACTTCCTCTGAGAAGGGCCTGAACTCGTAAACCCCTTGTGTATACAACTACTCCATAGCTAGGATCTTGCCTCTCCATACCTACCCCCCTACACTACTGTCGGACTTAGAACCACGATAGCCATTACCCTTCGTGGGTTGAAGTCTCCATCAACGTGGATGTATGATAGCACCACCTATCGGAACCACGACAAAAACATCTGTGTCTCCAATTGCGTTTGAATTCTCCAAAACCTTCCCTTTACATTCTTGCAAGTTGCATGCTTTACTTTCCACTGCTCATATACTCTTTGCATGCTTGCTTGAATTGTGTTACGATTGCTTGACTTGTTCTAAGTTAGCTAAAATCTGCCAAGAACTAAAATTGGGAAAATGATAGATTTTTATTTGGTCAAGTAGTCTAATCACACCCCCTCTAGACATACTTCCGATCCTACATAAATGAATTAACCTGAAAAGGGTAAATGAGGAGAAACAAGGAATCAAAAACACAAGGTCATTTGCGCAATTAATCATACGTCTCCATTGGGGAGGCTCGGACAAAAATTCCTAAGGTCACAAAGATCTCTATCACCAAGACACACCTATACGTTCTTGGCTTAGGATATAAAGTCATGACCAATCCCATAAAGTGACGATCTCCTTGATCATCAAAAACTTCTTAGCTCGTTTGCACAATGAAGGCTTACATGCGACCCAACTATTTAGGAGACGTTCGACCTCCAAGGTCAATAAGAACTTGCACAGGTCACCTGGAAAGAACCCTTTTGAGTTTTGACAAAGATGTTCAACAAAGCACTAAGAAAAGAGAGATATAAGTCTAGGTGTTGGTGTTTGTTGTGTGCATCCTATCTATGCAGAGGCCGGGTATGTGCTCATTGTGTTTGTATATCCTCTTGTTGCTCCATTTTGAGCCAATAAAATTCATCCTTTGTCGAAAAAAGCGAAGAGAGTAATAACACAAAGAAGCAAAAGGGAGTTCACCCACAACTAAGGATCTCGAAGTTTCTACCCTTTGAAGGTGTGTGGGTGCCTTATTTAGGCAGCCCAAAAATTGGCTGACCAATGGATGGAAAAGCGACACCTAGAAGTTTCAGACATTAGCCAAGGAAGTTCTGAACATGCTCACAATTTGAATGGCCTAGTAGGAAGAACACCGTTCCTGAAGTTGGCAATGATTAACTGCGCAAGTGCGAGGAGTAATTGTAAAACTCTTTAATTATGTTTTGTGTCGAACCCGTCAAGAAACAGTAGGTAGGCCTCCAATTCTCAGGAGTTATGTAAAACCTTCTATACACTTCTAACGTCTACTTTACTAAGAGTCAAGTTGATAGGTGTAGGTTGTTCTTGTAGAGACAAGTCAATAAATGTTAGATGATGTAAAGTAAAGACTGTGAGCAAATAAAGATACAAAGTGTGCGGTGGTTGTGAAGTACTGGCTCTGCTTGAAAAGAAGGGGTATAAACTTTGTCTGGGATAAAAGCGGTGCAAAGTTTGACCAAGGTTGTGGAAAAAACTACCAACAACCGTGTTACCAAAATAATATCATTAAATACACAATATAATTATTTTATATGTTGGTAGATTCCCGCGCGGACTTGTTCAAATTTTGCATTGTTTGATTTTAGACAAAGTTTACACGTCTTCTTTAAGCGTGAAAATGGAGTAATTACATTCTGAAACTAGTTTTTTTCAAACTTGCCGTGAGCAGCACGGATGGAAAGACACTTATGTACACGACGATTCTTGTTTTTCATAAAAGCGAGAACTTGAAAATCCATGTAAGCCATATATATGCAGAGTACTCCCGCATAAGGATGGTATTGGGTTGAGTATAGGGCGTATAAAATCCTTGATCCATACCTGCGGGTACAAAACCTTGCTCATGCCCATACTCCGTGGGCACCTATGTCTGATGGGTATCCAATGGGCAACTCAACACACTAAGTGAAATATATTGGCATTCGATAGTACTCCTTTCGTCCGGAAATACTTGTCGCAGAAATTCCGGATGGATGGAGTAGTTGTTTACAGAAATACGAAATGCAGAAATTTGAAGGCTCTGTTTATAATGATTTTGGAACGTGTTTCATATGTATATTTTTTTATGGTAACTCTGTTTTTTAGGTGATTCTGGTGACTCCTAGAGTTGCTCTCAGGATCGAGATCCGACAGTGAGGAGCCCACAGCCACCAAGCCAGCCGAGAGAGAGAGAGAGAGAGAGAGAGAGGCAACGCCAGCATGGTATGGTAACCGCGCGTGAACGCCACCGCGCCATGCGTTATGCACAAGCAGGAAGCGAGCTAGATACCGGGGGATTCCGTGTAGGAAAGACGGCCGCCACGCTCGATCCGCACCATGGCGTCGGTCCCAGGCTCGCGTTCCGTTGTTCTGTTCGCGGATCTTGATGAAAAGCATCTCTCCATTACTCACTGGTCTTTCTGAGCCTACCACGATGAGTCAGATGACGCGCCGCTGATCCCATTGGCGGTTCGTGATTACAGTCGGTTTATGGTCACACTCACTGCAAAGTTGCACGTACTTTTTTCAAATATAAAATGAAATAATGTGCGTCGACCGTCCACAAAAGGAGATCCGCATGCAGATGTTCATCGTGCATGCATGATTCCATGATCGATCTCTCAAGTGGACGATCGCAGTCGACACCGTACGTAAAGAATACTATTATCCCAACACCACGTAGGATGACCAAGCTTAAAAGGACTATCCAGTCTTCACCCATACAGCATATCATTGCTACACAGAAGTATTATTATCTGCGTGTTTCAACAGCCTGAGCTTGTTTATTACAACTAGGTCGTCGCACCATGTGTAGACTATACTTAAACCAAATGCAAACTATACTTATTTTACCGATCCGGTCCCGATCCACAATCCCAGATATGTATACAACAGTGACGTACTCCCTCCGTTTCAAAATAGATGACCCAACTTTGTATTAACTTTATAATAATGCTAGTACAAAGTTTAATCGCCTAATTTGGAACAGAGGGAGTAGTATGTATGGTCCAACCGATGATCCACGTACGGGAATTCGCATCACGTAGTACGTACGTTGGCTTGGCACGTCGCATGCAGCTGACAGCTTGTGTGTCTAGTGATGGTGCTGCGGGTCTGGGCCGCCGGGCACCTCCCGCTTCCGGGCGGCGTCTCCCTCCAGCCTCCTCGCGCTGTTCCACTTCCCCCGACGAATGCCACCGGCGGCCGCATTGGTGGCCGCAGCAGCGTAGACGACGTCCGCCACGGCGCGAGCTTCGGTCGGCGTGGCCACGAGCCCCGCGCTGACGATCAAGACCATGCAGAGCACGACAGCACCAATGCGAGCCGCCATGGATGATGGATGGAGCTAGCTAACGTTAAACTGCGAGACGAGGTGCGTACACGTGCGTAGGTGCTCGGTGCGTATCTAGCTAGGCAGTGGTAGTACAAGGTGTGTACTGAACTGCTGATGGAGAGATATCCTTCATGGCCAGGCGCCGCTCTCTATTTATAGGACGAGGTCGATGAGATGGACCATACTGGCAGTTACAACGTGGGCCCGGGGTCCGGCCGTTGTTGCGGATAATTGGTGGAGGCGGAACCACCGCGCGCATTGTGTGCCTGCCTCTGCCTAGGACAAAGAAGGCCACGTAGGGGTGGTGTTGGAGTAATGTTGGATGAACCTGGCGTGATCCTGTCCGAGTGGCCACCATTGCCCACCGGCTAAGAAGATGATGCGTCCATCATAATTGATCCTCCCATCTTTTTTCCCTTTCTGCATTAGCATATGCTCCATGTCCGTGCTTGCCTTCGCACGCCATGAGCCAATGTTCATCTCCTATGTTCCGGTCGACGCTGGCCTCTTGCTTACTTAATTGCCCACAATAATCTACTCCACATGCATCAGTGCGCCAATAAGCAGGGAGGGATGCCACCGCCGCACTCTCAGCTCTCATCGTGTATGTGGGCGATGTATCCAAGAATGAAAGGATATAAGCCACGATTTGAACTACTGAAAGTAGCTAGCTGACGTGTGGTCTGTCTGCTTCTGGAAACTGGAATAATGCATGCTCCTGAGAATTTCCATAATATTTGACAGTGTATGGTGCCCAGCGTTTTGGAATACATGCATGAACGTAATCTTTTGAAGCTTTTGACCGCAGATATGCTTAAATGCGGGTAGCATATATTTTCAACCGTGTCTTCATACATTTGTGGCTACTTGAGATGATTCTACTAGCCCAATGTGCTAAAGCCAATCAAAGGAGGCCAATAATGCAAAAAAGAAACTCTTCAAGTTTTCCAAATGGATAATGTGCTACTGTACCGAATTTGGCAACAAAAATCATGACATACCATCATATATTAAATATTTTTCTTGATAACGTCTGAAATCAATGGTCAAGGGAGAGTTGACGTCCAAATTGAACAAAGGCAGAATATGTACATACATGTATAGCTCAAGTTCTCAGGAACTATACAGAACCGCCTAAGCAGCACCTGCAGCATTTTGATCTCCCTCTGTTCACTTTTATAAGGCGTTGTAGATATTTCAGACATCGTGCAAAACAACTCAATTTTAGTTGTCTGAAAGGACTTATAAAAATGAACGGAGGGAGTACAAAAGATTACCACGAGCACCAGGGAGGTTAAGCATCCCTTGAACCAGGGTGGGCTGGGCTGGGAGAGCACCTTCAGCTCTAGATAACTGAGTGATGCCCTGTTGTCAATGGCATGCCCAGTAGTGAAGTGGAACTTTCTTTAGGCACTGACTTGTGCCTAACATGTCACCACTGCCATGTCATGAATTTATAAACTTCAATTCAGTTATCCAGAACACATGGTGGAAAAAATTCACACCAATGATATATTCAACATTGATCAAAGGGATGGTTAGTCTTAACAAAAAAAGATTGCTAAAAAAACAATAGCAATGGTACAGACCTAGAGCATTCTACCATTGGATGGATCTCAACCATCAATTTTCCCTATTTCCGCGGTTTTAGAATCCTATGGACCAAAGAGTCCCCACGGCACCACATCTTTTGACATTACATTGTGATGTCACTGACTTCATCATTCTAGTATCTAGACCATCAGATGAAAGAAGAATAGACAAGATGGCATAAAATACTGAATCCTAGGGAAACTTAAACACACTAGTGACAGAAGCTGTTGGTAGCACCATAGTAAAAATGCAAGAATTTTTCTGTAGTGTTAGAGCATCTCCACCCGTGCCCCAGGAAGCCCCCACAAGCCACTTTTTAGGCGCCGGCGGGCAAAAAACGTCCCACTCGGATCCGCAGGACCTCACTTTCCGCCGGATTATGCAAAAAACACAGCCAGCGATCCGAGGAGAAACCCAAGATCCCGGGGGGCAGCTGGGGGGCACCGGCGCTACTTTTTCACTTATTTGCCCCACTGTCGGCGTCTCTTTCCTCTGTCTCTCTCTCCTCTCTCCTCTGTCCGCGTATATTTCCTTTGCCCTCTCTCTCCTCTCTCCTCTGCCTGGACGGGGCGCGGTCCGACAGGCGCGGCGTGGCCGCGGCGGGACGGAGCGTGGCCGGGGCAGAGCGTGGCCGGTGCGGACCTCGTGCCCGCGTGAGGCCGGGACGGCCGACGCTGGGGTGGGCGTGGCCGGAGCTCTCCGCAGACGAGCCATGGCCACCGT
>NC_041385.1:549834352-549845358 GCF_002162155.2 Triticum dicoccoides
GTTGCCGTGCGCGTCGACCGGGCGTTGCGCGGACGTGGGCGGGCGCGGCCTGGGCGGGCGCGGCCTGGGCGGGCGGGCAGGCGCGGCACGGCTGTGGGCTTCCACGCCGTCGTCCTCGCGCGGTGCCTCGGCGACGTCGTCGTCGAGAAGGAGCAGGAGACAGCGGAGGACGCCGTGGTGAGGTAGCGAGGGCGCGGCCGTGGCCTGGACGGCGCGGGACGGGCGGGGCGTGCACGTCTTCCCTGGCCGCGGCAACCTCCTCCTGCGTCGCTATTGCCTGCGCCGCGTGGGTGTTGTCGTCGTTGTGCAGCCCGCTACTCGCCCGCCTACTATGCCCGCCGGCCACCGCGTCCTGGGCCCGCTGACGGGGCACGTCGAGGCGCCGAGCAGCGCGTCTCCAGCCCGTGTAGCTCGACGGACGCGACGTGGTGGAGGCGTGTCTCTTTCCCCGTCGAGGCTCGCGCTCCTCTATTGGCTGGAGGTCGTCGACGCCGCCGCGGTCAAGATGCTCGACGAAATGTCACTGCCTCCGTGGGAGCCCAACCCTGCTCGTGGGGGCGCAACCAGTGGAAAATTTTGCCCCCGAGGGCCAAAATTTTCACCGGCAGCCTTCCAAACGGCGAAAAATATGCCTTCTAGGGGGCTGAACGGCTGGAGATGCTCTTAGGTGCATGATAGTTATCATAGAAACAAAGAAAATATCAATGCGGTGGGCTTAATGAGATTTTTTCTTTGAAATTGTATACAAAGTAGACCATAGGAATAGTTCCTATGGTTTCTCATCCTAAGAAGGTAACAAGCTCTGTAGGAAAAAAATTCTACAGAATTGGGAGCTCCAAAATTCCTACGAAATTCTTTTGAACCAAACCAATGTTCACACTCAGAATCCAGTAAGTCCCGTGGAGAGACCTCCTACCTTAGGTGTGCATTTTCCAGTCACAGAGAACAAATTGTGACGATATACAGGTAGACATCAGTCAGTAGTCACAGTTGCTGTTAGAGTACGTAATGGGCCTAATGAGCCTATTAATTTTAGGGTTAATTAAAGATAAGGGTCGCTTGCTTAGGCGTCAAGTAAGTCTTGCTTGGGAGTCAAGTAAACCTCTCTCTATATAAAGAGATGAGATGTATCAATCTAATCACGCAAGAATTAAGAAAGAAATCCCTTCCCTCTTGCCCGGCCGTGGGTAGAAAGGCCCCCGACCGGCCCTCTCGCGCCCTCCTTCTAGCAGCACCATAACAATTTGGTATCAGTTAGCTCAGTTTCGATCATGTCTTCGCCGCCGCCCACCCCGTCGCTTCCGCTGCCGACCGTCACCACCGCGCCGCTGGCCATCTACACAGCGCGGCTGCCCTCCCCGTCCGTGCCACTGGTCGCATCCTCCGGCGCCGCCACCGCCCAGATGCCGGCGCCCTCCACCGCACCACCGGTCGCCGCCTACACCCCGGAGGAGATCACCGGGGTCCTCAACGACCTCATCACAGCCGTCCAGAGGATCTGGCTGTAGCTGGCCAGCCCCTACGGGCCGCCGCCGCCCCTGCCGCCGGCCGCCGCCATCGCCCCTGCCGCCGACCGCCGCCACCGGGCCGCCGGCCCTGCCGTGGTACTCGCCGCATCCAGGGGCCTCCGCGGCGTTCGCCGGGACGCTACAACCCCAGGTGCAGCTGCCGCCGCCGCCACGCAGTGGCCGGCCCCGGCTCCCGCCGCGCCTCGAGCGCCCATCGCCGCCCCCGCACCGCCATGGCTGCAGCCGCACCAGGCGGCCTTCGCCGCGCTCGCCGGGCCACTACAGCAGCCGCTGCAGCTCCCATCCATGCCACCATCGCCCAGCCCTGGTTGCAGTGGCAGCCACCGCTCCTGGCGGCCTCCGTCGCGCCCGGTGTTCCGTCGCCGCAGTCGCAGTCGCTGCCTGGTGCGCCAGCACAGCAGCCGCTGCAGCGGCAGCAGCCACCGTCGGTCAGCTCCGGCCCCGCATCGACCGCGCCGACGGGAGTCCCGCTTCACCAAGTCCAGTCCCCGCCATCGCCGTCACTGCTTCCGTCTTGGATCGCTACCCGCCACATGTCGGCGGCAGTGAGGCCGCAGGCTATTGCGCGCGGTCTCCTAGCGCGTTGGCTCGTGCGGGAGATGCGTGGTCTGCAACTGCCGCTCCTCCAAGTTGCCCTTCACTGTGCAAAGGACCTCGATCTCATCCGCTGCGTCGGGGATCTTGGGCATGCGGTTTCCCACACGGGCGGCGGGCATGCTGTTTTCCCTGCGGGCGGCGACCTCAAAGTCTGCGACATCGGCGGTTGGGGAGGCGCACCCCTCCTTGTCATTCTCCATCGCAAGCCCTCCACTCTTCCCTGTGCGGTGCAAACCAACAGCCGTCCGACAGGGAGAAAGCATGGTGTCACTGACAGTAGCGCACCGCGTAGCACCACTGCATACAGCCACCGGCCGCCGCGAGGGCGCCTCTGCTGGTCACTCTTGCGACCACTTCCAGGTGGTCATACACATGCACTCCTTTTGTCCAGGTGGTGTCCATGGGATCCAGGTGGCTGTACACGTGCACGTTCGACGTGTGAATGGTGTCCACTTTTTGTTAAGGGGTCCAAAATAAAGCGTCCCAGTCCATTTCAGGTTCAGAATAATAAAACAAGCCGAGAGGTAAAAGGCTTGTTTTTAGGTGTTAGGTTTGTGTTGCGTCGAGTCATGGTTATAAGTTGGTTAGGCTGCAGATTGAGGACAACCTGCATGTCCAGATGGGGTGTAGTGTTAGAGTACGTAATGGGCCTAATGGGCCCATTAGTCTTAAGGTTAATTAGAGATAAGGGTCGCTTGCTTAGGCGTAAGTAAGCCTTGCTTGGGAGTCAAGTAAACCTCTCTAAATAAAGAGAGGAGATGTATCAATCTAATCAAGTAAGAATTAAGAAGGAAATCCCTTCCTTCTTGCCCGGCCGTGGGTAGAAAGCCCCCGGTCGGCCCTCTCGCGCCCTCCTTCTAGAAGCACCATAACAGTTGCAATCTGCATCAAGGTGTCGTACCAAGGACAATGCCAGTTTACCTGCCTACAATTCAGAGATACACTAAGTACCTTGCAACACGCATAAGATATGGCAGCAACCAAAATTAATCAGAATTTAAAATCGTTAGACATGTACTATCTAGTAAGCTGGATCTTCCTTCAACTGTCAATCTTTGCAATCCCAGCTTGATACGGAGGTCATGATATCTCAGCCCACCAGCCATTGGATTAGATAATGCTTTGAATTCTTTGACCAGATCACCTTTATAGTACCAGGACAACAGTGCCTGGTCATCATTCAATTAGTAAACGCGAACCTTTGGAGCTACGTAGACAATGCCTAGTGGAATGAAAAGCAATAGCCAATAAAAGCCCATGCTTCGGTATTATATAACCCATATTTTGCTACTAATGTGCATGCTTCGTCAAAAGCCTGTGTACCTCTCATAGTTAGTTAATGCCTCTGTGCTGACTCGTGCTTTATCATCTTTGCAACCGATTTGCCACAGCCTAACGACCTTGGCTGACTAATCCATGATGCTAAGAGGCGCCTCGCAAGAACTAGTTTATGAAAAAGGAATCCACGTTTCAGATACTCATTGAGCAGGAAACACACCTGGTGACAGCAGCCTCACAATACTAATCATTTTAAATGCATTGGTCTGGTATGATCATGCAGATCACCATCAATTAGATTCACAAGTCAAGCATAGTAAATAGGAGGGGATCTTACTGAACATGTTCCAGTCATTTTCCACATTTGCATAGGCTGCAAGTGGCTACGACACCTTGGTATTTTGACAACAGCCTTTCTCCTTTTACTCTCCTTTTTGCCTGTGAACTGAAACATTTCATTAGGTACAGAAAGTCAACCACCAAACCCAGTAGATTACTAATGCTCAATAAACTTTATGCCATGAGATCATCTTCATTTCTCATATTCCATTTCTTACCTGAATAACTGAATTCAGTCACTGTACAATATTTCTTCAGATATTTCTAACTAGGTACACATTTCCATTTTTCTTTGTGGACCTTCACACCACCTTTGCAACTTTCACAAAGAATGACGACCAGTTTCAAATTCTAACTGCCAAAGTGAACATTTCATTGACCATATGGAGGTTGGATCTTTAAGGGCCACATATTCAGGTCAACTGGAATAGAAGGCATCCTTTTCTCCTCCTCCATGTTGCACAATTCTGACCATGAAGGTAACAACATGGATGTGGAACATCTCTTGCTAGTTTGCATCACTACATGCAGAAAGAGCAAGGCATTTTCCTTCTGTAGTTAGCTACTAGATGATGACAGAACACAAAGCCAAACCAAAGGAACTATGGAAGGGAGCAAAGAAATGCTGACCCACAATGAACCACCAACCAGAAAAGATTCATCAAATGAGGACGTTTCCAATCAACACCCTTCATTATAGATATAATGGAGCGAACAAAAGAGGTGAAGTGGTTGATAAAGGTGCCCAGCAATCACATATCCTCCATTACTAGGTTGTTCAAACATATGATTTAAATGATAACCCACATTACTGTAACAATATCAACACTATGTGCAACCAAAATTCATTTGATATCTAGTAGTCTAAATATTAATTTGGCAACAACCATTTTCTGAATTCATGTGAGAAAACACCCACCTCCATTGTTTACCTAGACCATCACTAGCTAAACACTTGAGTATCTAGCATGCCATATGTATTGCATCCTTGGAGGAATGTGCGCCAAATAATAGTACTCGGGCGGAAAGGCATGCCTCTAATCACAGAGTCAGCTTGCTTTAAATGACCACACTTGCATAGCATGTCCACCACACAAATGTAATGCTCCATCCCAGCTTCAGTTGAGTAATCAGCTTCCATACGTTTGAATATCTCCATTCCCTCCTGCACAAGTCCTCCATGTCTACAAGCTGAAAGGACTGCCAGAATTGCTACCTTGTCAGGTTTGACAGCAGCCTCTTCCATAGCTCTAAACCATGCCAGGGCCTTACGAGAAAAACCGTTAAGTGCAAGGCCTGAAATCACAGCTGTCCACGAGATTACGTTCCTATCTTCCATTTCCTCAAAGGCTTTCAGACAGTCTTCAATTCTACCACATTTAGCATACATATCTAGCAACATATTATTAGTTTGAGTGTCTGAGCACCCATAACTGGTCTTGATGATTACCCCATGCACCAGCCTACCAAGAATAAGGCTGTTAACTTTTGTACAAATACTCAGCAAGCTCACAGCTACATAGTTATCAAAATGATGCCCCAAAATTCTCATCTGTCTGAAAAGTCCAAAAGCTTCAGCATAATCACCATTCCGTGCACAAGCAGTAATAAGTATGCTCCATGAAATAGTATCGCTAGTTTGCTGATGTAAGAGTAGCTCCTTGGTTTCTTGGTACATGTGAGCTCTATTATATGCCCCAGCTAAAACATTCATGGAGACATTACTGGAGTCACGATCCAATGTAACTCCATAAGCCAGGGCATCAGAAACAAAGCCCTCTGAGACATAGGAAGATATAATAGCACTTGAAACATAGTCATTACCGTCATAACCCAGTTTTGTGACCAATGAGTGAATCTGATGCACATCCAACAGTGATGGATCCTTGAGCAAGCAAGAAAAGGTCAATTCATTTGGGCTAATCCCTGATCGCAACATATCTCTCAGAATCATAAACGGAGTTGGAAAATCACCATCTGACTTGATAGAAAGCAGAGCATTCCAACATGCAGTGCTCTTATGAGGAACCTCTTCGAGTACTTTAAGAGCGTCCCTCCTACCAACACATTTGTTGTAGAAATCAACCAGTGAAGTACTCACAAATACTGTCGTATTGAGGTTATGCTTGATAGATTTGGCGTGAACAGACTTCCCATGCTCCTGTGCATTTATACTGGTGCAAGTGTAAAGAACACTGGAAAATGTAGTTTCATCTGGAGAAACACCCTGACCATGCATCGCTGAGAAAAGCTCAAAAGCCCTCCCTGGGAAGTTACTCCTACCGAAAGCAGTGATCATTGTATTCCACGAGACCGCATCTCTGAACATGAACCCATCAAATAGCTTCTCTGCCGCGCAAACTGCGCCGCAAGTACAGTAACAATTCAGCAACGAGTTAGCAACTGCTGAGAAGGAATCCATTGCGGTTTTGATGGCAAGCCCATGAACTGGGTCCGGTGGCACAAGTGCAGGCAAGACCGCAACAAGGGAGCCTTCAGACAAGCCATCGCCGCTCCTCACGAGTTCCCTAAACCAAAGCACGGCGTCCTGGACATGCCCATGCTGTGCGAACGAAGAGACGAGACAGTTCCACGTGACGACGCTCCGTGCGGGCATTTCCCCGAACAGGTCGAGCGCCTCGCCGAGCCGTCCGTGCCGCGCGAAGAACCCCAGCAGCGCCGTCCCAGAGTACGGGTCGCTGTGGAGCAGCCCGCGCTTGAGGATGTGCGGGTGCAGCTGCGCGGCGCGGCGGGGACACACGGAAGGCGAGGATAGGATCGGCGCGAAGGTGAACGCGGTCGGGGCGACGCCCGCGGCGAGCATGCGCGCGAGCAGCGAGAAGGCGTCGGCTGCGCGGCCGGCGCGGGCGCGGGAGGAGATGAGGGAGTTGAAGAGGGACGGGGAGAGCAGCGGATCCGGGTTCGGCATTCCGTCGTGTGGGAGGTGGGCATGGCGTGAGGCGAGCAGATGACCGATCGACCGAGGCCGTCGAGTCGGGCGGGAGTCGGGAGAACGGGCGGCTGCGATGGTGAATGCGAGCTGTGTTGGCTGGCCGGAGTGGGACAAGGTGGTGGAAGTTGGCCTCTCCGGCTCCGGCCGCCGAGGGCAAGGGAAGAGCGCGGGAGGGGACGACCGTCGGAAAATGGTATTTGACGCTTAAGGCGCCAAACATAGCTCTATTCGTACGCAGAGCTATGGGCCGGTTTTGTTCTTTTTATTATTTTTCTGTTTCTTTCTTTCCTTTTCATTATTCTAATTTTCATTTTATTCATTTAAAAACATGATTTTTAAGGAGTCATGAAAAATTAAATTCGTGAATAAATTTTTATTTCGTGAAATTTTTAAGATTCATGAAATTTTTTCGATCCATGAAATATTTTTAATACGTGGAATTATTTTAAAATTCAAGAACTTTTCCCAACATTCAAACATTTCTACAAATTCATGGATAATTTTTGAAATTCATGATTTTTCGAACATTTTTCCATTTGATGAAGTTTTTTGAAATTCACCAACATTTTTTAATTCGTCAAAATTTTCCAAATTCATGAACTTTTAAATTTTTTGGCGCACGTTTTCCCTTTTTGAACATTTTTCTTCAAATTCATTTTCTCTAACGTACGAAGATTTCTAACTAATAAAAAACATTTATCTGTTGGCTGGAGAGGCTTCGCGCGAGCGCCGGCTACAATTCAGGCGCCATAAGCATCAAACAGGAGCTTGCAGAACCGCGATCCCAATGACTATGGTGTATCTTTGGATTTTGGAGGCCAATGGATGCATCCTATCCCCATGTTGGGCTCTAATTTGTTGGGCCAGGCTGTAGACCCAATTTCTTTAACATTTGTGCGATGATATACTTATTTAAACTAAAATCACTAGTTAAGGGGTACCTCTTGCAAGGCCACTCTCAGCTCCTCTCGTGGTGACAAGTGACGCACCACATGTGTGTCACTTGTCGCAATTAGACAGTTTTGGTGGGATTTCACCCCACGGGAGAGATGGTCGGTTTATTTGTTTTTTTTTTGTAGATTGGATTTTCAAAATGATTTATCTCTCGAACGGTGCGTCCAAATCATGAACCATTTGTGTTCATCGCGTCAAAACTCAATCCCATGCTGATAGGCTTTATGAAATATGTGCTCCAAAACTATACTAATCCATGCTTCAAAACTTGTACTATCTGGCTTCACTTTTTGGGAAAGCATAGTTGTGCTTTCATGCGAGAACCACAAATGTGCTTCACTATCAGGGAAGCACACTTGTGTATGTTTTCACGTGAACAACACATTTGTGCTTCAAGCGGAACCACAACTGTGCTCCAGCTCGTGATAGACAAAAAAAACAAAGAAACAAAGAAACATATAATCAGGAAAAAAAATAGGAAACCCCAAAAACCGAGAAAACAAGAAAACCAAAAAATGAAGAAATAAATGTCTCGATGTGGAAGTGCCCAGCATATGCCACATGGTGGCGCTTGGACAGGCTACATCGCGTGTTGGGCCACTCCCGCGCTAGCAAAAGTGCCCCACACAAGGGCCACGCTCCAATTAGTTGCTCCCTATTTAAACACATTTGTGCAAAATAGTTGTAAATTGAAATTTTGGTTCAAAATATATTCATTATTTAAACTTTGCTATAAAACCTAATTCATATCTTACTATTAGTGTGGGGAGAAAGGGTATCTAGCTAGGGACATACTTTGATGAAAACGAGAAAGTAAGCATTGATCCTGTATCTGACACACTATACCCTACAGTAACAGTATTTGCTAAATCTTGCATTGTATATTGTATATCAAATCAGATTTTCTTTTTGTCATTTGGTCGTTTAATATGGTTAAAATGCATCTCTTATATACTCTTACGGAGGTTTTGATGCTTTATAACACAACCATTGAGCGAACTAACATTTTTATTGAATATTTAAGATTAGCCAATGGCTTTAAAGTGGAACATCAATGGTGACCCCTGCCTACTTTTTTTCAAGTTGTTGTCTATCTCAAGCTTTTAGAATGTATTTTAATAGCTTTTGACGAATATAAGATTTACACTAAGTATGGGACAACCATACTATAAAGAGGGGCAGAAACAAATGTACCTTGGTATGGAACTTCATGAAGGATCCGAAACCCAAAGTCCTAAAGAAACCACTCTACCCATCTCAATTTTCAATTTCACTATATTAGGGTGCATTAGATATTCAATACTATTGTGTCAACTAGCAAGGTGCACCCAAAAAGCACTTTTATCCAGGCATCTCGGTGAGTTTTGTGTGTGCAACCACTTTTACCGCTCTCCCTATGGATATTAGTTGGTGGTACTACGGGGTATAAGGAGTTTTAAAAATATATTATTGAGAGTATAGTGTTCCACATTTTGAACAACAGAGTTATGACCGACTACAAAATAAATAGAATTGAAAGACTAGAGACATATCTTAGGGCATCTCCAAGGGTATGCATCTAATTACATCCTCTACTTGAATGTGAACGCCCCTACTTGTCTGGATTTTTAGTGGTACCCATGGCGTCCCTTACTTGTCCGACTTTTTGTCAAACTCAACTTTTCACATTTTCAACATTCAACAACAATTCAACGATAGATACAGCGTGCATTCAACAACAACAAAAATCAACAATTATGCATGACAAACAATTCAACAAAAGTTCATAATACATATTCAACACACTGAGTGAATCAATGTCCACCACGATTTCCATGGCGCACATTGATGTTTCTATGCATCATGCGAACCCGCTTCACCGCATTCACATACATGATGCTAGTGTTGATTGATGCCCTCTTTGCAACAATGTTCACCTTCTCTCTCTCAAGTGCAATACTCCCCTTCTCAAGTCCAATCTTCCTTGATTGTATCTTCATGAGTTCTTTGAACCTCTCTTCCTTCTTTCTTTTATTTTTGCACTTGGTATCTATTTGTTGGACATGATGGTCCTAGCATGGGAGGAGTGGGGATGGGTGGGGGTTCGGGTGAGGTCCGTGTGGGGATTCCGGATAGCCCGGACAATTAGGGGAGCACCTTGGATGCTTTTTTTTGTCGGAAAACACAAGAGAAAAGGGTAGCGTCTTTTTTTTTTTCTGAAACACGGTACATGCACAAACACGCACACATTCACACTACCCTATAAGCATCTTATAGTCGACGGACACATTATACCATTCAAAGAATAACACAGAAATGCTTAAAATAAACTCAGGGAACATGCGTGTACCCGAGTCTAGTTTTTTGACTTGAACTCGAATAGATTAATCCCACACAAGAATCAAACTATGTGAAGTATATTTAGTTTGCGCTCCGGGGTGCAAGAAGAGGGAGGGTTACTGGAACCGGGCTCGGCCTCTTAAATTAATTATCTTTCCACCAAGGAGTGAGTACAACCATTACATCCATATCAAAGTTCCACACTGCCTATCTTATCTTCTTTTCTGAATACAATACAGACGCAAGCGCTCATACATACACGC
Source organism: Triticum dicoccoides (assembly GCF_002162155.2). Lineage (NCBI taxonomy): Eukaryota > Viridiplantae > Streptophyta > Magnoliopsida > Poales > Poaceae > Triticum > Triticum dicoccoides. Next base: position 549,844,585 of record NC_041385.1, read on the forward strand.
ATACATTCATCCCTATGAATGCACGCACGCACACCCTATTCCTTATGGGCATATCATCTTAAGATTTACGAAGTCGCGGTAGGCGCCTCTTCGTCGACGGGAACGTCTCCTCCCACTGAAAGTATGTCGCCGGAAATCCGAAAATAACTCCAGAAATAATGCGAGATCAAGACTTGAACCCTGATGGATTAAGAATACCACTGTCTCTCTAACTATCCAACCACAGGTTAGTTCACATTGCGTATTTTATCTATCTATCCTAAAGGGCAGCAATACAACATTGTGCACCGTAACCTATCATCAGTATCTTCATCATATCACGTAGCCATTATGAAAATGCCGTCCTACTATCCAGTGAATATTAATTATGGAATGCACGGGAAGGCGTGATTAAGTGCGGGGACGGCTTGACCAGTCTCTTGCTAGCTAGCTTAATATGATGCCGCTGTTCTATCATAGGCCATTAGTTGTTACTTTGTTGGACTAGCTCGCTATCTTGCTGGCCATGTATGTTTCGCGGCGAACGGACAATGGCCGGTGCAATCAGCCATTCAAAACCTCACCTTTTGTTTCTACCATCGTCTCACCACAATTCCAATCTTAATTTTCTTGGCCACACCTAATTCTGCCATGTATGCACCAAGATAGCTGCATTGATTACCTGTTCACATTTTTCATGTCGAACAACCCTCCTTCCCCGAGGCGCTCCCGCGAAGAACCCTAGCGCCGCCGGGGGCGTCGCCAACCTAAGGCCGCGTGGTGCTGCCGACGACG
>NC_041385.1:549845560-549848253 GCF_002162155.2 Triticum dicoccoides
CGGGCCGGCCCAGCTTCGGCTCCCCCTCCTCCTGGCGTTCTAGTGGCCGGCGGTGCCGCTTCCTCCCTCCCCGGCACGGCCCATGGGGATCCGGTGTCCTGGGACGTGTTGGCTGCGGATCTGACCTCCTGCCCAGATCTGGACGGTGTGGCGGTTGGCGATGGCAAGGGAAGGTCGACGGCCCTGTTTAGGTGGTGGCGCTGCAGTTGGTGTTCGTCTGCTCCAGTGGGGTGGTGGGGCTCTGGCTAGACCTAGCCAACGCGTGGTGGCGCTGGTGTGGTGGTGGTGGTGGTGCGCGTCCGCTTTGCTGACGACTGGTGGGCGGGCGGCGCGTGTTGGGGCACCGACCCGGCTTGGCTGTTGCTCTGACTATGGGCGGCGGCGGTGTGGTGGCTTGGCTCTCTCGGTGTGGAGGCTTTCATTCGTCGTGTCGGCATCACGGCAGCTCGGTGGTTGGCTTTCCAGCGTTGACTCGTTTGTAGGCGGCCCGTTTCGACCTTAGATCCCTCTCATCGTCGTCTGGTTGCTACCTTCGTCGAAGGTTCGGCCCTCCCCCGACTATGATCCATCATTTGTCTCGCGCTCGGTAGCAAGACCGAGCTCGTCTCGTGCCCAGTAGCAGGACCGACCTCGTCTCGCGCCCAGCAGCAGGACCGTGCTCGTCTCGTGCCCGGCAGCAGGACTGAACTCGTCTCACGCCCGGTGCTGCAGGATGGGTTGATGGAAGCCAATTTTGGCCGGCCTATTGGGTTTCGACGTTAGGGGCAGCCCAGGGGTGTGAAAGGCAGGTCCTTTTCGCTCATATCTTTGGTTGGGGTAGCGGTGGGTCTCTAGTGAGGTAGTGTCAAGGTCTTGTATGCGGGGTGGCGGCCCTGGTGATGGTTCTGCGGTGCTCATGGGCAGAGCCCGTGGTTAGGTGCTGCCCGGTGCCCATGGCCATGTGGGCGGCATGGTCACCGAGGTGTGGCGTCCGGTGGTGGTGAGTATTGGACAGGGTGAAAACCTGATATATCTTCGGACGGACCGGTGGCCGCGAAGCTTGTTCCCTTCTTGAAGACATCGTCACGGCTCTTATTGCCTGTCGTGTTGCTCCAGGAGAAACTCTGATCTTCGGGTCGGGCGGTGGCGGCGCTCTGGTGTCATAACCTTCCTGGAGGCGCCGTCTTGAAATACACGGTTCATCGTATGCGGCTTCATCTCTTTGCGGTGACGTGTTCACGGTTGAGGACTTCGATTGCTCTTGCTGTATTAGGGGTAGTGTTGCTGCGCTCAACGTCTATGAATCCAGCCTTGGGTGTGTGCGTGTGTTATGATGACGTGCGTTTGTATCTGAGTTATGGTTGGTTTTTATTTTATATATAAAGCAGGGCAAAAGCTTTTTTGAATAGATAGCTGCATTTAAGATTCTGTAGATAGCCGAGTAACATGCACTCATGCATGATGCATCTTCTAAAATGATGCTGTCCGTTGGCAGGTCAATGTAGGCCACTAGCTAGTGACCGCTCTTTTGTGTTCTTTTTAGCCGACCTGGTAGTACAAACAGTGCAACGTTGAAAAACAGTACAAAGTTGATGTTGTCGTCGCTAATGTTAGGTAGCCTGACTCTATACACATTGGCGATGCTCCTGGCACGGATGAGGATATGCGACATGGAGAATTTGGGTGACATGTTTTTCTAGCTAACGTGTTAGAATAAATCCGAGGCATACCACCGATCATCCGAGGACCAAGCAATCACACGAGCACAACATCGAGATTTGTTAACGAGGTTTATCGATATGGTTACATCCCCGGGGCCTGACTATGGGCGCTCCTCCCCATGATACCGTTACAATACCACACCCGGTCGTCCTGGACATCGGCACATGCCGCCGGCTTCCCCTGCGTTCCGGTGCTATTATGTTGGCACAGGTTATATCGTGTGTCTACCCCCGCTATATAAGAGAGGCCTAGAATACAAGTGTCCTACTTGGACACGACTCCATATCCTGTAAACACAATACAACTACAAGTCCAACTGTAACCTACCTTGTACACAATATTCGACACAACTCCAACAGACTCCACCTTGGCGAATATTCTCCACCACCTTGAGTTCGTCAATGCATCATACTTCCATGTACATTGGACTTGAGCTTATCACATGAGTACCGCTGCTACTCCAAAGACTTCATGTGACTCCACCTGCAACTTGTAGTCCCTCCTTTTCTTGACCACCCTCAACACTCGAGCAAAATTAAGTTCCTTGTTACTCTAGCTTGTGCTCCCAACTTTCAGAGCATCCGTCCAACGCCATCACACATCGATCACTGACCTGCGTGAAAGTGAACAACTCACATATTGGGTGTCACACATAAGAGTTACCTGAACTCAACATCACCGCTCCTTTCTTGACCGCATGTCTGAAACATGAAAGAATTTCACCGTTGCTTGTAGTCATCCCGAGTCAAATTCGCAGTTGTCTCACCACATGTATGACCACCAGAGCCCTGGCCCGTCTCCATGTCCCGTGCATACCGCACGCCTCGCTGCTATTACCGCGTCGAGCCTCCACTTTCCTGGTCGAGTCTCAAGGGTCGCAAAACCACACCACTCAACCCCCACTGCAGAGTACCACCGATCATCACCGACCGATGACGAGTTTCACGCTTTCATCAGACCACTGGGCTCCAGTCCGAATTGCGTGTCACTCA
>NC_041385.1:549848401-549911150 GCF_002162155.2 Triticum dicoccoides
ACGCCGTAGCCCCTCAATCCAGCTCCACCTTCAACATGACTCCATGGTAGATGATCAGTCCACCCCTGCACCTCATCGACTTCAAGCTTCGTGTATACACCACCTTGAATCAATTCCGCGTCATAGTCTTGTCGAAGCCACACAAGCCCTCGGGGCCTGTGCCACGTGTTTCCACGCCCAGAAGTGGGTCACCATCGGCATCACGCTCCTATGTCGTCGTCGCCGATCCCACCATCGTCTTCTGTATCAACCGACTTGCGTCGATCCGTCAGACTATCTAGTCCGACCCAGCCGAACTTGTCCGTCTGCATGGCACGCTCGAGGCTCCCAAATCGTCTTCCAAGAATTTTCATCCATCACATGATAATTCCATCTTAGCTGAGTTGACTTCCCGCAACGCCCTCAAGCATCCCTGTTGTGCCAACAAATCTTTCACCATTGTCTGCCATAACCCAAGGTTTCCTGTTCCGTGAACTTCTCCACCTCAAACCCGATGCCCGATGGCGTCATGATTCTTTGTACAACTGCCCTTGTGAAAAAATAATCGAGCTTCCAACACGTGCTCAAGTACACAAGATGCACCAGTAGCAAATTCGTACCAAAAATCTTTCCTGTACTCACGTGTATTAGCTCCCAGGCAAAACTTCCAATGCTAATAATTGCTTTGTGAACGTCTCCTGCTAATTCCAATGGATGCATATCCCTTGATGGTTTTATTTCGCCGATTGATTTGCCCGCCTATCGTTGCACACCAGGACGTACTCGGTCCTCTTGTTTCTTTTGTCCAAACAAATCTCACGATGTCTTGGCCATCACGTGCTATTCTGGCTGAGCCTCCGTTGATGTAACACAACTTTAGCCTTCTGTACACCCGTGCAATCACCGACGCTTCAATCAGATCGATCCGATCCGATCCGATCTGTCGCTCTGGCACGCGTTACGCCGCCGCCGCTTCCACGTTTCAACGTTGCCCCTGCCAGCTGCTACACGCGCTACAGCTTCCGATTGCCTTGCATGTCCATCCCGTCCGGCCGCAAACCGACGACTTCTGCGACAGAGATCCTCCAAACGGATTCTTATGGACGTCGTCTTCGCACCGAATCTGATACGACCCATCCTCCAGATCAACACGACCGCCCGTCGGATTATGCAACCTAGCTCATGATACCACTTATTAGAATAAATCCGAGGCATACCGCCGATCATCCGAGGACCAAGCAATCACACGAGCACAACATCGAGATTTGTTAACGAGGTTCACCGATATGGCTACATCCCCGGGGCCTGACTATGGGCACTCCTCCCCATGATACCGCTACAATACCACACCTGGTCGCCCTGGACACCGGCACATGCCGCCGGCTTCCCCTGCGTTCCGGTGCTATTATGTTGGCATAGGTTACATCGTGTGTCTACCCCCGCTATATAAGAGAGGCCTAGGATACAAGTGTCCTACTTGGACACGACTCCATATCCTGTAAACACAATACAACTACAAGTCCAATTGTAACCTACCTTGTACACAATATTCGACACAACTCCAACATAACGGAGGGAAACAAGATTGCTAATGGTGTCCATGTGCCCCTAGCATATCCGGCCCCGAAGGTGCGTGGGGCCCACAGGCAGCCCCTGGACCTTTCCTTTCGCAGGAGTTCATCCTTTATGAAGGCCTCTTTTGGTTTGTACGAAATTTAGAGGAACTCTACAGGATATAATTTGCAAAGGAAAAATTTCTTGGAAGCCATTTGATTTGTAAGAATGTATTTCTATTCCTATGTAGGATAGAAATCAATCCTTCACATTTTGGAGGTAAAAAAACCATTAGCTTAGACTCAATGGAAAAATTTCTATCTTATGCATCAAATTACATCTCTTTCTTTATAGGAATTGAAATGCACGTCGCTTCACTTTCTATGATTTTCCTATTCCTATAACATTCTTATCCTATGAACCAAAGGAGGCCTTACCTTCGCCTGATGTTTTTCAGATTTATTTAGTTTGGGAAGGTCCTGGAATCACCAACACAAAATAATGCAATTCCGCCCTTTGATAATTTATTAGTAGGTTGGTCAAAAAATTATAAAGTATTGCATAAAATGATAAGAAATATGCAAGAAAATTTAGAAAGTTATAGATACGTTCTGGATGCATCAAGGCTCAAGACAAAAGGGTGTGTACCAAAAAAGTGGGGCAACACTTGAGAGGTCAGGGCGAGGCGCGAGTGCAAAAAGGCCAGGTATTTCGGTGTTGTCGATGTTCTGAGTCTGACAGTATCGTCGAATGACGACTAATTTGTTTATAAGGGAATGCGAGTGGTGGATCAAGAAGGTAGCACATGAAACACGTGATCTACCTAGGTTCAGACCCTCCCTGCTGAGGTAATACCCTAGTCATGCCTACTTGGGCTGCATTGCTCGAGTGCTCACTGATAATCAGGAAGATCACTCAAGATTTTGTCTTGGGTTACAAGTTCTTGGGTGTGACAGCCAAGGAGGAGGAAGGGGTACGTGGAAACCCTACAACTAGATGGCCCTAGAGAATCTTGGACCCCCTCCCCCCAAAGAGCCGTCATAGCTCGCCTTATATACCTAGTCGAGCTACGGTTACATGATTCAGGCCAGACTAAAGGTGGGCTCGTGCCACCAGGTTGAGTCAGACCCTGTTGTGCGGCAGTAGGTTAGTGCTGCTTTGACTCACAAGCAGACGTGGCATCCACCATTTCACCTGGGCGTGAGTGATTGACTCTGCATGCTTAGAGATAACTTTGGCAGCCCTTTGCCTGGCTAGCGGTACCCAGGTGTCATATCCTCGTTGGGCATGGTCGGGGAGATTTGGGAACTTGACTACATCATAAAAAAGATCTGCCATGTTCCGTGTTTGATAGGTCAAAGATGTTTATTTCAATACTAAAGGTCATGACCTCTCTGCGGTGGTTTTACCTCCACCAACCACTAGCGTGTCTAAGCAAGTCAAATAGATCCCTCCAAAAGATGAGCCATGTGTATTGGACAAAGTATGGTATTTAGTTGTAGTATGATTACATTTAGTTGAAGTATGCCATTATTGTATATTGATCATTATTGTAAATGTTGCTTATACTAATAAAAATGAGAGCGGAATTGCCGAGGTGACAAAAAAAGATGTGCCAGGTGGCGCCAAATAAAAAGTAAAAATAAATAACAATGAGTGAGAGAAGGAGCAACACCACTTTTCTCTTTAAGAAACACAAAGTTTATTGCACCGATGAATTTACTTCATTGCATTGTAAATATATTTTAAAAAATAGCTTCATGGCATCATCATACTACATGGGGAACATATCTTATAGAACTTGGCTTGTATATTTATTCTAATGATGAGCCCTCAAGTTGTTTAGGTCTTTGTGAGCAATCAAGTTAGATGCACCCCACTTAGGCCATTGGAGAGATCCTTAGTCGCTTTTGTACGAGTGCACACATACAATATGGTAACACTATAAGTTATGCAGTATGCTATGATAAAAGATGGAGGGATGCAGGAACTAAAAAACTCATAAGTTTAGAGTTATGATCTATGGGAGTATGATGAACCTATAATTTAAATCTAAGGTTGGGTTTACCTTCAAAAAAATTCAATAGATAGTCGTGTTGGTCATTGGAAACTCAATCATAAGTACATGTGTTGTGTAACCACATTGTGAGATAATCTAGAGGTAAGATTGTACATAAATCGCATTGGTAGAATAGTGAGATGCATATTTTGCACTGTCTATAGACTTTGTCCATGAAATATGGGAAGAAGTTACATAAACACCTATCAACTGAAGTTCTAGTAAAGTAGACAATGTAAGTTCATAGAGGTTGTGTAAGTGGCATGCATGACTCAAGAGGATAGAAGGCCAACCTACTTGCTCCTTAGGGGTTTGACAGTCATTACTCCACATCCATATTGAAAGTGCTACAATAACCTCTTCCATTTGAGGGTATAAACCGGACCTTCTAGTATGAGCCCTATAAACTTCATGGTCTTCTCAAAATGGGCGTATGTACTCCCACAAGCCTGGTAATGCCATTGGAGACATGCACAATTTTGACATATGGAAACCTTAAAGAAGTGGTCGAAGAGATAGAGCATGAACATGTTCTTCAGCTTATGACTGACAATGGGCTAAACTTCAAGAAAGCTTGTCTTCAACATGTTGCAGAGTATCCTCATATTCCATGGCAGCCTTGTGCGGTTCATGCATTTAACCTTATTTGAAGAGATTGGATGGTTTCCAGAGATTGATGCGGTATAAGAGGATCTCTGGATTATTGTGAAATTATTCTACTTTGCATGCTAAATACATAAGAAAATTGGTGTGACCTACCAACACAAGATTTTCAACTAACTTTATGATCCCACGAAGCTTCTGAGATCCGAAATAGAAATTCAAGTGTGGATGCCATATCGAGAGTGAACAAAAAGTAGTTAAGAGTTGAGAGCTTGGTTATGTCTACACCTGCGCTTGCTTCATAAGTGGAAATATAGTACTTGGATTGCAGAGGTGGTGGCGCGATGCTTCTATTTTCCATCATATAGGCGTTTCATGCTTCCTACCAACTTATACACATTTAGATCTCCGGCAGAGGTGATTGGGTCTTAACACAGCGGTGAAACTGGTGTGGTGGATGCTCGGTTCTAGTGTTATTAGTAGTAGTCAGTGTGGGCTCTAATCAAGCTTTACTTATCGGCAGGGTCAACACTCCTCGATCTAGAGTGTGAGAACAAGGGCCCTTAAACGCGTCTTATTAGGCATCGTAGCATGGTATGATAGGCATTTGATGATGTTGGCACACTTCCCTCTTGTTTCTAGTGTTGCTTCATGTCCCGGCCCTTCTTCTCATGCGCTTGTCGATCGATTTCTACCACACAACTTGTTCTTGTGGACTTGTGTTGGGCCTCCAAGCGCAAAGTTTTGTAGGACAGTAGCAAATTTCCATCAAGTGGATGACCTAAGGTTTATCAATCCATGGGAGGTGTAGGATGAAGATGGTCTCTCTTGAACAACCCTGCAACCAAATAACAAAGAGTATCTTGTCTCCCCAACACACCCAATACAATGGAAAATTGTATAGGTGCACTAGTTCGGAAAAGAGATGGTGATAAAAGTATAGTATGGATGATAGAAATATATTTTAATAATCTGAATAAATAAAAACAACAAGGTAGCAAGAACAAAAGTGAGCACAAATGGTATTGCAATGCTTGAAAATGAGGCATAGGGTCCGTACTTTTGCTAGTGCAATCTCTCAACAACGCTAATCTAATTGGATCACATAAGAATCCCTCAACGTGCGATCAAGAATCACTCCAAAATTCCTATCTAGCGGAGAACATAAGAAGAAATTGTTTGTAGGGTACGAAACCACCTCAAAGTTATTCTTTCCGATCAATATTTCCAAGAGTTCATACTAAAATAACACCAAGTTATCCTTTTTGGTCGATCTATCCAAGAGTTCATACTAAAATAACACCATATGATACGCATCAACCAACTCTAATGTCACCTAGATACTCCAATGTCACCACAAGTATCCATGAGTTAATTATACAAAACACATCAAACAATTTCAGATTCATAATACTCAATCCAACACAAAGAACCTCAAAGAGTGCCCCAAGATTTCTACTAGAGAAACAAAGACGAGAACGTGCATCAACCCCTATGCATAGATTACCCCAATGTCACCTCCGGAATCTGCGAGTTGAGTGCCAAACATACATCAAGTGAATCAATATGATACCCCATTGTCATCACGGGTTTCATAGAAAGACGTACATCAAGTGTCCTCAAATCCAAAAAAGTATTCAATCCAATAATAACGAAATCTCAAAGGGAAAACTCAATTCATCACAACAAGATAGAGAGGGGAAAACACCATATGATCCAACTATATTAACAAAGCTCGCGATACATCAAGATCGTGCCAAATCAAGAACACGAGAGAGACAGATAGAGAGATTAAACACATAGCTACTAGTACAAACCCTTGGCCCCGAGGGTGGACTACTCCCTCCTCATCATGGTGGCCGCCGGGATGATGAAGATGGCCTCCAGTGATGATTTTCCCCTTCGGCAGGGTGCCGGAATAGGGTCCAGATTGGTTTTTCATGGCTACAGAGGCTTGTGGTGGCGGAACTTCTGATATAGGGTTATTTGTGGGGGTTTCTGTATTTATAGGACTTTTGGCATTGGTTTCACGCAAAGATGGGCCTCGAGGTGACCATAACCCACTTGCACACAGGCAAGGGCCCAGGCACGCTCTGGTGGGTTGTGCTCACCTTCTCCACCTTGGTCCTCCCATGAAGTGTAGTGCCTCTTTTGTTCCAAAAAAATTGTCAAAAAGTTTCATTACATTTGGGGAACTTTTATTTCTGCACAAAAAACAACACCACGGTAGTTCTGCTGAAAACAATGTCAGTCGGGTTAGTTCCATTCAAATCATACCAAAGCCATATAAAATTGTTGTAAACATAGCATGAATACTTCATAAATTATATATATGTTGGAGACGTATCATCGATTTGGTATCAAGTTCTTGGTCCTATGTTTGAGCTGCATGGTCCTTACTGTGTCGAGCACCACTTTGTCCCTTTGTTGATGGCCCTCATAGGCCATTCGGTGGCCTAATATTTCCCCTAGATGGAAGCCTTGAATGGTCTCATCACTAGTGCATAGGGTCGCCCGGTGAGCTGATGTTGTGGCTCGCGGTGGGTTGCATGTGAGATTGTTTGTCGATACTACCTCTGTCCTGGTTTATAAGTCCTCTTTGTATTTTATGCCAAATTTTGACTAGAGATTTAACTAATAAAATATGAATGCATGTCACCAAAAGTTGTAGGCGTTGGATTCGTATTTGAACATAGTTTCCAATTATATTATTTTTATAACATGCATTAACATTTTGTTAGTTAAATTTAAGGTCAAAATTTGGCACAGAATATAAAGGGAACTAATAAACCAGGACGGAGGTATACTCGCTTAGTGTAGTTTGTTAGCATCTTGTTGTGCCATCTTGATCATTGACATTCAAGCAAAGACAAAAAGGATAACTCAATACCTTGTATATATCGTTGTGGAAATTTGACTTTATTAATTCAAAAATAAGACCAAGTGAGGACATCAGAAGCACAACTTTGATATTTCACATAAACCTAAAATAGGATAACGGTTCGTTGATTTTGCTCACAGTTACATGCATGCAAGGGAGAATACTAGACGGATATCGAGAAACAAGATTCACGGGAGGAACCCTGGCTCCTCAGCGATTTGGGCTTCCTGGTCGTTGGATCGTTTTGCTTGATGCAATCTGGGCAATCGGATTGAGCCCTGGGACGACCTCGCCCGTCAGATCAAAGAGGTGCTCCTATATCAATCAATAGTTTCACCCCATTCATGCCATCGGGTGTAAATAGTCTGCCCCGCGAGGGCATTTTCATCATTTCATGCTTATGCATATAAAAGGCGGTCACTCCCGTGGAGATGACCTAGCCGTCTCTCTCCCGCGCCCCCTCCTCTTCCTCCCGTCCCCCTCCTTCGCACTCGCTCAATCCGCCGTCGCTGCCTCGGTCGCCGGTCAATTTCGGCCGCTCCGATGAGCTCCGGTGCCGCCCAACACACACACACACACACACACACACACATGCACGCACGCACACACACACAAACACACACACGACTGCTCCTCGAGGAGCTCTGCCACCTTCACCGCCTCGATCTACTTTTCTTCGCCTCCCATGGTCGCCTGATACATCTACAACGTATCTATAATTCTTGATTGTTCCATGCTATTTTAGTATCAATTTGGAGGTTTTAGATGTCATTATATGCAATTATAGATCATTTTTGGGACCAGCCTATTAACTTAGTGCCCAGTGTCAGTTGTTGTTTTTTGCATGTTTTTGGCTTTTCAGAAAATCAATATCAAACGAAGTCCAAATGGAGAAAAAACTTTGAATTAATTTTTCTGGACTAGAAGAGACCCTAGAAGGTTCGGGAGGAGGCCATAAGAGCCACGAGGGAGCAACAAGCCCTAGGGGCGCGCCCCACTGGGCTTGTGGGCCCTTCATGGCACATCCGACCCTAATTCCACATCCATAAATACTCAAATATTCCCCTGACATCAGGGAGACACCCAAAATACCTTTTCCACCGCCGCAAGTTTCAGAACCACGAGATACCATTTGGAGGCCTTCTCCGGTACTCTGCCAGAGAGGGAATCGATCATGGAGGGGCTCTACATCAACCTTGCTGCCCTTTAGATGATGCGTGAGTAGTTTACTACAGACATACAGGTCCATAGTTAGTAGCTAGATGGCTTCTTCTCTCTATTTGATCTTCAATACAATCTTCTCCTCGATGTTCTTGATGTTCTTGGAGATCTATTCGATGCAATGAATTTTTTCCGGTGTGTTTGTTGGGATCCGATGAATTGTGAGTTTATGATAAGATCTATCCATGAATATTACTTGAGTTTTCTCTGAACTCTTTTATGCATGATTTCTATAGCCTCATATTTCTTCTCTGGTTTATTGGTTTGTTTGGCCAACTAGATTGATTTATCTTGCAATGGGAAGAGGTGCTTTGTAATGGGTTCGATCTTACGGTGCTCAATCCCAGTGACAGAAGGGAACATGACATGTATGTATCATTGCTATTAAGGGTGAAAAGATGGGTTGTATTCATATGTGAGTTTATCTTGTCTACATCATGTCATCTTGCTTAAGGCGTTGCTCCGTTTTTCCATGAACTTAATACACTAGATGCATGCTGGATAGCGGTCGATGTGTGGAGTAATAGTACTAGATGCAGAATCGTTTTTGTCTACTTGTCTTGGACGTGATGCATATATATGTTCGTTGCCTTGGATATCGCCATAACTACTTGTCTTGGACGTTATGCCTATATATGTTCGTTGCCTTGGATATCGTCATAATTATTTGATTTTCTATCAATTGCTCTACAGTAATTTTTTTACCCACCGTATGCTACTGTCAAGAGAGAAGCCTCTAGTGAAAACTATGGCCCCCGGGCCTATCTTCTATCATATATTAAAACCAAAAATACCTTGGTGCATTTTTTCTTTTATTTCTTTTATTTTATATTTTTGTTTGATCTATCTATCAAAAACTATACAATTTAATCTTGCTAGTAACCATCAAGGGATTGACAACCCCTTGTTCGCGTTGGGTTGCAAGGATTTGTTGTTTGTGTGCAGGTGCTGCTAACGAGTCTTTGCTTGGTTCTCCTACTGGATTGATAATCTTGGTTTCATAACTGAGGGAAATACTTATCTCTACTGTACTGGATCATCCTCTCCTCTTCGAGGAAACCCCAACGTAGATCACAAGTAGTAGAAAGAATTTCTGGCGCCGTTGCCGGGAAGACATCATCAACAACTAGAAAGTACCATTGCATAAATTTTCATCTTCTTTCATTTACATTATTTTCCATTTCCCCCTCGTTTTCATCTCCCCCACTTATAAAACATTTTATTGAAAAAAATAACACAAAATGTTCTACTTTGTTGCTTTGCTTGTTTGTTTGCCATAATTGTGTGCTTATTGGAAATCATAAAACAAAAATTTATGGATCCTCATCCACTTGCTAATCTTTTTAAAAGATGCAATTATGATAAACCAATTGCTAGTGAATTGATTTCACTAGATTATCTTTATGAAGTTTTGCTTGAGATTTGTGAATCTGAAAATTGTGATGAAGTGTTAAAAGAAGAAATTTACAAAGTGATTCACGATAGCTCCTTGAATGAAAAGCATGATTGCAATGATGTTATTATAAATTCTATTAATGTCAGTTGTGCTAATAATATGAAAAACCCTAAGCTTGGGGATGCTAATTTTGCTATGTACACTACTTATTGCAATGATCATGATTGGGGGTGATTATTCATATGATCTTGAAAATTTATTTAAGCCTCATGATGAATATGATATTGATAATATTTTTTGCAATAATATTGAAAGTGGGTTTGGAAGAGTCCCAACTTTAGGTATTAATGATCCCACTACTTTGGAGAATGATCAATTTTATGAATTTTTTGATAAAAGTGGGCTTGGAGAGGTCATGACTTTATTTGATGATAATCCCACTATTTTGGAAGAGTGTCAATTTTGCATGCATGTAGATCATGTAGAGAACATGTTACGTGATAGCTATATTGTTGAATTTGAATATGATCCCACATGTAATTATTATACGAGAGGGAAATATGGTTGTAGTTACTAAATTACTTCTCTTCATGTTGAGAATGTCTATGTTTTATTCTTCTTCCTTGCATATGCTAGTCTTTGCTTGTTTGATAATTTGTTTGCTTATAAAATGCATATGCATAGGAAGTATGTTAGACTTAAATGTGATTTTCACATGCTATATAATGCTCTCTTTGTGCTTCAATTCTTGTCTTTCATGCGAGCATCATTAAAATTATCAATGCCTAGCTAAGAGGCTTTAAAGAAAAACGCTTGTTGGGAGACAACCCAATATATTTTGTTTTCTATTTTTATGTGAGCACAAAATTATGCTACTATTATGATTGTGTTTTAGTGTTTGATCCAAGCAAAGACTTTGGGATGATTTGGGTGATAGATGCTTCGATTCTGTGCATTAAGGGCATGACCAGTGGTCCAGCTTGGACAGCTGCCCCATGGTTCCACGTCAGATGCATGCTGTTGTGGAGAAAATCGGTGAAAAAAGACTATAGCTTGCAAAGGCTTGGTATAGCTTGTAGAGGAGCTAGGTTCTTTGCCAAAAAGTGTGGTCCTCCAGGTGAGAAAGGTAAGAAAGAGAGAGAGAGAGTGTGCTGTGAGGAAAACCCGAACAAGATGCAAGTAAAGCTGGTGGAGGGAGAGTCACCGGGGGACCTGGCAACATGCATGAGACCACCCATGTGTTGGGTAATTTTTGTAATGCATGTAGCTTCAGATTTCTTTTATCTAGTTGGAAGATGGGGCAATAGCATGGTACTGCCTCCATTGTACATGCCCTGACAGAAACTTTTGCGTCCAGTAGCAGAATTGTTAAAATTTGCTGGAGCGTGAGAAAAATTCTGAATTTTTTACACATGATTGATATACAAATTGCCCATGTTGCCCTAATTCTTTAGAATTCTTGGAGTTACAGAATTATAGTCAATGTTCAGATTGCTACAGGCTGTTTTATTTTTGACAGATACTGTTTTTGCATTGTTTCGCTTGTTTTGATGAAACTATGGATTGTATTGGGGGGGTATAAGCCATGGAGAAGTTAGAATATAGTAGCTATAATGCAAAAATAAAATATGAATGGGTTTTCAACAATACTTAAAGTAGTGATTTGCTTTATTATACTAACGGATCTCACGAGGTTTTGTTGAGTTTTGTGTGATTGAAGCTTTCAAGTTTTGGGTGAGATCATGATGGATGAAGGAATAAGGAGTGGAAAGAGTCTAAGCTTGGGGATGCCTGAGCCACCCCAAGGTAATATTCAAGGACTCCTAAGCGACTAAGCTTGGGGATTCCCCGGAAGGCATCCCCTCTTTCTTATACCAACTATCGGTAATTTTACATGGAGTTATATTTTTATTCATCACATATCATGAGTTTTGCTTGGAGCATCGTGTATTATATGAGTCTTTCCTTTGTTTGCTTTTTAGTTTGTCACAATCATCATTGTTGCACACACTTATTTGAGAGAGCCACACACTTATCATGATTTGTTAGAATACTCTATGTGCTTCACTTAAATCTTTTGAGCTAGGTAGTTGCTCTAGTGCTTCACTTATATATTTTTAGCACGGCAGTAATATATTTTGAAGAAATACATACACTCTCATGCTTCACTTATATTATTTTGAGAGTTGATAAGATTATATTTTAAAGAAATACACTCTCATGCTTCACTTATATTATTTTGAGAGTTGATAATATTAAATTTGAAGAAATAATTGCACTCCCATGCTTCACTTATATATTTTTGAGAGTTGATAATGGTGATGGTAATTTTCACAAGATATGAGCTTGGTCCCAATATGATGAATATCCAACAAGGCTATAATAAAAACTTTCATATAGATCATTGGATGTGATAAGCTTTAGTAAGAATATTGGTGTTAAGGTTTGTGATTCCCTATGCATGCATGTAAAGTTAATGGTTATGCAACGAAGTTACATCCTACTTATGGTGTATTATTCAGTGTTAGTTATGTTCAATGCATGTTTATGACCTTTTTCATTTTTTTGGTTGGTCACTTCTCAATCTATTTGCTAGCCTCCACTTGTACTAAGCGGAAATGCTTGTGCATCCAATTTCTTAAACCTAAAGTTGTGCCAAATGAGTCCACCATACCTACCTAAATGCGGTATTTACATGCCATTCCAAGTAAATTTGCATGTGCCAACTCTAATTTTTCAAAATGAATTTCCGTTTTGTGTGCCTGTACCACTCATGAAGCGGCAGGGGGTGGACAATATTTTCCATGCTAGGTATGTTATTCTCATGATGAGTGTTTATTCAGTTGTCATTGCATGAGAGTGTGGCAGGTAAAATGTGAATAATAATAATAAATTCCTTGGAAAGTGTTGGTATGGAAGGCACCCGTGGATACAGCTAGCCATGGATTGTGAAAGCATGGTAGAAAGGAAATAAACTTTACTTTCTATTTGGGAACCACCTATAATTTGTCTAGCATGGAAAATATTGGGAATTCTCGATCGTTTTCGTTGACAGAAGCATGCCTCTCAAAATAGTTTTATCTCTAATTTAAGCCTTGAGCTCTGGCATCTCTACAAATCTTTGCCTCCCTCTGCGAAGGGCCTTTCTATTTACTTTTACGCATTTTTAATTTTTTATTCGAGTCTGCATCTTCTCTTATAAAGCACCAACAAGGGAACACTATTGTCATACTTGTGCATCGGATGTAGCTAACGTTGAGTGTGTTTCATGAATGGATCAATGACTGGGCTAATGGGCTAGGGATAACTTTCTTTAGTGGTGATATTTTGGAAGACATGGTTGCTTGTTGGTATACTTGAGTGTTGATAAACATCAATGCCAAATGATAGACTATTGCTTTGAAACACACAAGTCTAAATATCCATGCTACAAAAGAAAACATTATATGATAAATGTGATAGGTAGAATTCCACATCTAAAAAATTGTTTTTTAACATTTACCTACTCGAGGACGAGCAGAAGTTAAGCTTGGGGATGCTTGATACGTCTCCAATGTATCTATAATTTTTTATTGTTCCATGCTATTATAGTATCACTTTGGAGTTTATAAATCTTTTTTGGGACTAACCTATTAACTTAGTCCCGAGTGCCAGTTGTTGTTTTTTGCATGTTTTTGGATTTTCAGAAAATCAATATCAAACGAAGTCCAAATTGAGAAAAAACTTTGGATTATTTTTTCTAGACTATAAGGGACTCTAGAAGGTTTGAGAGGAGGCCAGAAGAGCCACGTGGGAGCGACAAGCCCTAGGGGCGCGCCTGCCAGGCTTATGGGCCCCTTGTGGCACATCCAACCCTAATTCCACCTCTATAAATACTCAAACATTCCCCTGACATTAGGGAGACACCCGAAATACTTTTTCCGCCACCACAAGTTCCAGAACCATGAGATCCCATCTGGAGGCCTTCTCCGATACTCGCCAAAGAGTGAATCAATCACGGAGGGGCTCTACATCAACCATGCTGCCCTTCCGATGATGCATGAGTAGTTTACCACAGACCCATGGATCCATAGTTAGTAGCTAGATGGATTCTTCTTCTCTCTATTTGTTCTTCAATACAATGTTCACCTCGATTTTTTGGAGATTTATTCGATGTAATGACTTTTTGCATTGTGTTTGTTGGGATCCGATGAATTGTGAGTTTATGATAAGATCTATCCATGAATATTATTTGAGTTTTCTCTGAACTCTTTTATGCATGATTACTATAGCCTTGTATTTCTTCTCTAATTTATTGGTTTGGTTTGGCTAACTAGATTGATTTATAATGCAATGGGAAGAGGTGCTTTGTAATGGGTTCGGTCTTACGGTGCTCAATCCTAGTGACAGAAGGGGACATGACACATATGTATGGTCTCTAGTAAAAAGATGGGGTTTATTCATATGTGAGTTTATCTTGTCTACATCATGTCATCTTGCTTAAGGCATTGCTCTGTTTTTTCATGAACTTAAAACACTAGATGCATGCTAGATAGCGGTCGGTGTGGAGTAATAGTAGTAGATGCAGAATCGCTTCGGTCTACTTTTCTCGGGCGTGATGCCTATATAGGATCATTGCCTTTGATATTGTCATAATTATTTGCTTTTCCATCAATTGCCCAACAATAATTTTTTACCCACTATATGCTATTTTCAAGAGAGAAGCCTCTAGTGAAAACTATGGCCCCCAGGTCTATCTTCTATCATATATTAAACCAAAAATACCTTGGTCCATTTTTTCTTTTATTTATTTTATTTTATATTTTTGTTCAATCTATCTATCAAAAACTATACAATTTAATATTGCTCGTAACTGTCAAGGGATTGACAACCCCTTGTTCGCGTTGGGTTGCAAGGATTTTTTGTTTGTGTGCAGGTGCTGCTAATGAGTCGTTACTTGTTTATCCTATTGGATTGATAACCTTGGTTTCATAATTGAGGGAAATACTTATGTCTACTGTACTGCATCATCCTCTCCTCTTCGGGGAAGTCCCAGCAGATCACAAGTAGCATCGCCCCTTCGATTTCCCCTGCTAGGGTTTAAGTGGTGGAAGTGTACCTCACCTGCGGCGGCCGCCTGCTCATTGCCTCGTTCATCTCCGCCCCTGATGGTGCTCCTGGATGTGCTATACATCACCCCATTGAGCAGCCCAAGTGCCATGATTTTGATGATGTGTCTCAAGGAGGAAGATGTGCCACTCGTGCTCGTCGTCAGGATGGTGCAAGGCACCACTCTGACGCGGTTCCTCGCTGATTGGATGGCTTTCAGGCGCAACCCTGATAACCCACAAGTATAGGGGATCACAACAGTTTTCGAGGGTAGAGTATTCAACCCAAATTTATAGATTCGACACAATGGGAGCCAAAGAATATTTGCAAGTATTAGCAGCTGAGTTGTCAATTCAACCACACCTGGAGATTAATTATCTGCAGCAAAGTGATCAGTACAATAGTAGTATGATAGTTTTGATAATAGTAGCAATAGTAGTAGTAACAGTAACAGTGATAGCAGTGATTTTGTAGCAAGTGCAATAGTGATAGTAGCAATAGTAACTTAGCAGGAACAATATGTAGGAAAACTGTAGGCATTGGATCGGCAATTTGTTGGATGATATTCATCATGAGACAGTCATAACCTAGGGCGATACGGTGCTAGCTCCAGTTCATAAATATAATAGGCATGTATTCCGTAAATAGTCATACGTGCTTATGGAAAGAACTTGCATGGCATATTTTGTCCTACCCTCCCGTGCAGCGGGGTCCTATTGGAAACTAAGTGATATTAAGGCCTCCTTTCAATAGAGAACCGGAACAAAGCATCAGCACACTGTGAATACATGAACTCCTCAAACTACGGTCATCACCGGGAGTGGTCCCGACTATTGTCACTCCGGGGTTGCCAAATCATAACATGTAGTAGGTGACTATAACTTGCAAGAACGGATCTAGAACATGGATATAATGGTGATAACATAAACGGTTCAGATCTGAAATCATGGCACCCGGTCCCAAAATGAAAAGCATTAAGCATGGCAAAGTCATAGCAACATCAATCTCAGAACATAATGGATACTAAGGATCAAGCCCTAACAAAACTAACTCGATTACATGATTAATATCATCCAACTCCTCATCGACCAACGAGCCTACGAAGGAATTACTCACTCCCGGTAGGGAGCATCATGGAATTGGCGATGGAGAAGGGTTGGTGATGACAAAGATCGAAGATACCCCTCTTCGGAGCCCCAAATGGACTCCAGATTTGGCCTCCCGATGAAGAACAGGAGACGATGATGGATCCATCTTGTGAAACGCGATAATTCTTTCTCCCTCATTTTTTTCTGAAAAATAGGATTTTATAGCGTCAGTTTTAGGGTCCGCGGGGCCACCAGTGTTGGAAATATGCCCTAGAGGCAATAATAAAAGTATTATTATATTTCATTGTTCATGATAATTGTCTTTTATTCATGCTATAACTGTATTATCCGGAAATCATAATACACGTGTGAATACTTAGACCACACTATGTCCCTGGTAAGCCTCTAGTTGACCAGCTCGTTGTGATCAACAGATAGTCATGGTTTCCTGACTATGGACATTGGATGTCGTTGATAACGGGATCACATCATTAGGAGAATGATGTGATGGACAAGACCCAATCCTAAGCATAGCATAAAAGATCGTGTAGTTCGTTTTGCTAGAGCTTTGCAAGTGTCAAGTATCTCTTCCTTCGACCATGAGATCGTGTAACTCCCGGATACCGTAAGAGTGCCTTGGGTGTATCAAACGTCACAACGTAACTGGGTGACTATAAAGGTGCATTATAGGTATCTCCGAAAGTAGCTGTTGGGTTGACACGGATCGAGACTGGGATTTGTCACTCCGTATGACGGAGAGGTATCTCTGGGCCCACTCGGTAATGGATCATCATATTGAGCTCAATGTGACCAAGGTGTTGGACACGGGATCATGCATTACGTTACGAGTAAAGTGACTTGCCGGTAACGAGACTGAACAAGGTATTGGGATACCGACGATCGAGTCTCGGGCAAGTAACGTACCGATTGACAAAGGGAATTGCATACAGGGTTTGAAAGAATCCTCGACATAGTGGTTCATCCGATGACAACATCGAGGAGCATGTGGGAGCCATCATGGGTATCCAGATCCCGCTGATGGTTATTGACTGAGAGCGTCTCGGTCATGTCTGCATGTCTCCCGAACCCGTAGGGTCTACACACTTAAGGTTCGGTGACGCTAGGGTTATGAAGATATGGATATGCAGAAACCCGAATGTTATTCGGAGTCCCGGATGAGATCCCGGACGTCACGAGGAGTTCCAGAATGGTCCGGAGGTAAAGAATTATATATAGGAAGTGCTATTTCGGGCATCGGGACAAGTTTCGGGGTTATCGGTATTGTACCGGGACCACCGGAAGGGTCCCGGGGGTCCACCGGGTGGGGCCACCTGTCCCGGGGGGCCACATGGGCTGTAGGGGGTGCGCCTTGGCCATCATGGGCCAAGGGCACCAGCCCCTATAGGCCCATGCGCCTAGGGTTTCCCCCTAGGAGGAGTCCTAGTGGTGGAAGGCACCCCTAGGTGCCTTGGGGGGGAGGGAAACCTCTCCTAGGCCGCCCCCCCTAGTAGATCTCATCTACTAGGGCCGGCGCCCCCCTGGCACCCCTATATATAGTGGGGGAGAGGAGGGACTTCATACACCAGCCCCTAGCGCCTCCACCTCCCCCCGTTACGTCTCTCCCTCGTAGTCTCGGCGAAGCCCTGCTGTGACGCCCTGCATCCACCACCACGCCGTCGTGCTGCTGGATCTTCATCAACCTCTCCTTCCCCCTTGCTGGATCAAGAAGGAGGAGACGTCTCCCGTCCCATACGTGTGTTGAACGCGGAGGTGTCGTCCGTTCGGCGCTGGTCATCGGTGATTTGGATCACGTCGAGTACGACTACATCATCACCTTGCAAGCTTCCGCACGCGATCTACAAGTGGTATGTAGATGCAAACTCTCTCCCTAGACTCGTTGCTTAGATGAACTCATAGATGGATCTTGGTGAAACCGTAGGAATTTTTTTAATTTTCTGCAACGTTCCCCAACAGTGGTATCAGAGCTAGGTCTATGCGTAGTTCTCTTTGCACGAGTAGAACACAACTTTGTTGTGGGCGTGGATTTTGTCATCTTACTTGCCTCTACTAGTCTTTTCTTGCTCAACGGTATTGTGGGATGAAGCGGCCCGGACCAACCTTACACGTACTCTTACGTGAGACCGGTTCCACCGACTGACATGCACAAGTTGCATAAGGTGGCTGGCGGGTGTCTGTCTCTCCCACCTTAGTTGGAGCGGAATCGATGAACAGGGCCCTTATGAAGGGTAAATAGAAGTTGACAAAATCACGTTGTGGTGATTCGTAGGTAAGAAAACGTTCTTGCTAGAACCCAATTGCAGCCACGTAAAAGATGCAACAACAATTAGAGGACGTCTAACTTGTTTTTGCAACGGTTGATCATGTGATGTGATATGGCCAGAAGTTGTGATGAATGATGAATTGTGATGTATGAGATCATGTTCTTTGTAATAGGATTCACGACTTGCATGTCGATGAGTATGACAACCGGCAGGAGCCATAGGAGTTGTCATTATTTTTTGTATGACCTGCGTGTCATTGAATAACGTCATGTAAACTACTTTACTTTATTGCTAAACGTTAGTCATAGAAGTAGAAGTAGTCGTTGGCGTGACAACTTCGTGAAGACACGATGATGGAGATCATGATGATGGAGATCATGGTGTCAAGCCGGTGACAAGATGATCATGGAGCCCCGAAGATGAAGATCAATGGAGCTATATGATATTGGCCATATCATGTCACAACTATATAATTGCATGTGATGTTTATTATGTATTATGCATCTTGTTTACTTAGGACGACGGTAGTAAATAAGATGATCCGTTATAAAATTTCAAGAAGTGTTCTCCCCTAACTGTGCACCGTTGCTACAGTTCGTCGTTTCTAAGCACCACGTGATGATCGGGTGTGATGGATTCTTACGTTCACATACAACGGGTGCAAGACAGTTTTACACAGCGAAAACACTTAGGGTTAACTTGACGAGTCTAGCATGTGCAGACATGGCCTCGGAACACGGAGACCGAAAGGTCGAACACGAGTCGTATGGAAGATACGATCAACATGAAAATGTTCACCGATGATGACTAGTCCGTCTCACGTGATGATCGGACACGGGCTAGTCGACTCGGATCGTGTAACACTTAGATGACTAAAGGGATGTCTAATCTAAATGGGAGTTCATAATTTGATTAGAACTTTATTATCATGAACTTAGTGTAAAACCTTTGCAAATATGTCTTGTAGATCAATGGCCAACGCTAATGTCAACATGAACTTCAACGCGTTCCTAGAGAAAACCAAGCTGAAAGATGATGGCAGCAACTATACGGACTGGGTCCGGAACCTGAGGATCATCCTCATAGCTGCCAGGAAACAATATGTCCTAGAAGGACCGCTAGGTGACGCTCCCGTCCCAGAGAACCAAGACATTATGAATGCTTGGCAGTCTCGCGCTGATGATTACTCCCTCGTTCAGTGCGGCATGCTTTACAGCTTAGAACTGGGGCTCCAAAAGCGTTTTGAGCATCACGGAGCATATGAGATGTTCGAAGAGCTGAAACTAGTTTTTCAAGCTCATGCCCGGGTCGAGAGATATGATGTCTCCGACAAGTTCTACAGTTGTAAGATGGAGGAGAACAGTTCTGTCAGTGAGCACATCCTGAAGATGTCTGGGTTGCACAACCGTATGACCCAGCTGAACATTAACCTCCCAGATGAGGCGGTCATTGACAGAATCCTCCAGTCGCTCCCACCAAGCTACAAGAGCTTTGTGATGAACTACAACATGCAGGGAATGGAAAAGACCATTCCTGAAGTGTTCTCGATGCTGAAGTCAGCAGAGGCTGAAATCAAGAAAGAACATCAAGTGTTGATGGTCAATAAGACCACTAAGTTCAAGAAGGGCAAGGGTAAGAAGAACTTCAAGAAGGACGGCAAAGATGTTGCCGCGCCTGGTAAGCCAGTTACCGGGAAGAAGTCAAAGAATGGACCCAAGCCTGAGACTGAGTGCTTTTATTGCAAGGGGAAGGGTCACTGGAAGCGGAACTGCCCCAAATACTTAGCGGATAAGAAGGCCAGCAACACCAAAGGTATATTTGATATACATGTGATTGATGTGTACCTTACCAGTAATCGTAGTAACTCCTGGGTATTTGATACCGGTGCCGTTGCTCATATTTGTAACTCACAGCAGGAGCTGCGGAATAAACGGAGACTGGCAAAGGACGAGGTGACGATGCGCGTCGGGAATGGTTCCAGAGTCGATGTGATCGCCGTCGGCACGCTGCCTCTACATTTACCTACGGGATTAGTTTTGAACCTTAATAATTGTTATTTAGTGCCAAGTTTGAGCATGAACATTGTATCAGGATCTCGTTTAATACGAGATGGCTACTCATTTAAGTCTGAGAATAATGGTTGTTCGGTTTATATGAGAGATATGTTTTATGGTCATGCTCCGATGGTCAATGGTTTATTCTTAATGAATCTCGAGCGTAATATTACACATGTTCATAGTGTAGATGCCAAAAGATTTAAAGTTGATAACGATAGTCCCACATACTTGTGGCACTGCCGCCTTGGTCACATTGGTGTCAAGCGCATGAAGAAGCTCCATGCCGATGGACTTTTAGAGTCTCTTGATTATGAATCGTTTGACACGTGCGAACCATGCCTCTTGGGCAAAATGACCAAGACTCCGTTCTCCGGAACAATGGAGCGAGCAACCAACTTGTTGGAAATCATACATACCGATGTGTGCGGTCCAATGAGCGTTGAGGCTCGCGGAGGATATCGTTATGTTCTCACTCTCACAGATGACTTGAGTAGATATGGGTATGTCTACTTAATGAAACACAAGTCTGAGACCTTTGAAAAGTTCAAGGAATTTCAGAATGAGGTGGAGAATCAACGTGACCGAAAGATAAAATTCTTACGATTAGATCATGGAGGAGAATACTTAAGTCACGAATTTGGTACACACTTAAAGAAATGTGGAATCGTTTCACAGCTCACGCCGCCTGGAACACCTCAGCGAAACGGTGTGTCCGAACGTCGTAATCGCACTCTATTGGATATGGTGCGGTCTATGATGTCTCTTACCGATTTACCGCTATCATTTTGGGGATACGCTCTAGAGACAGCTACATTCACTTTAAATAGGGCACCGTCTAAATCCGTTGAGACGACACCGTATGAATTATGGTTTGGAAAGAAACCTAAGCTGTCGTTTCTAAAAGTTTGGGGATGCGAAGCTTATGTCAAGAAACTTCAACCTGAAAAGCTCGAACCCAAGTCGGAAAAATGCGTATTCATAGGATACCCTAAGGAAACTGTAGGGTATACCTTCTACTTAAGATCCGAAGGCAAGATCTTTGTTGCCAAGAACGGATGCTTTCTGGAAAAAGAGTTTCTCTCGAAAGAAGTAAGTGGGAGGAAAGTAGAACTCGATGAAGTACTACCTCTTGAGCGGGATAGTGACGCAGCACAGGAAACCGTTCCTGTGATGCCCACACCAACTGAAGAGGAAAACCATGATAATGATCAAGGTACTTCAGATCAAGTTACTGCTGAACTTCGTAGGTCCACAAGGACACGTTCCGCACCAGAGTGGTACGGCAACCCTGTCCTGGAAATCATGTTGTTAGACAACAATGAACCTTCGAACTATGAAGAAGCAATGGCGGGCCCGGATTCCAACAAATGGCTTGAAGCCATGAAATCCGAGATAGAATCCATGTATGAAAACAAAGTATGGACTTTGACAGACTTGCCCGATGATGGGCGAGCGATAGAAAACAAATGGATCTTTAAGAAGAAGACGGACGCGGATGGTAATGTTACCATCTATAAAGCTCGACTTGTCGCTAAGGGTTATCGACATGTTCAAGGGATTGACTACGACGAGACATTCTCTCCAGTAGCGAAGCTAAAGTCCATCCGAATCATGTTAGCAATTGCCGCATACTATGATTATGAGATATGGCAGATGGACGTCAAAACAGCATTCCTTAACGGGCATCTTAAGGAAGAACTGTATATGATGCAGCCGGAAGGTTTTGTCGATCCTCGGAATGCTAACAAAGTATGCAAGCTCTAGCGATCCATTTATGGACTGGTGCAGGCATCTCAGAGTTGGAACATTCGCTTTGATGAGATGATCAAAGCGTTTGGGTTTATGCAGACTTATGGAGAAGCCTGCGTTTACAAGAAAGTGAGTGGGAGCTCTGTAGCATTTCTCATATTATATGTAGATGACATACTCCTGATGGGAAATAATATAGAATTTCTGGACAGCATTAAGGCCTACTTGAATAAGTGTTTTTCAATGAAGGACCTTGGAGAAGTTGCTTATATATTAGGCATCAAGATCTATAGAGATAGATCGAGACGCCTCATAGGTCTTTCACAAAGCACATACCTTGATAAGATTTTGAAGAGATTCAGAATGGATCAGTCCAAGAAGGGGTTCTTGCCTATGTTACAAGGTATGAGACTGAGCTCAGCTCAGTCACCGACCACGGCAAAAGATAAAGAAGAGATGAGTGTCATCCCCTATGCTTCAGCCATAGGATCTATTATGTATGCCATGCTGTGTACCAGACCCGATGTAAACCTTGCCGTAAGTTTGGTAGCAAGATACCAAAGTAATCCCGGCAAGGAACACTGGATAGCGGTCAAGAATATCCTGAAGTACCTGAAAAGGACAAAGGACATGTTTCTCGTTTATGGAGGAGACGAAGAGCTCGTCGTAAAGGGTTACGTCGACGCTAGCTTCGACTCAGATCTGGATGACTCTAAGTCACAAACCGGATACGTGTATATGTTGAATGGTGGAGCAGTAAGCTGGTGCAGCTGCAAGCAGAGCGTCGTGGCGGGATCTACGTGTGAAGCGGAGTACATGGCAGCCTCGGAGGCAGCACATGAAGCGATTTGGGTGAAGGAGTTCATCACCGACCTAGGAGTCATACCCAATGCGTCGGGGCCGATCAAACTCTTCTGTGACAACACTGGAGCTATTGCCCTCGCAAAGGAGCCCAGGTTTCACAAGAAGACCAGGCACATCAAACGTCGTTTCAACTCCATCCGTGAAAATGTTCAAGATGGAGACATAGAGATTTGCAAAGTGCACACGGATCTGAATGTCGCAGATCCGCTGACTAAACCTCTCTCGCGTGCAAAACATGATCAACACCAGAACTCTATGGGTGTTCGATTCATCACAATGTAACTAGATTGGTGACTCTAGTGCAAGTGGGAGACTGTTGGAAATATGCCCTAGAGGCAATAATAAAAGTATTATTATATTTCATTATTCATGATAATTGTCTTTTATTCATGCTATAACTGTATTATCCGGAAATCGTAATACACGTGTGAATACTTAGACCACACTATGTCCCTGGTAAGCCTCTAGTTGACCAGCTCGTTGTGATCAACAGATAGTCATGGTTTCCTGACTATGGACATTGGATGTCGTTGATAACGGGATCACATCATTAGGAGAATGATGTGATGGACAAGACCCAATCCTAAGCATAGCATAAAAGATCGTGTAGTTCGTTTTGCTAGAGCTTTGCAAGTGTCAAGTATCTCTTCCTTCGACCATGAGATCGTGTAACTCCCGGATACCGTAAGAGTGCCTTGGGTGTATCAAACGTCACAACGTAACTGGGTGACTATAAAGGTGCATTACAGGTATCTCCGAAAGTAGCTGTTGGGTTGACACGGATCGAGACTGGGATTTGTCACTCCGTATGACGGAGAGGTATCTCTGGGCCCACTCGGTAATGCATAATCATATTGAGCTCAATGTGACCAAGGTGTTGGACACGGGATCATGCATTACGGTACGAGTAAAAGTGACTTGCCGGTAACGAGACTGAACAAGGTATTGGGATACCGACGATCGAGTCTCGGGCAAGTAACGTACCGATTGACAAAGGGAATTGCATACAGGGTTTGATCGAATCCTCGACATCGTGGTTCATCCGATGACAACATCGAGGAGCATGTGGGAGCCATCATGTGTATCCAGATCCCGCTGATGGTTATTGACTGAGAGCGTCTCGGTCATGTCTGCATGTCTCCCGAACCCGTAGGGTCTACACACTTAAGGTTCGGTGACGCTAGGGTTATGAAGATATGGATATGCAGAAACCCGAATGTTGTTCGGAGTCCCGGATGAGATCCCGGACGTCACGAGGAGTTCCGGAATGGTCCGGAGGTAAAGAATTATATATAGGAAGTGCTATTTCGGGCATCGGGACAAGTTTCGGGGTTATCGGTATTGTACCGGGACCACCGGAAGGGTCCCGGGGGTCCACCGGGTGGGGCCACCTGTCCCGGGGGGCCACATGGGCTGTAGGGGGTGCGCCTTGGCCATCATGGGCCAAGGGCACCAGCCCCTATAGGCCCATGCGCCTAGGGTTTCCCCCTAGGAGGAGTCCTAGTGGTGGAAGGCACCCCTAGGTGCCTTGGGGGGGAGGGAAACCTCTCCTAGGCCGCCGCCCCCCCCTAGTAGATCTCATCTACTTGGGCCGGCGCCCCCCCTGGCACCCCTATATATAGTGGGGGAGAGGAGGGACTTCATACACCAGCCCCTGGCGCCTCCACCTCCCCCCGTTACGTCTCTCCCTCGTAGTCTCGGCGAAGCCCTGCTGTGACGCCCTGCATCCACCACCACGCCGTCGTGCTGCTGGATCTTCATCAACCTCTCCTTCCCCCTTGCTGGATCAAGAAGGAGGAGACGTCTCCCATCCCGTACGTGTGTTGAACGCGGAGGTGCCGTCCGTTCGGCGCTGGTCATCGGTGATTTGGATCACGTCGAGTACGACTACATCATCACCTTGCAAGCTTCCGCACGCGATCTACAAGTGGTATGTAGATGCAAACTCTCTCCCTAGACTCGTTGCTTAGATGAACTCATAGATGGATCTTGGTGAAACCGTAGGAAAAATTTTAATTTTCTGCAACGTTCCCCAACAACCAGGTGGGGACAACCCACCTGGGCGCGCCTGGAGGGGGTGGCACGCCCTGGTGGGTTGTGCGCACCCAGGTGCCCCCCTCCGGTGGTTCTTGGCTCCAGAAATTATCTTTTATTGTATAAAAAGTCCTCGCAAAGTTTCGTTGCATTCCGGGAACTTTTATTTCCGCACAAAAACAACACCATGGTAGTTCTGCTGAAAACAGCATCAGTCCGGGTTAGTTTCATTCAAATCATGCAAATTAGAGTCCAAAACAAGAGGAAAAGTGTTAGGAAAAGTAGATACACCGGAGACATATCAACTGCCCCAAGCTTAAACCTTTGCTTGTCCTCAAGCAATTCAGTTGATAGACTAAAAGTGAAAAAGAAAAACTTTTACGAACTCTTTTGCTCTTGTTTCCATAAATAAGCTTAAACAACACCCATGTTTTCAGCAAAGATTATAACTAACCATGTTGACAATAACTCTTAAAAATTATGGTAACTCATATCAATGACACAGTCAACTAGCGAGCAATAATAAGACATCTCAAACAGCAACACATTGTTAAAACAACCATGATACAATATGACAATAGTGGTATCTCGCTAGCTCTTTCTTAGACCGCAAAATATAAATGCAGAGCGCCTCCAAAGTTCAATCAGTGACTAAACATTGTAATTCATGGTAGAAAATATCCAGTCATGATGCACCCAAGATTAGCTACACATAATGCATCAGCATGACAATAGTGCTCTCAAGTTCTAGCGCTTATTTGAGAAGGTATGACACAACATAAAAGTAAATAGCTAGATAGTCCCTTCGCATAGGGAAGCAGTGATTTGCAGAGGTGCCAGAGCTCAAGTTTTTTAAACAGAGGTAAATGAAATTTTGAGACATGCACCCTTCTTGTTTACTTCGTGACCATCAGTTATCAATATCTTCCATGCTAAACACATTATTAGCGGTTCCCAAGCAATAAAGTAAAGGTTATTGCTCCGTAGGAGTTTTTGTTTGATTATTTATAAGTTCCTTTTTGCAATTGGGACTGGGAATCCCTATTACCGCCCCTTTCTCGTGCAATGGTGAGTTAATAAACACTCGTCCTGAGAATAACCCGCTTAGCATGGAAGATACCAACTACCTCATGTCGCTCTATGAACAATCCAGGCACACAAAAAGGATATTTATTTGAAGTTTTTAGAGGTGGCACATGCAAATTCACTTAGGACGGCATGGTAATACCGCATATAGGTAGGCATGGTGGACTTATCTGGAATAACTTGGGTTTCAGGTCTTTGATGCACAAGCAGAATTCCCACTTAGTATAGGCGAAGGCTAGTAAATAGGTTGAGAAGCAGCCAGCTAGAGAGCAACAAAGGTCATGAACATATAGTATGCATAAGTAACATTGGATACTAGCATGAGTAGGATATGAGCACCATGAACATCAATATCATAGAGGCTATGTTGGTTTTGATTCAACTACATGCATGAACATGTACTAAGTCAAGCCACTCGAACATTCAGAGGAGTATACCATATCATCATACTACATCACAATCATTTTAATGCAATGTTGACATCCAAGATAAATCATTATCCACTCCTAGCCACTTATGCATGGCATGAGAAACTATAATCTCTAATTATCATTGCAAACATGTTTGATCATAATAGGTTGAATCATGGATACTAGGTTAAACATATTTACAAAAACAGAACAAGTCAAGTTCATACCCGTTCTCTCTGTCATGGCTAGTCATCGAATATCATCATTATTTCCTTTCACTTTGACGACCGAACGATTTGAAAATAATAATAGTGCAAGAGTATCATGGACTAAGCTGGAATCTGCAAACATTTTATTTAAAGGGAGAAGACAAGGTAATATGGACTCTTTGTTAGATCAACAATAATGCATATGAGAGGCACTCAATATTTTCATCGTGGTCTTCTCCTTGGTATGACTCAATAAAAAGAAAAGAAATTCAGAGAAACACACTGAAATATTTTTGGAGTTTTTGTTTTTTTGTAAACAAGCAAATAGAAAGGGAAAAGAAAAAACAAGAAAACTATTTACACGGGAAAGCTTCCAACAAGTAAAAGAAGAACAAATAAATCTTTTTGGGTTTTCTTTTTAGTGCTACAACAATTTAAACTAGGAAGAAAAATCACAAAGAAGCAAGAAATATGTTTTTGGATTTTTCTCAAAGTTTTTCAAACACGCAAGAAGAAACGAGAAAATAAATTTAACATGGATAATGCAATGAAAAAGTGTGAACACCGACAACTAGAAGGAAATGTGGGAACATGAATGTAATGTCGGTGGAAACACGTACTCCCCCAAGCTTAGGCTTTTGGCCTAACTTGGTAATCAGTTAGTAGCCTGTGTAATGGTCAGAGTGGTAGCTCACGGAGGCTCTCGGTGTGGATGCCTCAGCCTGCCGTGCAACCACAACCACTGCGTTATGGGCTCGGGCCTCGCTCTCAAGAACAAAATATCTTCCCCTGTTGTGAACATTAAAGAGAGCAGGTGCAGGCAAATATGTGTCCACCACAGAGTCCCTATTAAACAACAATTTATAAGTGAAATTATGGGGTTCACCTTTAAGGATCTTATGACGTTTCATTGCATCAAAATCTAGGTACTGCGTTGGTAAAATAGGATCATAGGGCAAAGGTGAAACACCCAGCTCTCTTATTAAACGTGTGGCATAAATTCCACCATAAAAATATCCACTACCAGTGTTGTGATGTAACTTGCGTGCAACAATCACTCCAAGATTATAACTTTTGTCGCCGGTGAGAGCGGTGCGTATGAGGCTCAAGTCTGGAGCACATAGTGTACTACAATCATGTTTGCCTACAATACATTTCCCATTAAATAATGCAAAGTACTGGATTGCGGGAAAATGAATGCTCTTCATTCTACCCTGCGTCACTCCTCTAGTCTCACCACAGCAAAGACTAGTCAAGAATATCTCAAACTCAGATCTTGGCGGATCATCGAGCAAACCCCAGAATGGGATTTTGCAGTGGTGAGCGAATCTCTCTAAAGATAAGGTAAATGGATTTTCATATAATTTAAATGACACCCTAGACTCACAAGGATGGAATTTAAATCATTTGACAAATGATTCAGTGAGAGTGAGGTGTTGGTTGCACTTATCTGAAATGTAGGGACCGAGATCGGCATTGTGAACATATTTCTCAAATTCCTCCTTAATCCCCATGCTCACCATATAATCGTTGCATGGCCATAAGCATGTTTTGGTGGCGGCATCTCATATGGAACTTTCACTTGGTTCAACATAAGACTGACGAGCGGAGCTGCTACTAGAAGATGCCTCCAAGGATCTCCTCCTCGAAGAACTCCTTCCAAAGAAGTTCATAATATTCCCGTACAATTTTCTGAAAATTTTTGGGTCACAAAAATTTGTCAACAAAACTTTACAAGATTAGTAGCAACTACTCATAGGGATGTATAGAGGCCATAGCAAGCATTCAAACTACTTAGAACTCTAAGAATTTAACATGCAAGCTCATCTACAGTAGCACCAAGAGTAGCTAATTATTCAAAATATAAACCACTAAAGCAAAAACTAATTGGGCACATGGAGGAGTCACATACCAAGCAACAATTCCCTGAAACAGTTTTGGAAAGGGAGCTTCGAGCAAAGAGATCGAAATCCGTGGTTTCAGGAGCAAGAACACGAGAGAGAGAGAGAGAGAGAGAGAGAGAGAGCAATGGTGATTTTTTTCTGGAGGAATGTGGTGATGTGGGAAGAAGAGATAAGTGAGGGGGGCCACATGGGGACCACAACCCGCCATGACACGCCTGGGGGTCCTGGCGCGCCACGTGGGTTGTGCCCACCTGGTGCACCTCCCTCTGATATTATTTGCACCAAAAATTCTTAAATAATCAGAAAAAAGCGTATTAAATTGTCAGAGCATTCTGAGAACTTTTATTTTTTGGGTCATTTTTTATGGCACGGAAAATTCAAAAAAAGGCAAATCATGGCATTTTATTTTATTAACTAATAAAAGCATAAAACAAAAGGTAGGGGGCAGAAGGTAGTGCTCACTAAATTGATCAACTTCATACCTCTCAAAAATGATCCATTAATAAGGCTAACAAGCCTTATTAACAACCACTTTCGATTAGCATGAAACCGAATAACTTTCATGAATCACTAAATTACCTCAATGGGGATATGAATATCCCCAACAATAAGCATTTCACATTTCTTTAACAATAGGTAGAGGTAGCTAAAAACTTCCAATAGTGATTGTCGGAGATTTTTCAATAACATTTATACCATTCACTTGGAATTGTTTCTTTGGAAAGTGCACCGTATGCTCATTACAATTCATATGAAAAGTGTCCTTGCTTCTATTGCAATCAATAACAGCTCCTGCAGTATTCAAGAAGGGTCTACCAAGGATAATCGACATGTTGTCGTCCTCAGGCATCTCAAGTATAACAAAGTCAGTCAGAATAGTAACATTAGCAACAACAACGGGCACATCCTCACAAATACCGATAGGTATGGCAGTTGATTTGTCAGCAATTTGCAAAGATATTTTAGTAGGTGTGAGTTTATTCAAATCAAGTCTTTTATATAAAGAGAAATCCATAACACTAACACCAGCTCCCAAACCACATAAAGCAGTTTTCACATAATTTCTTTTAATGGAGCAAGGTATAGTTGGTATTCCCGGATCTCCAAAAATTTTAGGTACTCCATCTTTAAAAGTATAATTAGCAAGCATGGTGGAGATTTTAGCTTCTGGTATTTTTCTCTTATTGGTGATGATGTCTTTCATGTACTTTGCATAAGGAGGCATTTTTAAGATATCAGTCAAGCGAGTACGTAAAAAGACTGGCCTCGGCATTTCAGCAAAGCGTTCAAATTCTTCATCATCTTTATTTTTAGTTGACTTAGGTGGAAGGGCACATATTTTTGAACCCATGGTTATCTTTCCTTACCATGTTTTCTAGCAACAAAGTCTTTTTTATCATAACTTTATTCTTTGGTTGTGGGTTATCATGATCAACAGTTGGTTCCATTTCAACATCATTGTCTGGTTCTTTATTATTTGGTTGAGTGTCTTCGTGAACCTCATCATTATCTTTCTCATTATCAAAAGGCGAGTGTTCACTACCAGATTGAGTTTCAGCATCGGAGATAAAAACTTCATTATCATTATCAGGAGGTTTTTCTACTTCAGGTTCACTAGAGGCAGGCAAAGTCCTATTATTTTTCTTCTTCTTTTTCTTTTTAGAAGGACTACATGCATCAGTGTTAATTCTTTGATAGTCTTGTTCAATTCTCTTTGGGTGTCCCTCAGGATAAAGTGGTTCCTGAGTCATTTACCTCCTCTAGTTGCTACCCTAACATCAAAGTCACTTATATTATTGTTCATTTCATCAAGCAACTCTCTTTGAGATTTAGCAACTTGTTCTAACTGAGTTTGAACCATGGAGGCATGCTTTCCTACACCTCTAACATCATTTGAGATTCTAAATAACAAGTCACTTAAGCGAGCAATCATATCAAAGTTGTATTTCAACTATTTCATAACATTTGCATTGAAGTGATCTTGCTTTCTAATGTAATTATCAAATTCATAAAGGCATTGACTAGGATGTTTATTATGAGGATTATCACTATCATTGAATTTCATTAAAGAATTTAACTTTACCACCTTAGGTGGTGGTGGTGTATCAAGCCCATACATTTCTTCAATAGGTGATAAATTTTTAACATCCTCTCTGCTTTAATACATTTTTCCTTCATGGATTTCTTTGCCTCTTGCATATCTTCAGGACTGAGATATAAGATACCCCTCTTTTTGAGAGTAGGTTTAGGCGGTGTTTCAGGAGGAGTCCAATCATCATAATTTTTCAATATGTTATTCAATAATTCTCTAGCTTGCTCAATAGTTCGTTCCCTGAAAACACAACCAACACAACCATCTAGGAAATCCCTAGAAGCATCGGTTAGTCCATTATAGGAAATATCAAGTATTTCATTTTTCTTAAGAGGATGATCATGCAAAGGATTAGGCAATTGGAGAAGCCTCCCATAAGCTTGTGGGAGACTCTCTTCTTCAATTTGCACAAAGTTAAATATTTCCTGCAAGGCAGCTTGTTTCTTATGAGCAGGGAAATATTTTTCAGAGAAGTAATAAATCATATCCTGGGGACTACGCACACGACCAGGAGCAAGAGTATTGTACCAAGCTTTAGCATCACCCCTTAATGAGAATGGAAATAATTTGAGGATATAGTAATAGCGAATCTTCTCATCATGAGCAAAAAGAGTGGCTATGTCATTCAACTTAGTAAGACGTGCCACAACAGTTTCAGTTTCATAACCATGGAATGGATCAGATTCAACCAAAGTAATTAACTCTGGGCCGACAGAGAATTCATAATCCTTATAATCAATAAAGATAGGTGAAGTATCAAACTTAGGATCATATTTCATTCTAGCATTCAAAGATCTTTCTTTGTACTTGCATAATAATTTTTCTAGATCATCTCTAACCTTACAAGCAAGAATATGTCTAGTTGCCTCCTCACCTATAACATAACCTTCGAGTACCTTTGGCAATTCATATCTAGGAGGGCTAGTTCTAATAGGTGTTTCAAGATTTTCAGCTTCAAGCTCATCATCAGTTTCAACAATATCATGTTGTCTTACTCTAGCAATTTGTTCATCAAGAAATTCACCTAGTGGCACATTAGCATCAAGCAAGGTACTAGCATCATCATGAGTAGCATTCATAGCAGAAGTAGCATCATCAATAACTTGCAACATATTAGAATCAATAGCATGTGATGGTGTTGCAAGTTTACTTATAATAGAAGGTGAATCTAAAGCGGAGTTGGATGTCAGTTCCTTACCTTCCCTCGTCTTAGAGGGAAAATCTTAGTATTAGCATCCTTCAGATTCTTCATAGTGATAATTTGATAATAATCCCAAGTGATTCAACAAATATAGCTATGCTCCCCGGCAACGGCGCCAGAAAAAGGTCTTGATAACCCACAAGTATAGGGGATCGCAACAGTTTTCGAGGGTAGAGTATTCAACTCAAATTTATAGATTCGACACAAGGGGAGCCAAAGAATATTTGCAGGTATTAGCAGCTGCGTTGTCAATTCAACCACACCTGGAGATTAATTATCTGCATCAAAGTGATCAGTAGCACAGTAGTATGACAGTTTTGATAGTAGTAGCAATAGTAGTAGTAACAATAACAGTGATAGCTGTGATTTTGTAGCAAGTGCAATAGTGACAGAAGCAATAGTAACTTAGCAGGAATAATATGTAGGAAAATCATAGGCATTGGATTGACAATTTGTTGGATGATATTCATCATGAGACAGCCATAACCTAGGGCGATACGGTGCTAGCTCCAATTCATAAATATAATGTAGGCATGTATTCCATAAATAGTCATACATGCGTATGGAAAGAACTTGCATGACATCTTTTGTCCTACCCTCCCGTGGCAGCGGGGTCCTATTGGAAACTAAGGGATATTAAGGCCTCCTTTTAAAATAGAACCGGAACAAAGCATTAGCACACGGAGAATACATGAACTCCTCCTACGGTCATCACCGGGAGGTCCCGACTATTGTCACTCCGGGGTTGCCGGATCATAACATGTAGTAGGTTACTATAACTTGCAAGATCGGATCTAGAACATGGATATAATGGTGATAACATAAACGTTTCAGATCTGAAATCATGGCACCCGGGCCCAAAGCGACAAGCATTAAGCATGGAAAAGTCATAGCAACATCAATCTCAGAACATAATGGATACTAGGGATCAAGCCCTACCAAAACTAACTTGATTACATGAAGAATCTCATCCAACTCCTCACCGACCAGCGAGCCTGCGAAGTAATTACTCACTCCCGGTGGGGAGCATCATGGAATTGGCGATGGAGAAGGGTTGGTGATGACGAAGATCAAAGATCCCCCTCCCCGGAGCCCCAAATGGACTCCAGATCTGGCCTCTCGAGAAGAATAGGAGACAGCGGCAGCTTCGTCTCATGAAACGCGATAATTCTTTCTCCCTCATTTTTTTCTGAAAAAATAGGATTTCATAGCATTAGTTTCAGGGTCTGCGGGGCTACCAGGTGGGGACAACCCACCTTGGCACGCTTGGAGGGGTGGTGTGGCCTGGTGGGTTGTGCCCACCGAGGTGCACCCCTCTGGTTGTTCTTGGCTCAAAAAATTAGCTTTTATTGTATAAAAAATCCTCGGAAAGTTTCGTTCCATTCGGAGAACTTTTATTTCTGCACAAAAACAACACCATGGTAGTTCTGCTGAAAATAGCGTCAGTCCAGGTTAGTTTCTTTCAAATCATGCAAATTAGAGTCCAAAACAAGAGGAAAAGCGTTAGGAAAAGTAGATACGCCGGAGCCGTATCAAACCCTGGCGCCCACTGGCTGCTGCCTCGGCTACAACCTTCCTCGGTTAGCTCCATCTTCCTCCTGCTCCTTTGCTTTGGCTACTGTTTGGGACATGGTCGTGGCTATGTTGATGTGGTTCTCGTCTGGTAGATGCTTCGTGCCTTACTCTTGCATCAGTTCCTAGTTGATCCATGTTGTTCTAGGGTTTGCGGGCTGTTGTTCATGTTTAGTTGCTATCATAGGAGCTCCTGTGATGGCCCTGGTCATGGCTATGTTGATGTGGTGCTCGTGGTAGATGCTCTTTGCCCTACTCATGCATTAGTTCCTATATGAGTTATGTAGTTGTGGATCCATACTATTCTAGGGTTTGCAGGCTGTTGTTCATGTTTAGTTGCTATTATAGGAGCTCCTATGATGCCCTGGTTTGCATGTGGATGCCCTGGACGCGGGAGGTCCGTCCCCCTCTCCTCCTCACATGATAATAATGGCTAATCAAATGATAATATCACATTAACATATGTACCTGACACCACTCATGTAATTAGCCATTATTTTTGCCTTAAAGACGTGCTTGAAACCCTAGCCCTCCAAGGATTCTTATTTGAGCTATCATTATGTTCATGCCGTTCTGATTTTTTGTTGCTGGCAATTAATGCCCTTCTCATTTTCTTTAGTGATCTTTGGTTACATGAACCAAGAACTAGGGGCGGGATGTAACTCGAGTATTCAGTGTAAATTTTGCGGCTTGCGCCTTTTTCTTAATCAAGACAACACCTGCATTTTTATATGTAAAGAGTAAGTATGATAACCATGGCACTTGAGTATTGAGTCTGTGTACTCCCAAATTTAACCTTCCCTTTCTTAGTTAGCAGTATTGATGTTGCTTATCAATCATGCAATTTGTTGTTAGCAACATGTACCAATTTTGAGTTATGTTCATTTCAATATTGTTTTTGTTTTCAGACATTCTAGATCATACTAAGATACTTGGTAGAATGTCCTAGATTTATTCTTTTGAGTTTCGCTAATTTCTTTCTATACTTTCAAGTTCATCGGTGTGTTTATTAGTGTCATCTCCAGTTACTATTGGTGCCTGTGATTTGGATTATTAACCGTTTGATTCCTTCGGGTGATGGGGCAGCCGCCAACTTGGGCTTGCTGAAGAACAGCGGGGCGATGCAAGGCGCAACTCCGACGTGGTTCCTTATCGGTTGGACGGCATTCAGGCGCAACCCTAGTGCCCACTAAGTACTGCCTCGACTACAACCTCCCTTGGTAAGCTCCATCTTCCTCCTGTTCATCTGCTTCGGCTACTGTATTGGACATGGCCGTGGCTATATTGATGTGTGGTGCTTGTCTAGTTGATGCTCTATGCCCTACTCATGCATCTGTTCCTACTTGAGCTCTGTAGTTTTGGATGCATGCTATTCTAGGGCTTGCAGGCTGTTTTTCATGTTTAGTTGCTATCATAGGAGCTCCTGTGATGATGTGGTTTACATGTGGACGCCCTAGTCGTATAGCTATGCTCCTGGATTTGCTAAATTGATCAGTGGTGTTCATGCTAGGACGATGATGATTAACCTTGGCTGAAATAAGTGTGCCTTTGAGCAATCAAGGCACATGTGGGTATCAAGTTGGATCCTCCCTCTTGTCTCTAGAACCTTTTTGAACTTGTGCTACTTGTTGTTCTATCCTTGGATGGTCATTCTCGTCGAGTAATAGCCAGGGCAGCTCCACTGTATAAACAGATTGATCTGGTGACAAGAGACAACAGGGGTAGGTTATATGGTCGAGGAAAGGCGAAGGTGAGCCCACTATGCAATGAACTCTGAACCATTTTTATTTGTATTTAAAGGTGTTGCTTATTTATCGATAAACAAGAATCATCGGAGGAACCCAGCCTCCTCAGTGAATTAGGCATTCTGGCCATCGGATCATTTTGCTTCATGCGATCTGGGCCGTTGGATCGAGCCCTTGGACGACCTCGGTCGTTGGATCAAAGAGGTGACCCTATAGCAATGAATAGTTTCACTCCATCGTGCCACCGTGTGTAATTGCAGTGCCCTGCTGAGGGCATTTCGCCATTTCGGCTATTGCTATAGAAGAATGGCGCGCCTGTGGTGAAACCCTAGCCGCCTCTCTCCATGGCTACAACCTCCCTTAGTGAGCTCCATCTTCCTCCTGCTCCTCTACTTCGGCTAATGTATGGGACATGGTCATGGCTATGTTGATGTGGTGCTCGTCTGGTTGATGCTATGTGCCTGATACGTCTCCAATGTATCTATAATTTTTTATTGTTCCATGCTATTATATTATCCATCTTAGATGTTTTATATGCATTTATATGCTATTTTATATGATTTTTGGGACTAACCTATTAACCTAGAGCCCAGTGCCAATTTATGTTTTTCCTTGTTTTTGAGTTTTACAGAAAAGGAATAGCAAAACGGAGTCCAATTGACCTGTGATTTTTTATGGACTAGAAGAAACCCCTGAAGCAAAGGAGTTGTGCTAGAAGAGTCCCGAGTCATCCACGAGGGTGGAGGGCGCGCCCGCCAATCTAGTGGCTGACTCGGAGACCCCTCTGACGTGAAACTGATGCAAGAAATTCCTATAAATATTGAAACCCCCGAAAAGAAACCTAGATCGGGAGTTCCGTCGCTGCAAGCCTCTATAGCCACCAAAAACCAATCGGGACCCTGTTCCGGTACCCTGCCGGAGGGGGGATCCATCACCGGTGGCCATCTTCATCATCCCGACGCTCTCCATGACGAGGAGGGAGTAGTTCACCCTCAGGGCTGAGGGTATGTACCAGTAGCTATGTGATCTCTCTCTCTCTCTGTCGTGTTCTTGATTTGGCACGATCTTGATGTATCGCGAGCTTTGCTATTATAGTTGGATCTTATGATGTTTCTCCCCCTACCTCTTGTAATAGATTGAGTTTTCCTTTGAAGTTATCTTATCAGATTGAGTCTTTAAGGATTTGAGAACACTTGATGTATGTCTTGCATGTGCTTATCTGTGGTGACAATGGGATATTCACGTGATCTATTTGATGTATGTTCTGGTGATCAACTTGCGGGTTCAGTGACCTTGGGAATCTATGCATAGGGGTTGGCACACATTTCTGTCTTGACACTCCGGTAGAAACTTTGGGGCACTCTATGAGTTCTTTGTGTTGGTTTGAATAGATGAATCTGAGATTGTGTGATGCATATCGTATAATCAAACCCGAGGATACTTGTGGTGACATTGGAGTATCTAGGTGACATTATGGTTTTGCTTGATGTGTGTCTTAAGGTGTTATTTTACTACGAATTCTAGGGCTGTTTGTGACACTTATAGGAATAGCCCAATGGATTGATCGGAAAGAATAACTTTGAGGTGGTTTCGTACACTACAATAATCTCTTCGTTTGTTCTCTGCTATTAGTGACTTTGGAGTGACTCTTTGTTGCATGTTGAGGGATAGTTATATGATCCAATTATGTTATCATTGTTGAGAGAACTTGCACTAGTGAAAGTATGAATCCTAGGCCTTGTTTCGAAACATTGCAATACCATTTGTGCTCAGTTTTATCAGTAGTTACCTTGCTATTTTTGTATTTTCAGATTACAAAAACCTATATCTACCATCAATATTGCACTTGTATCACCATCTCTTCGCCTAACTAGTGACCTATACAATTTACCATTGTATTGGGTGTGTTGGGGACACAAGAGACTCTTTGTTATTTTGTTGCAGGGTTGTTTGAGAGAGACCATCTTCATCCTACGCCTCCCACAGATTGATAAACCTTAGGTCATCCACTTGAGGGAAATTTTCTACTGTCCAACAATCCCCTTCACTTGAAGGCCCAACAACATCGACAAGAAGAAGGTTGCGTAGTAGACATCAAGCTCTTTTCTGGCGTCGTTGCCAGGGAGGTTAGTGCTTGAAGGTATATCTTTAGATGTTGCAATTGAATCATTTAGTTTCTTGTTTTGTCACTAGTTTAGTCCGTAAAAGAAAACTACAAAAAAATGGAATTGTGGTTGCCACATATGCTTCATCTTTTTAATGCCTTTCATGAAAATAAGGATTCCGATAATTGTGCCAAAGTGTTAGAAGAAGAATGCAATAAAATGTTCAGCACTAGATCTTTGAATGATGAGCATTATTGCAATGTTGTTAGTATGAACTCTTTGAATATCCATAGTACTAATGATGATTGCACTAGTCATGATGAAAATGTTTGTTATAAGCATGTCAATTTTTGTGGAGTGCATAGAGTTTGCAAGTACACACCAAATAGGGAAGATAGATTTTGCAAGAGGCATAAGTATTTAGAAACTAAATAGTTGCAAGAGAGGCTAGATGTTTGTTCTGAAAATTTAAATTTTCTTAGCCATACTTGTGAACTTTGCAATGAACATGGTCATTTAAATCTCCAATGCAAATTGTTTCATGATTGAATTGTGTCCAAAAATTGTGATGAGTTGATTTCCCTTGCACATCATAATGAACTTAGTTTGATTTTGGGTTATGAATAAATGAAACGTATAACTAAGGATATTCCAGAATATAACCTTGAGAAATTTCTTGATATTTATCTAGAGGAAATTTATATGTATTGTGCGGTGAATTGCATTGAAAATCGTTATATTGCCAATTACATAAAGACGAGGAAACAAATAGAAGATGAATAAAATAGTAATGAAAGGGAAGAGGTTTCCCAATATACTCCTATTATTTCTTATGATGAATCATGTAATGAGGAGGAGCCTTCTATTCAACCAATCTCATTAATAAGGAGCTCGAAAAAGAGGATTAAACCCAGACATAATGTGAAGAAGAAAAAGGAAAGACAAAGAAGCAAAGGTGAAAAGGTATCCCTCCCAAATGATGTTGCTCCTATTACTCATTATGATGATGATAATTGCTATACTATTGGCGCTATCCATACTATTAATGATGAGAGTTATTATGCTTATGATATGCAAAGGCCCAAGCTTGGGGATGCTATGTTTGATGAGAATGACATGTTTGAGAATTTATTTGCTGCAATTAATGTTTGTCCCAATCTTGGAGATGCTATGTTTAATGAAGATGGTATTTTTAGTCTCCCAAGTTTTGATATGCAAACTTATTATGATGATAGCATGCCTCATATTTATGATGATTATATTGATGAAAGTGGGTTTGGAAGAGTGTCAACTTTAGGAAGTAATGATCCCACTATTTTGGAGGGTGTTGAATCTTATTATGATAATTATGAAAGTGGATTTGGAGAGGTCATGACTTCATTTAGTAATGATTCCACTATCTTGGAAGAGGTTTCAATTGATTATGATGAGAACAAAGTTGCTACTTATGATGATTATTGTGATGATACTTATGTTATAAAAAATAGTGATGATTATATTTATAAAACTTGTCATGATTATGATTACCCTTTTTCTGAACATTACTCTTTTAATGTGGAAACAATTTATTATTCGAGTTTCTTATGATACTCCCACTATTCCGAATGAGAAGAAATTTGCTTATGTGGAGAGTAATAAAATTTCTATGCTTGTAGATCATGAAAATAGTGCTTTATGTGATGTTTATATTGTTGAATTCATTCATGATGCTACTGAAAATTATTATGAGGGAGGAGTATATGCTTGTAGGAATTGCAATAATATCAAGTTTCCTCTCTATGTGTTGAAAATCTTGAAGCTATGCTTGTTTTGCTTTCCTATGCTAGTTGATTCTTGTTCCCATAAGTTGTTTGCTCACAAAATCCCTATGCATAGGAAGTGGGTTAGACTTAAATGTGGTAGTAATATTCTTCATGATGCTCTCATTATGTTTCAATTCTTACTAGCTAAAAAGGCATTAAAAGAATTGTTGGGAGACAACCCAATATTTATCCCTACTGTTTTGGTGTGTTCACATGATTAATATACTGTAGTAATCATGTTTTATATCTTTTGTTTCAATAAAGTGCCAAGTAAAGCCTTTAGGATAGCTTACAGTGATAGTTGTGTTGATCCTGCTGAAAATAGAAACTTTTGCGCTCAGTAAATTAGTTTTGACAATTCACAGAAACGTGATTTTGATCTGATTCTTTTTGCTCTGGATTGGTACACAAATTTCTCAGGTTTTCCAAATTTTGCTGATTTTTTGGAGTTACAGAAGTATTCGAGAGTTACAGATTACTATGGACTGTTCTGTTTTTGACAGATTCTGTTTTCTATGTGTTGTTTGCTTATTTTGATGAATCTATGAGTAGTATCGGAGGGTATGAACCATACAGAAGTTGGAATAAAGTAGATACTACACCAATATAAATAAATAATGAGTTCAAAACAGTACCAAAGTGGTGATTTTATTTTCTTATACTAACGGAGCTTATGAGTTTTCTGATGAGTTTTGTGTTGTGAAGTTTTCAAGTTTTGGGTAAAGATTCGATGGACTATGGAATAAGGAATAAGGAGTGGCAAGAGCCTAATCTTGGGGATGCCCAAGGAACCCCCAAGGTAATATTCAAGGACAACCAAGAGCCTAAGCTTGGGGATGACCCAGATGGCATCCCCTCTTTCGTCTTCATTCATTGGTAAAATTACTTGGAGCTGTATTTTTATTCACCACATGATATGTATTTTGCTTGGAGCGTCATTTTCTTTTATTTTGTTTTTCTTGCTGTTTGAAAAATATCACAAGATCTGAAATTCTTAAATGTTAGAGAGTCTTCACATAGTTGCACAATTATTCGACTACTCATTGATCTTCACTTATATCTTTTGGAGTAGTTTGTCATTTGCTCTAGTGCTTCACTTATATCCTTTTAGAGCAGAGTGGTGGATTTATTTTAAATAAATTGATGAACTCTCATGCTTCACTTATCTTATTTTGAGAATATTTTAGAACATCATGGTAATTTGCTTTGGTTATGAATTTAGTCCTAGTATGATGGACATCCAAGAGGGATATAATAAAACTTTCATATAAAGTGCATTGAATACTATGAGAAGTTTGATTCTTTATGATTGTTTTGAGATATGAAGATGGTGATATTAGACTCATTCTAGTAGACTAGTTGTGAATTTGAGAGATACTTGTGTTGAAGTTTGTGATTCCCGTAGCATGCACGTATGGTGAACCGTTATGTGATGAAGTCGGAGCATGATTTATTTATTGATTGTCTTCCTTATGAGTGGCGGTCGG
This sequence comes from Triticum dicoccoides, assembly GCF_002162155.2. Classification (NCBI taxonomy): domain Eukaryota; kingdom Viridiplantae; phylum Streptophyta; class Magnoliopsida; order Poales; family Poaceae; genus Triticum; species Triticum dicoccoides. The sequence continues at coordinate 549,888,870 of NC_041385.1, forward strand.
GGACAAGCGATGGTCTTTTCCTACCAATCTATCCCTCTAGGAGCATGCACGTAGAACTTCATTTCAATGACTAATGGATTTTCACAATAAGTATGTGAGTTCTTTATGACTAATGTTGAGTCCATGGATTATACGCACTCTCACCCTTCCACCATTGCTAGCCTCTCTTGTGCCACGCAACTTCCGCCGGTACCATACACTAACCATATACCTTCCTCAAAACAGCCACCATACCTACCTATTATGGCATTTCCATAGCCATTCCGATATATATTGCCATGCAACTCTCCACCGTTCCATTTGTTATGACACACTTCATCATTGCCATATTGCTTTGCGTGATCATGTAGTTGACATCGTATTTGTGGCAAAGCCACCGTTCATAATTCATTCATACATGTCACTCTTGAGTCATTGCACATCCCGGTACACCACCGGAGGCATTCATATAGAATCATATTTTGTTCTAAGGATTTAGTTGTAATTCTTGAGTTGTAAGTAAATAAAAGTGTGATGATCATCATTATTAGAGCATTGTCCTAGTGAGGAAAGGATGATGGAGACTATGATTCCCCCACAAGTCGGGATGAGGCTCCGGATGAAAAAAAGAGGCCAAAAAAAGAGAAGGCCTAAACAAAAAAAAGCAAAAAAAAAGAGAGAAAAAGAGAGAAGGGGCAATGCTACTATCCTTTTACCACACTTGTGCTTCAAAGTAGCACCATGATCTTCCTAATATAGAGTCTCCTATGTTGTCACTTTCATATACTAGTGGGAATTTTTCATTATAGAACTTGGCATGTATATTCCAATGATGGGCTTCCTCAAATTGCCCTAGGTCTTCGTGAGAAAGCGAGTCGGATGCACGCCCACTTAGTTTCTTTTTGATCTTTCATAAACTTACAGCTCTAGTGCATCTATTGCATGGCAATTCCTACTCACATTGATATCTATTGATGGGAATCTCCATAGCCCGTTGATACACCTAGTTGATGTGAGACTATCTCTCTCTTTTTGTCTTGTCCACAACCACCATATTCTATTCACCTATAGTGCTATGTCCATGGCTCACACTCATGTATTGTGTGAAAGTTGAAAAAGTTTGAGAACATCAAAAGTATGAAACAATTGCTTGGCTTGTCATTAGGGTTGTGCATGATTTAAATATTTTGTGTGGTGAAGATAGAGCATAGCCAGACTATATGATTTTGTAGGGATAGCTTTCTTTGGCCACGTTATTTTGAGAAGACATGATTGCTTTATTAGTATGCTTGAAGTATTATCATTCTTATGTCAATATTAAACTTTTGTTTTGAATCTTATGGATCTGAATATTCTTGCCACAATAGAGAACATTACATTGATAAGTATGTTAGGTAGCATTCCACATCAAAAATTCTGTTTTTATCATTTGACTACTCGAGGACGAGCATGAATTAAGCTTGGGGATGCTTGATACATCTCCAACGTATCTATAATTTTTTATTGTTCCATGCTATTATATTATCCATCTTAGATGTTTTATATGCTATTTTATATGATTTTTGGGACTAACCTATTAACCTAGAGCCCATTGCCAGTTTCTGTTTTTTCCTAGTTTTGAGTTTTATAGAAAAGGAATACCAAACGGAGTCCAATTGACCTACCAATTTATAGAGATTTTTTATGGACCAAAAGAAGCCCCCGAAGAAAAAGAGTTGGGCTATAAGAGTCCCGAGTCATCCATGAGGGTGGATGGCGCGCCCCCTGCCTGGTGGCTGACTCGAAGACCCCCCCCTGACGTGAAACCGACGCCAGAAATTCCTATAAATATAGAAACCCCCCAAAAGAAACCTAGATCGGGAGTTCCGCCGCCGCAAGCCTCTATAGCCACCAAAAACCAATCGGGACCCTGTTCCGGCACCCTGCCAGAGGGGGGATCCATCACCGGTGGCCATCTTCATCATCCCGGTGCTCTCCATGACGAGGAGGGAGTAGTTCACCCTCGGGGCTGAGGGTATGTACCAGTAGCTATGTGTTTCATCTCTCTCTCTCTCGCGCGCGTTCTTGATTCGGCATGATCTTGATGTACGGCGAGCTTTGCTATTATAGTTGGATCTCTTATGATGTTTCTCACCCTCTACCTCTTGTAATGGATTGAGTTTTCCGTTTGAAGTTATCTTATCGGATTGAATCTTTAAGGATTTGAGAACACTTGATGTATGTCTTGCATGTGCTTATCTGTGGTGACAATGGGATATTCACGTGATCTACTTGATGTATGTTTTGGTGATCAACTTGCAGGTTCAGTGACCTTGGGAATCTATGCATAGGGGTTAGTACACGTTTTCATCTTGACTCTCCGGTAGAAACTTTGGGGCACTCTATGAGTTCTTTGTGTTGGTTTGAATAGATGAATTTGAGATTGTGTGATGCATATTGTATAATCAAACCCGCGGATACTTGAGGTGACATTGGAGTATCTAGGTGGCATTAGGGTTTTGTTTGATGTGTGTCTTAAGGTGTTATTTTACTACAAACTCTAGGGCTGTTTGTGACACTTATAGGAATAGGCCAATGGATTGATCGGAATAACTTTGAGGTGGTTTCGTAACCTACAATAATCTCTTTGTTCTTTCTCCGTATTAGTGACTTTGGAGTGACTCTTTGTTGCATGTTGAGGGATAGTTATGATCCAATTATGTTATCATTATTGAGAGAACTTGCACTAGTGAAAGTATGAATCCTAGGCCTTGTTTCTAAGCATTGTGATACCCTTTGTGTTCACTTTTATCATTAGTTACCTTGCTGTTTTTATATTTTCAGATTACAAAAACCTATATCTACCATCCATATTGCACTTCTATCACCATCTCTTCGCCCAACTAGTGCACCTATACAATTTACCATTGTATTGGGTGTGTTGGGGACACAAGAGACTCTTTGTTATTTGGTTGCAGAGTTGTTTGAGAGAGACCATACCATCTTCATCCTACGCCTCCCACGGATTGATAAACCTTAGGTCATCCACTTGAGGGAAATTTGCTACTGTCCTACAAACCTCTGCACTTGGAAGCCCAACAACATCTACAAGAAGAAGGTTGTGTGGTAGACATCAGTGCCCTACTCATGCATCAGTTCTTGAGCTTTGTAGTTGTGGATCCATGCTATTCTAGGGTTTGCAGGCCATTGTTCATGTTCAGTTGCTATCATAGGAGCTCATGTGATGCTCTGGCTTACATGTGGGTGCCCTGGTCCTATAGTTATGCTCCTGGATTTGCTAAATTGACCGATGGAGTTCGTGCTAGGGTGATGATGATTAACCATGGCTAAAATAAGTGTGCCTTTGAGCAATCGAGGCACCTGTAGGTATCAAGTTGGATCCCCCCTCTTGTCTCCAGAATCCTTTTTGATCCTATGGTACCTATTGATATGTCCTTGGATGGTCATTCTTGTTCAGTGATTACCAGGGCAGCTCCATTGTATAAACAGATTGATCTGGTGATAAGAGATGACGGGGGTAGGTTATATGATTGAGGAAAGGCGAATTTGAGCCCACTATGCAATGAACCCTAAACCCTTTTATTTGTATTTATAGGTGTTTCTTATTTATGCCCCATTGTTTATAGCCGTCTTACGTAAATATTTCTTCTCTCTCATACCTTTATTTTATATGAGTTGTTCTTGATCTTTTATTGTTTGTTGCTGGTCCTCAATTTAATCTGGTTAAGGGTAAGTTGCACTTTGTAATGCTAGAAAGACTCACTCCCAACAAGTTGTCGGTTGAATGGCTTGTTTTAATTTGTTGATAAACCAACAGAAACCACAGTGTCATGTTTCTAATAATAGCGTCTTTAGGCTGGTTAATGTTCGTATTGGAGTTGAAGTCTTTTTTTATATCTGCTTGTTATATCCAATATTGTTATGTTTCATTTAGGACATGCTTGATGAACACATCTATATATAGCCCCTGATGAACACATTATGTGTCCGGGGCAAACAAATGCAAAGCATGTGGCTCTATGTAGTGACTCTCTCCATCGATTTACTTACCATAGAAAAAGTTGATACACATGTTGATCTATAGGTTTATTGGTACAGGGTACTCTTGTCTTCGAAATTCACAACAATCTGGGTGCTGCTATTTTCAGTTTGTAAAACAGGAGTATTTTCCATTTTGAAATTGAAAATAAGATGTCAAAACTAAAAGAAATTAGAGTACTGAAGATCTGCTTGTACTTTCTTTTTTTTGTTTGAACTGTGCACCAAAATAAATTGTTCCAATCAGTTAGTGGCATAATTATTGACAAGGAGTGTTTAGGACAACCCATGAGGTATACTAAGATGCAAAAGAAATGTTAGAGTTCTTTTTTTCTATTTACAACTTAGGTATATGTGGTTCAGGTGAAGGAAATATGCCCTAGAGGCAATAATAAAGTTGTTATTTTATATTTCCTTATTCATGATAAAGGTTTCACTACTAGGGAAAACCTTATACACAGGAGCTTACTAGTAGCGCTTTTTAAAAGGCAGCCCTGCTACTAGATATTAGTAGCGCTTGGCAGAAGCAAGCACTGCTACTATGATCTTACCAATAGCGCTCTCATTACAAAAGATGCTACTACTATGACTGCCAGACCGTTGGTGGCAGGCCAGGCATACTAGTAGTGCCCGTTTGCAAAAGGCTCTACGGTTATTGCTAAATTGATGAAAACTTTAGTCCCACCTCCCTCCGCGAAAAGAATATTTACTAGCTTAAATATGGTGCTTCCCAAACTATCACAACCAATTGGTCTTCATTGAACTCTATGTGTAGGATCTATGGCAATATGAATCCTCGCATGTACCTATACAGGCGAAGATTCATACTGACAATTTAGATTCTACACAAAAAGATTAATGATGACCAATGCATTTTTTTAATTTGATGCATGTTTTACATGCTAATGATCATAGCCTTAGTAGTAGCATTGGTTCAGAAAAAATGCTACTGCTAATGATTATAGCAGTAGCGCGTTTAACGGGCCAGCGCTACTACTACGGGTATCTTATCTTACCCGTGCGGCCTCACTCTTCCTTCACACTCTCATCGCTCGCCTACTCCGGCCGCCGCACGCCGTCGCCCACTCGCCCACCTTTCCGCCCTCATCTCCCCTCCCTCTCGCCATCCTCCTCCTCTCCCCTCCAATCCCGTCGGCCCCACCTCCATCCGACGTCCCTCCTCCATCCTTCTCCTCCCTCCTTCCTCCCCCACCAGCGACCTCTCGCACCATCCCTCGTCCCCCCCCACGCCGGTCGTCCTCCACCGAGAGGTACTCCTCCTCACTCCTCCCTCCTCCTCCCTAGTTAATTTTGAACCCTAGCTAGTTGAAAATTTTAGGTTTGATCTTAGAATAATGTAGTAGGTTATGATCTTAGGTGTTTAATATTAGGTGTTTAATTTTAGAATAATGTAGTATGAACCCTAGCTAGTTATGATCGAACCATGTTCAAAATGTAGGTTTTTAATTAGGTGTACTTAATATAATTTAGGCATTTTATGTGTTTAATCTCAGAATAATGTAGTATGAACCCTAGTTATGATCGAACCATGTTCAACCTGTCAAATTTTTTGTTATTTTTTTTGTTAAAGCATTTATTCCCACATCGACATCGATGATGCCTATCTCGCATCCTCGTCATTGACTCGGCGGAGGACACCTACTTGATCAGAGGGTCCATGTCCGGGACTGGGCTCCGCCCCGGTACTGGGAGGTGCTACCTTTCGGGTGGTGCAGCTTGGTGAGGAGCCAGCCCGTCGTTGACCCGACCCTCCTTTGGTGGCGGTCGCGTGGGCCAGTAATGGTGCGGAGGCTTGAGGACCCCGTGGAGGTGGTACGTCACCATGTCAGCGAGGCGGACGAGCACGTCCGTCACTACATGGTTGCGTTGGAGGGCAGGTTCTCCAATACCTGGTAGGTTCTTCAGGGATCTCACTGGAGCTATGATCCTGTGATGGTTCCTTCTCTTTGGGTGTCCATCGCCCGCGCCGATACCCGTCGTTCGCTATGGTTTTGGCTATATTAGTGATGTTATTTGTATGATACTATTGGAGATGTATTAGTGATAATATTAGACGATGTATGGACGAAAGAGATGATTAGTTTTGCTTATTGAATGCATGCTAATTTGAATACTTATTTATTTTACGATTTGGTTTTTCTTATTGAATGCTCAAATTGGAAAACTACTCCTACTTTGAATGCCCAAGTGGCGACCATGTTTGCAGGTTACACCTCCGAGTGGCCTATGTTTTGCCGGAGTGTTGATTAATTTCCGTTCCGGCAAATTTCAGGTGCTCGATATGTCCTTTTTTTAGCAAAGGTCATGCCGGATTTTTCCATGAATTCTGGCATGACTTGTGCTAGAATATGTAGGAAATATCGAGTGGCCTGGATTTTCTAGAAAGGTAATTAAACGACATATCGGGTTGACTTTAACTTTGTCGAGGCCCCATACATGACAATCAAAAAATGAGTGAGGGAGTGTGTCCACCATATGTGAGAGAAGAATAATGCCGACTATTGTCGTGGGGGTCGCTTCTCCTTCAATCCTGTGTGCTAGAAATTTTGGTTGAATGCACTCGGGGATGAAGGGAGGAGCGACCATCACCAACGGTCGAATATATACACCACCTGAGCTAAGAGATTTCAAAAAAAGACTCGACGGACCGATAGTCAACCTATGCTGAATAATAATGATCTAATTTAGTTTTTGTAGTACATATATTGAATTGTACAAGTTTAATCTTTGAATTATGAACCTCTACTTCCTCTACACCATAGTAGTGACGCTCGACTGATTTTCAATGTTTCAAATATGAACATATATAGGAAATGTCTAACGACGAAAGGAAATTTGGTATGTGCAAATACTATGAAGACGAGCGCGGCATGTACGACAGGCCTCGCCTAGTTGGTGGTAGGCGCTTCAGCATCGTGCTGGATGAGAACTTCGAAGTGGATACAGTAAGTCACAATGACAAGTCTTTTTTTGTAATCAAGCATGACTTCTGCTACTTCTGCTTTTTTTGCTTCAACTTATAATTTTATTTTTTTACAATTCTACTAGCATATCCCCTGTCATGCAAGAATCTATGCCTTGGATAGGATTGGTTTTAGTACTATGGAAAGTATGGAGGTAAAGAAAGTTCACTTGAGGACCGAGCATGGTTATACTTTTGCCGCAAAATTATACAATGCAGACACCTACTCCTATTTTGAATGCAAAAAATGGAGAGCACTATGCAAGGCTTATGCATTTGAGTCTAATATGGTTATCACCTTTCATATTCGTCCGGAAGATGAAATTGAAGGTAATATAGACATCTAGGTCAATGTGCAGACGCCTCCAGTTCTACCATTATGTGAGTTCCTCAACCATATTTATGTCTTGGATATCGTTTATTAAAAAATAATTGACAACTAATTTCTATTGACAGCTTATTTTCATTCAAGCAAACATGTCCGGCGCTTGGTAAACATGACCTACTACCATCCCGGGGTTGAACTAAACTGCGAGGAGATAAGTCATTATGTTTCATGGCTTGAGGATCTTCATACTATGAAGACAAATTATTTTCCTGGATTTGAAAATCTTAGTACTGAAAACGTGCGACCAATAGTGTTCATATTGAACTATGGTCACATCTATTTAGGAAAGATGGTAAGATTTTTACTATTTTTTCTCTGTGCATCTTTTGCATACATTATTTTTTAAGCTAAACTTCATTGCTAAGTATGTTACTACGATGTTCTTCAACAGGGACACCCGATGATAGTTGTGCCTCAGTGGATTGAGGCTAAAGGTCTCATCTCCATGGTTAGCATATGACCAAGACATCCTACAATGCACATCAGTTCATTCAGGATTTCTAAAAGAGAGCAAGTCTTAATAGTCAAATACTGGAACAAAATTGTGAATGATCGTAGAGAAGTACTAGGGGGCAACAATCAAAAGCACATCCCACAATTAGGAGACAGATTCATCTGCATTCTCCAATATGACGAAGCAGGAGTGTTACACATGTTCTATGATATTTTACCTAAGAGAGAGCAGCATGAGTGATTAGTTAGCTAGAATGAGTTTGAAGATGATGATGTGCTACACTATGACTATGATGATTAAATAACTAGTGTTGGTGATAATGACTATGACGATTATTATTAGCTAGTGTTGGTGGTGATTAGATAGCTACCGTACCTAGTGTTGGTGGTGATTAGCTAGTTAGAATGAGTTTGAAGATAATGATGTGCTACACTATGACTATGACCGGTGGTAATGACTATGATGATGATTAGTTAGTACATACAATAGTGCGTGAAATGAATGATGATTATGTTCAAGTGGAGGCAACATGTAGTGGTGCATGTTGCCTCCACTTGAACCTAATCATCATTCATTTCATCCACTGTTGTATATACTAACTAATCATGGTGATAAAATCATATGATGAAAATACTGTATATAAAACCTATACAAATAAAGTGAAAATAAGCTGCAATTTAAAAAATACAGAAAAAATAAGCAGTAGCGCTTTTCAAAAGAAACGCTACTGCTACTTATTACTATCAGCAATGCTTTTCTAGCACCCGCGCTACTGCTAACTAGGTATAGCAGTAGCATTGGGCAAACAGCGCTACTGCTACATGTTAGCTGTAGCGCGATAGCAGTAGCCAGTGCTACTGCTATGCATATTTCAAGCGCTACTACTAGGGTTTTCCCTAGTAGTGTTTATTATTAATTCTAGAATTGTATTGATCGAAAACTTAGATACATGTGTGAATACATAAACAAATACCGTGTCCCTAGTAAGCCTCTACTAGACTACCTGTTGGGGAACGTAGCAGAAATTCAAAATTTTCCTACGTGTCACCAAGATCTATCTATGGAGAGACCAGCAACGAGTAGAAAGAGAGTGCATCTACATACCCTTGTAGATCGCTAAGCGGAAGCGTTCAAGTGAACGGGGTTGATGGAGTCGTACTCGTCGTGATTCAAATCACCGATGATCAAGTGCCGAACGCACGGCACCTCCGCGTTCAACACACGTACAGCCCGGTGACGTCTCCCATGCCTTGATCCAGCAAGGAGAGAGGGAGAGGTTGAGGAAGACTCCGTACAGCAGCAGCACAATGGCGTGGTGGTGGTGGAGGAGCGTGGCAATCCTGCAGGGCTTCGCCAAGCACCGCGGGAGAGGAGGAGTACTTGTGAGAGGGGGAGGGTTGCACCAGAACTTCGTCTATAGCTCCCATGCGCCTCCCCACTATATATAGGGGTGGAGGGGCTGGTTTCTTGCCCTCCAAGTCCATTGGGGCGTTGGCCAAGGTGGGAGGAAAGAAATCTCATTATTTCCTTCCCCACCGATTGTTATCCCCCCTTTTTAGGGATCTTGATCTTATCCCTTCGGGATATGATCTTATTCCTTCTAAGGGGGGATCTTGGTGCGCCTTGACCAGGGGTGTGGGGCCTTGCCCCCACTACCCACGTCCATGTGGGTCCCCCCATGCAGGTGGGCCCCACTCCGGAACCTTCTAGAACCTTCCCGGTACAATACCGAAAAATCCCGAACATTTTCCGGTGGCCAAAATAGGACTTCCCATATATAAATCTTTACCTCCGGACCATTCCGGAACTCCTCGTGACGTCCGGGATCTCATCCGGGACTCCGAACAAAATTCGGTAACCACATACAAACTTCCTTTATAACCCTAGCGTCATCGAACCTTAAGTGTGTAGACCCTACGGGTTCGGGAGACATGTAGACATGACCGAGACGTTCTCCGGTCAATAACCAACAGCGGGATCTGGATACCCATGATGGCTCCCACATGTTCCACGATGATCTCATCGGATGAACCACGATGTCAAGGACTTAATCAATCCCGTATTCAATTCCCTTTGTCTATCGGTATGTTACTTGCCCGAGATTCGATCGTCGGTATCCAATACCTTGTTCAATCTCGTTACCGGCAAGTCACTTTACTCGTTCCGTAACACATCATCCCGTGATCAACTCCTTGGTCACATTGCGCATATGATGATGTCCTACCGAGTGGGCCCAGAGATACCTCTCCGTTTACACGGAGTGACAAATCCCAGTCTCGATCCGCATAAAACAATAGATACTTTCGGAGATACCTGTAGTGCACCTTTATAGTCACCCAGTTACGTTGGGACGTTTGATACACCCAAAGCACTCCTACGGTATCCAGGAGTTACACGCTCTCTTGGTCGAAGGAAGAGATACTTGACATTGGCAAAGCTCTAGCAAATGAACTACACGATCTTTTGTGCTAGTCTTAGGATTGGGTCTTGTCCATCACATCATTCTCCTAATGATGTGATCCCGTTATCAACGACATCCAATGTCCATAGCCAGGAAACCATGACTATCTGTTGATCACAACGATCTAGTCAACTAGAGGCTCACTAGGGACATATTGTGGTCTATGTATTCACACGTGTATTACGATTTCCGGATAATACAGTTATAGCATGAATAAAAGACAATTATCATGAACAAGGAAATATAATAATAATACTTTTATTATTGCCTCTAGGGCATATTTCCAACAGTCTCCCACTTGCACTAGAGTCAATAATCTAGTTCACATCGCCATGTGATTAACACTCACAGGTCACATCGCCATGTGACTAATACCCAAGAGTTTACTAGAGTCAGTAGTCTAGTTCACATCACTATGTGATTAACACTCAATGAGTTTTATGTTTGATCATGTTGCTTGTGAGAGAGGTTTTAGTCAACGGGTCTGAACCTTTCAGATCCGTGTGTGCTTTACAAATCTCTATGTCATCTCCTAGATGCAGCTACCACGCTCTATTTGGAGCTATTCCAAACAACTGTTCTACTTGGAGCTATTCTAAATTATTGCTCCATTATATGTATCCGGTCTCTCTACTCAAAGTTATCCGGATAGGTGTCAAGCTTGCATCGTCGTAACCTTTACGACAAACTCTTTTACCACCTCCATAATCGAGAAAATTCCTTAGTCCACTAGTTACTAAGGATAACTTTGACCGCTGTCCTGTGAGCCATTCTTGGATCACTCTTGTACCCCTTGACTGACTCATGGCAAGGCACACTACATGTGCGGTACACAGCATAGCATACTGAAGAGCCTACGTCTTAAGCATAGGGGACGACCTTCGTCCTTTCTCTCTATTCTGCCGTGGTCGAGCTTTAAGTCTTAACTTCGTACCTTACAACTCAGGCAAGAACTCCTTCTTTGACTGGTCCATCTTGAACACCTTCAAGATCATGTCAAGGTATGTGCACATTTGAAAGTATTATTAAGCATTTTGATCTATCCTTATAGATCTTGATGCTCAATGTTCAAGTAGCTTAATCCAGGCTTTCCATTGAAAAACACTTTCAAAATAACCCTATATGCTTTCCAGAAATTCTACGTCATTTCTGATCAACAATATGTCAACAACATATACTCATCAGAAATTCTATAGTGCTCCCACTCACTTCTTTGGAAATACAAGTTTCTCATAAACTTTGTACAAACCCAAAATCTTTGATCATCTCATCAAAGCGTACATTCCAACTCCGAGATGCTTACTCCAGTCCTTAGAAGGATCGCTGGAGCTAGCATACCTTTTAGCATCCTTAGGATCGACAAAACTTTTCTGATTGTATTGCATACAACCTTTCCTTACGAAAACTAGTAAGGAAACTTGTCTTGACATCCATCTGCCAGATTTCATAAATGCAGCTAATGCTAACATGATTCCGACGGACTTTAAGCATCGCTACGAGTGAGAAAATCTCATCGTAGTCAACTCCTTGAACTTGTCGGAAAACACTTCGCCACAAGTCGAGCTTCATAGATGGTGACATTACCATCCACGTCCATCTTCTTCTTAAAAGATCCATTTATCTCAATGGATTGCCGATCATCGGGCAAGTCCATCAAAGTCCATGCTTTGTTCTGATATATGGATACTATCTCGGATTTCATGGCTTCTAACCATTTGTCGGAATTCGGGCCCACCATCGCTTCTCCATAGCTCGTAGGTTCATTGTTGTCTAGCAACATGACCTTCAAGACAGGATTACGTACCACTCTGAAGTAGTACGCATCCTTGTCATCCTACGAGGTTTGGGAGTGACTTGATCCGAAGTTTCATGATCAATATCATAAGCTTCCACTTCAATTGGTGTAGGTGCCACAGGAACAACTCCCTATGCCCTGTCACACACTAGTTGAAGAGACGGTTCAATAACCTCATCAAGTCTCCACCATCCTCCCACTCAATTCTTTCGAGAGAAACTTTTCCTCGAGAAAGGACCCGATTCTAGAAACAATCCATATTGCTTTCGGATCTGAATTAGGAGGTATACCCAACTGTTTTGGGTTTCCTATGAAGATGCATTTTATCCGCTTTGGGTTCGAGCTTATCAACCTGAAACTTTTTCATATAAGCGTCGCAGCCCCAAACTTTTAAGAAACGACAACTTAGGTTTCTCTAAACCATAATTCATACGGTGTCATCTCATCGGAATTATGTGGTGCCCTATTTAAAGTGAATGTGGTTGTCTCTAATGCCTAACCCATGAACGATAGTGGTAATTCGATAAGAGACATCATGGTACGCACCATATCCAATAGGGTGCAACAATGATGTTCGGACACACCATCACATTATGGTGTTCCAGGCGGTATTAATTGCGAAACAATTTCCACAATGTCTTAATTGTGTGCCAAAACTCGTAACTCAGATATTCATCTCTATGATCATATCATAGACATTTTATCCTCTTGTCACAATGATCTGCTACTTCACTCTGAAATTACTTGAACCATTCAATAATTCAGACTTGTGTTTCATCAAGTAAATATACTCAACATTTACTCGAATCATCTGTGAAGTAAGAACATAATGATATTCACTGCATGCCTCAGCACTCATTCGACTGCACACATCAAAATGTGTTACTTCCAACAAGTTGCTATCTTGTTCCATCTTATTGAAAATGAGGCTTTTCAGTCATCTTGCCCATGTGGTATGATTTGCATATCTCAAGTGATTCAAAATCAAGTGAGTCCGAACGATCCATTTGCATGGAGTTTCTTCATGCATATACACCAATAGACATGGTTCGCATGTCTCAAACTTTTCAAAAACGAGTGAGTCCAAAGATCCATCAACATGGAGCTTCTTCATGCGTTTTATACCATTATGACTTACATGGCAGTGCCACAAGTAAGTGGTACTATCATTACTATCTTATATCTTTTGGCATGAGAATGTGTATCACCACGATCGAGATTCAATAAACCATTTTTAGGTGCAAGACCACTGAAGGTATTATTCACATAAATAGAGTAACTATTATTCTCCTTAAATGAATAATTGTATTGCAATAGTCATAATCCAATCATGTCTATGCTCTACGCAAACACCAAATAACAATTATTCAGGTTTTAACACCAATCTCGATGGTAGAGGGAGCGTGCGATGCTTGATCATATCAACATTGGAAACATTTCCAACACATATCGTCAGCTCACCTTTAGCTAGTCTCCGTTTATTCCGTAGCTTTTATTTCGAGTTACTAACACTTAGCAACCGAACCGGTATCTAATACCCTGGTGCTACTAGGAGTACTAGTAAAGTACACATCAACACAATGTATATCCAATATACTTCTATCGACCTTGCCAGCCTTCTCGTCTACCAAGTATCTAGGGTAATTCTGCTCCAGTGGTTGTTCCCCTTATTACTGAAGCACTTAGTCTCGGGTTTGGGTTCAACCTTGGGTTTCTTCACTAGAGCAGCAGCTGATTTGCCGTTTCATGAAGTATCCCTTCTAGCCCTTGCCCTTCTTGAAACTAGTGGTTTCACCAACCATCAACAATTGATGCTCCTTCTTGATTTCTACTTTCGCGGTGTCAAACATCGTGACTACCTCAAGGATCATCATATCTATCCCTGATATGTTATAGTTCATCACAAAGCTCTAGCAGCTTGGTGGCAATGACTTTGGAGAAACATCACTATCTCATATGGAAGATCAACTCCCACTCGATTCAAGTGATTGTTGCACTCAGACAATCTGAGCACAAGCTCAACGATTGAGCTTTTCTCCGTTAATTTGCAGGCTAAGAAAATCGTCGGAGGTCTTATACCTCTTGACGTGGGCACGAGCCTGAAATCCCAATTTCAGCCCTCGAAACATCTCATATGTTCCGCGACATTTCGAAAACGTCTTTGGTGCCTCAACTCTAAACCGTTTAACTGAACTATCACGTAGTTATCAAAACGTGTATGTCCGATGTTCACAACATCCACAGACGAGGTTTGGGGTTCAGCACACTGAGCGGTGCATTAAGGACATAAGCTTTCTACTATCCTCATAATCGCTACTGTCAACTTTCAACTATATTTTCTCTAGGAACATGTCTAAAACAGTAGAACTAAAGCGCGAGCTACGACATAATTTGCAAAAGGTCTTTTGACTATGTTCAAGATAATTAAGTTCATCTTATGAACTCCCACTCAGATAGACATCCCTCTGGTCATCTAAGTGATTACATGATCCGAGTCAACTAGGCCGTGTCCGATCATCACGTGAGACGGACTAGTCATCATCGGTGAACATCTTCATGTTGATCGTATCTGCTATACGACTCATGCTCGACCTTTCGGTCTCTGTGTTCCGAGGCCATGTCTACACATGCTAGGCTCGTCAAGTTAACCCTAAGTGTTTTCGCTGTGTAAAACTGTCTTACACCCGTTGTATGTGAACGTAAGAATCCATCACACCCGATCATCACGTGGTGCTTAGAAGCGACGAACTGTAGCAACGGTGCACAGTTAGGGGAGAACACTTCTTGAAATTTTGTAAGGGATCATCTTATTTACTACCGTCGTCCTAAGTAAACAAGATGCATAAACATGATAAACATCACATGCAATCAAATAGTGACATGATATGGCCAATATCATTTTGCTCCTTTTGATCTCCATCTTCGGGGCTCCGTGATCATCATCGTCACTGGCATGACACCATGATCTCCATCATCATGATCTCCATCATCGTGTCTTCATGAAGTTGTCTTGCCAACTATTACTTCTATTACTATGGCTACCGGTTAGCAATAAAGTAAAGTAATTACATGGCGTTGTTCAATGACACGCAGGTCATACAATAAATAAAGACAACTCCTATGGCTCCTGCCGGTTGTCATACTCATCGACATGCAAGTCGTGAATCCTATTACAAGAACATGATCAATCTCATACATCACATATTATTCACCACATTCTTGTTGGCCATATCACATCACAAAGCATACCCTGCAAAAACAAGTTAGACGTCCTCTAATTGTTGTTTGCATGTTTTACGTGGTTGTTATGGGTTTCTAGCAAGAACGTTTCTTACCTACGCAAAACCACAACGTGATATGCCAATTGCTATTTACCCTTCATAAGGACCCTTTTCATCGAATCCGTTCCTACTAAAGTGGGAGAGACTGGCACCCGCTAGCCACCTTATGCACCAAGTGCATGTCAATCGGTGAAACCTGTCTCACGTAAGAGTACGTGTAAGGTGGGTCCGGGCCGCTTCATCCCACAATACCGTCGAAACAAGATTGGACTAGTAACGGTAAGCATATTGGACAACATCAACGCCCACAACTACTTTGTGTTCTACTCGTGCAAAGAATCTAGGCAATAGACCTAGCTCATGATGCCACTGTTGGGGAACGTAGCAGAAATTCAAAATTTTCCTACGTGTCACCAAGATCTATATATGGAGAGACCAGCAACGAGTAGAAAGAGAGTGCATCTACATACCCTTGTAGATCGCTAAGCGGAAGCGTTCAAGTGAACGGGGTTGATGGAGTCGTACTCGTCGTGATTCAAATCACCGATGATCAAGTGCCGAACGCACGGCACCTCCGCGTTCAACACACGTACAGCCCGGTGACGTCTCCCATGCCTTGATCCAGCAAGGAGAGAGGGAGAGGTTGAGGAAGACTCCGTCCAGCAGCAGCACAACGGCGTGGTGGTGGTGGAGGAGCGTGGCAATCCTGCAGGGCTTCGCCAAGCACCGCGGGAGAGGAGGAGTACTTGTGAGAGGGGGAGGGCTGCACCAGAACTTCGTCTATAGCTCCATGCGCCTCCCCACTATATATAGGGGTGGAGGGGCTGGTTTCTTGCCCTCCAAGTCCATTGGGGCGTTGGCCAAGGTGGGAGGAAAGAAATCTCATTATTTCCTTCCCCACCGATTGTTATCCCCCCTTTATAGGGATCTTGATCTTATCCCTTCGGGATATGATCTTATTCCTTCTAAGGGGGGATCTTGGTGCGCCTTGACCAGGGGTGTGGGGCCTTGCCCCCACTACCCACGTCCATGTGGGTCCCCCCATGCAGGTGGGCCCCACTCCGGAACCTTCTAGAACCTTCCCGGTACAATACCGAAAAATCCCGAACATTTTCCGGTGGCCAAAATAGGACTTCCCATATATAAATCTTTACCTCCGGACCATTCCGGAACTCCTCGTGACGTCCGGGATCTCATCCGGGACTCCGAACAACATTCGGTAACCACATACAAACTTCCTTTATAACCCTAGCATCATCGAACCTTAAGTGTGTAGACCCTACGGGTTCGGGAGACATGTAGACATGACCGAGACGTTCTCCGGTCAATAACCAACAGCGGGATCTGGATACCCATGATGGCTCCCACATGTTCCATGATGATCTCATCGGATGAACCACGATGTCAAGGACTTAATCAATCCCGTATTCAATTCCTTTTGTCTATCGGTATGTTACTTGCCCGAGATTCGATCGTCGGTATCCAATACCTTGTTCAATCTCGTTACCGGCAAGTCACTTTACTCGTTCCGTAACACATCATCCCGTGATCAACTCCTTGGTCACATTGCGCATATGATGATGTCCTACCGAGTGGGCCCAGAGATACCTCTCCGTTTACACGGAGTGACAAATCCCAGTCTCGATCCGCATAAAACAATAGATACTTTCGGAGATACCTATAGTGCACCTTTATAGTCACCCAGTTACGTTGTGATGTTTGATACACCCAAAGCACTCCTACAGTATCCAGGAGTTACACGCTCTCATGGTCGAAGCAAGAGATACTTGACATTGGCAAAGCTCTAGCAAATGAACTACACGATCTTTTGTGCTAGTCTTAGGATTGGGTCTTGTCCATCACATCATTCTCCTAATGATGTGATCCCGTTATCAACGACATCCAATGTCCATAGCCAGGAAACCATGACTATCTGTTGATCACAACGAGCTAGTCAACTAGAGGCTCACTAGGGACATATTGTGGTCTATGTATTCACACGTGTATTACGATTTCCGGATAATACAGTTATAGCATGAATAAAAGACAATTATCATGAACAAGGAAATATAATAATAATACTTTTATTATTGCCTCTAGGGCATATTTCCAACACTACCTCCTTGATCGAAGATGGTTAAGGTTTCCTAACCATGGACATGTGTTGTCATTTGATAACGAATCACATCATTAGGAGAATGATGTGATGGACTAGACCCATCCGTTAGCTTAGCATATTGATCGTTCAGTTTATTGCTATTGCTTTCTTCATGTCAAATACATATTCGTTCGTCTATGAGATTATGAAACTCCAGGATACCGGAGGAATACCTTGTGTGCTATCAAACATCACAATGTAATTGGGTGATCATAAAGATGCTCTATAGGTATCTCCGAAGGTGTTTGTTGAGTTGGCATAAATCGAGATTAGGATTTTTCACTCTGAGTATTAGAGAGGTATCTCTGGGCCCTCTTGGTAATACACATCATAAGCTTGCAAGCAAATGACTAAGGAGTTAGTTACGAGGTGATGTATTACAGAACGAGTAAACATATTTGCCGATAATGATATTGAACTAGGTATAGAGATAACGACGATCGGATCTCGGGCAAGTAACATACTGATGGACAAAGAGAATTACGTATGTTGTCATAACGGTCTGACCGGTAAAGATCTTCGTAGAATATGTAGGAGCCAATATGGGCATCTAGGTTCCGCTATTTTTTATTGACCGGAGAGGTGTCTCGGTCATGTCTACATATTTCTCGAACCCATAGGGTCCGCATGCTTAACGTTCGTTGACGACATAGTGTTATATGAGTTATATGATTTGGTGACCAAATGTTGTTCGAACTCCCGGATGAGATCACAGACATAATGAGTCTCGAAATGGTCGAGAGGTAAAGATTGATATATAGGGTGATGGTATTTAGACACCGAAGGGTTTCGGGATGCACCGGGTAGCCAGCGGGTCACCAGAAGGGGTTCCGGACAACCCCCGGTAGGTATATGGGCTTAATGGGCCAAAGGAGGGACAGACCAGCCCACAGGGGGCTAGTGCGCCCCTTTTCCTGGTCGGCCAGCCCTAGGGAAGGAAAGGGGGAGGGCTAGCCCCTCCCACCTTTCCCTCTCATGGGAGAAAGGAAAGGGGGGGTGCCTCCCTCCCCTGCCTTTCCCCGGCACCTATATAAGGAAAGGGGGCGCCACTTGGGGAGGACCCCAAGTAGGATTCGGCCTACTTGAGGCGCCCTCCTAGATGCTCCCTCCACCCCCACCTATATATATGAGGGAGGGGGCGCCTAGCACAACACAACATTGTCTTAGCCGTCCGCGCCCCCCCTCCATCGTTTACACCCCCGGTTATATTTTCATAATGCTTAGGCGAACCCCTGCGAAGATAACTTCACCATCACCGTCATCACGCCGTCGTGTTGCCGAAACTCATCCACTACCTCACCGTCTTGCTGGATCAAGAAGGCGCGGAAGTCACCGAGCTAAACGTGTGCTGAACATGGAGGTGCCGTATGTTCGGTACTCGGTCGGTTGGATCGCGAAGAAAGTTTGACTACATCAACTACGTTGTCAAATGCTTCCGCTTACGGTCTATGAGGATACGTAGACACACTCTCCCCTCCCGTTGCTATGCATCTCCATGGATAGATCTTGCGTGTGCATAGAAAAAATATATTTTTTCCATGCAACGTTTCCCAACATCAGGAATGTCATCTGTACAGAAATTTACTATCCAGAATTTAGCTTGTACTGTCATTTCTGAAAGACAGTAACAAAAGGTCTGATCTGGCTCCATAATGTTATTGTAGGAGACAGCTTGTATAATTTCCAGTTTGTAGAGCTCTGTGGTGTCCTATTTTGTTGTTGTTCTATTTTTCTATTGTTGATCAGATCCATGTTGTCCTAAATTGTAAAGTACAACTACAAGTCCAAACCTGAACATTTTCAGAAACCGGACATTTTAGAACCTGAACGTTTTCAGTTAGTGGCTCAAAACTGCTCCACTAGAGGAATAGGCATTTAACTTAATCAAATTACCATCTAAACAAATACTCCTATTAATTCCTGCAGAGGAGTTGACATTTAACATAAGTAGTCCCATTTTAATTTAAATATAGTCCATTTTGTTGCAATAGCCCATTAGAGTAAGTTTTCATTCATGAGCAAATCCTTTTTTTTGATTTGTTTGATTTGAGGCGCTTCCTCCCTACGGCTTCGGCACCTCCTGTCGGATTCTCTCGGAGGTGAACTGCGGTGACAACGTGAACTCAACGGTGACACCCTGCGCCATGCTGCCCACGCCGCGTCCGCTATGCTGTCGCCTTTGCCTTGCCAGGGTAGGTCTTTGTGCATATGCATTTGAATATCATATGTCTCAAGATTGTTGGTCTACTTCTTTAGGTCCGATTCCAGCAAAAGGAGGCTGTTAGGTCAAAGCCGTAGCACGCGGCCTGTAGTTTTGAAGCAAGGCGAAACAACTTTAGCTAGGAGCCTATTTTCCTTTTGCCCAGCTCCCCGAAAACAACGTTCGACTTGCATGTGTTAAGCATATAGCTGGCGTTCCTTCTAAGCCAGAATCAAACTAAAAAAATTTGAACTGAAAACTATAGAACAATCGTTCTGTGGTGTATATTAAAATAAATAAAGTATTTACACAAGGCAAAATAAAATAAAAATAAAATTACATCCACTCAGCCTACTCCAGTTTTCGTGAATCCTTGAGGTATCATGCGATTCAAGTTAAGAACTGGCCAATCCAACTGGAGAGTTGATCTACGAATTTTCCTTTGATCTTGTGCTTGATTAGGAGCATGCCTCATCTGAAAGAGGCCCTCCAAGAATGAATGGATGCAGTGGCAGCCCTAAAAATAATTCCATTCCTTTGTATCCAGATGTTCCAACAGCCCATAATTATAATCTCCATGGCAATAGCTGTCAGCATAGCTTGAAGCATGAGGAGGAGCTCATCATAAGCTGAGAGACCTCTGTTTCTCTGTCCAAGAATTGAGTTCTAGCAACTTAAAGCAAAATCACAATCCCAAAAGAGGTGCATGGTTGTCTCCATGGTGTTGTTTTGGCGGAGCACACAATTATATGAAGCCAGATGAAAAGATTTTCTATGGAGCAGATTCCTTGTATTGACTCTGTCCTGCATGGGTAACCAAAAGAAAATCTTGAATCTGAGCATAACCGCACTTTTCCATAACTTCCTGAAAATTGGAGGAGCAAGCTCTCCTCTGGTCAATTCCTTGTACATTTTGATGGAAGAGAAAGAAGTGCCCCAAGGATAAACCCATCTATCAAAGTGCGGAGAAAACTGGGCTTGTTGCACTATATTCTGTACTTCTTGGAGCTGCTGATGTGCTTGTGTTGATAGTGGAGTATGAAAGTTGTCCACGATGTCTAGTGCTTGGAAGAAGTGCTGGACTGTCAAATTTGCATTGATGGAGAAGGAAAATAGCTCAGGATATTTATCCTTGATTATGCCATGCCCCCAATTGTCATGCCAAAATATAATGGTGTTTCCCTGACCAATTTTTCCTCTGGATATCATCTTGAACTGAGGAAGAAGCTTGATAATACCCCTTGAGGGAGTCCAGGATTAGGGGTCCTCAGACAACCGGACTATGTACTTTGGCCGGACTGTTGGACTATGAAGATACAAGATTGAAGACTTCGTCCCGTGTCCGGGTGGGACTCTCGTTTGCGTGGAAGGCAAGCTTGGCAATTCGGTGTAGATCTCCTTCTCTGTATCTGACTCTATGTAACCCTAGCCCCCTCTGGTGTCTATATAAACCGGAGGGTTTAGTCCGTAGGACAACAACAATCATAATCATAGGCTAGCTTCTAGGGTTTATCCTCTACGATCTCATGGTAGATCAACTCTTGTAATACTCATATCATCAAGATCAATCAAGCAGGAAGTAGGGTATTACCTCCATCGAGAGGGCCCGAACCTAGGTAAACATTGTGTCCCCCGTCTCCTGTTACCATTAGCCTTGGACGCACAGTTCGGGACCCCCTACACAAGATCCGCCGGTTTTGACACCGACATTGGTGCTTTCATTGAGAGTTCCACTGTGTCGTCATGATAAGGCTTGACAGCTCCTTCAATCATCTTCAACGATGCGGTCCAGGGTGAGATTTTTCCCTCGGGACAGATCTTCGTATTTGGCAGCTTCGTACTATGGGCCAACTCACTTGGCTATCTGGAGCAGATCAATAGCTACGCACCTGGCCATCAGGTCAGGTTTGGAAGCTTAAACTACACTGCCGACATCCACGGAGACTTGATCTTCGATGGATTCGAGCCCATGTCAGGTGCGCCGAACAGTCACGACGATCATGACTTAGATCTGCCATCAGATAGTGTTCGCGAGATCACACCTGCGGCTGCCCTGGCCATCAATCCGGAGCAGATCATGCCATCCGAGGACGGGTGGATGGACCCTGTCACGGAGGCCGCACACTCATCGGCGCTTGAGCCGAACACAGACTTCACATCCAAAGAAATTTGTGTCATCAGACCCTCGGACTCGTCTCCGGCCATAGGCTCTAAACCGCGTACATCTGTGCCTATCAAATCTGATTGGGCACCGATCATGGAGTTTACCTCCGTGGATATCTTTCAGCACTCACCCTTGGGCGACGTGCTAAATTCATTGAGGTATCTCTCCTTGTCAGGAGACTCTTGGTCGAACTATGTCCGGCTGGAGTTGGAAGAGGACGACGAAGAAATTCGTTATCCAGCCACCACCCACTTAATAGCCACCATTGATGACTTAACCGACGTGCTTGACTTCAACTCCAAAGACATCGACGGTATGGACGACGATGCAGGAGAAGAATAGGAACCACCGCCAACAGGGCGCTGGACAGCCACCTCATC
>NC_041385.1:549911773-549946217 GCF_002162155.2 Triticum dicoccoides
TGGTGGACACGCCCAAAGAAGGCGATGGCGATGAGGCAATGGAGTATGTTCCCCCTGAGAAGCAATCTAAGCACAAGCGTCATAGGCACCTCTCTAAGCCCCGACATAGCAAAAATAGCGATACCGGCACAAGGGATGATAGCAATCCGGATGGTGCCGAAGATGAAAACAATCCCACCCAGCCAGGCTTCGAGCAGGCCAAGCGGGAGGATGGGCAAGCTAGCCCTAAGGAACAGGCAACAGATGGAGAATCGGAGGATGGCAATTACATGCCCCTCTCCGAAGACGAAGCAAGCCTCGGCGACGAAGAATTCATCATGCCTGAGGATCCCGTCGAGCAGGAGCGCTTCAAGCGCCGGCTTATAGCCACTGCAAGAAACTTGAAGAAGAAGCAGCAGCAGCTTCAAGCTGATCAAGATCTGTTGATCGATAGATGGACTGAAGTCCTGGTAGCCAAGGAATACGGACTCGAGCGCCCTACCAAAAGTTACCCAAAGCGCAGGTTGCTACCTCAACTCGACGAGGGTGCATTAAAGCCCACACTACCAACGCATGATGCGGCTGACCGGCCACCTCGTGGCCGAGACAAAGCAACGTATCAGCACGAACCCCAGCCCGCACCCCGTTGCCAATCAAACACTAACACTAAGGCCCGGGGCTACACGAAGGACCTGGGAGACGTATTGGAAAACGAAGCAGGACAGCCAAGATCAATCTGCGGATCACGGGGGCGCACCACAATGCGTGATGATGACCGTCATGCCGGATATACTAAAAACAAGTCCGGCCGGGCCGAATACAACAGACCAGATTCATTTGAACTGCATCGTGATGTAGCCCGGCATAGAGGCGCTGCACACCCCCTATGATTCACTGAAGAAGTAATGGATCATGAATTCCTAGAAGGGTTTAAACCAGTAAACATTGAATCATATGATGGCATGACAGACCCCGCGGTATAGATTGAAGATTTCCTTCTCCACATTCACATCGCCCATGGTGATGATCTACGTGCCATCAAATACCTCCCACAAAAACTCAAAGGACCGGCTCGGCATTGGCTAAATAGCCTGCCGGCAAACTCCATTGGCAGTTGGGAGAACCTGGAAGACGCATTCCTTGACAACTTCCAGGGCACTTATGTGCGACCACCGGATGTTGATGACTTAAGTCACATAACCCAATAGCCCGAAGAGTCAGCCAGGAAATTCTGGACTCGGTTCCTAACTAAAAAGAACCAAATCGTCGACTGTCTGGTTGACGAAGCCTTAGCAGCCTTTAAGCATAACATCCGCGACGAATGGCTCGCACGACACCTCGGCCAAGAGAAGACAAAGTCCATGATAGCCCTCACGACACTCATGACCCGCTTTTGGGCGAGCGAGGACAGCTGGCTGGCTCACAGCAATAGCACATCAAGAAATCCCGGCACTTCTGATGCCAGAGATAGCAACGGCAAGCCACGAGCAACAGACACAAGCGTCACAATAATGGCGACAACGCTGAAGACACGACAGTCAATGCCGGATTCAGTGGCTCTAAGTCCGGTCAGCAGAAAAATCCATTCAAAAGAAACAATTCAGGCCCGTCCAGTTTGGACCGCATACTCGATCGCTCCTGTCAAATTCATGGCACCCCCGATAAACCAGCCAACCACACCAACAGAGAATGTTGGGTGTTCAAACAGGCCGGCAAGTTGAATACCGAAAACAAGGAAAGGGGCTGCATAGCGATGACGACGAAGAGCCTCGGCCGCCGAATACAGGAGGACAGAAGAAATTTCCTCCCCAAGTGAAAACGGTGAACATGATATACACAACCCATATCCCCAAGCGGGAACGGAAGCGTGCACTAAGGGACGCCTATGCGATGGAGCCAGTCGTCCCAAACTTCAACCCATGGTCTTCTTGTCCGATCACTTTCAATCGCAGGGACCATCCTACCAGTATCTGTCATGGCGGTTCTGCCGCATTGGTCCTTGACCCCATCATTGATGGATTCCACCTCACAAGAGTCCTTATGGACGGTGGCAGCAGCCTGAACCTGCTCTATCAGGATACAGTGCACAAAATGGGCATCGAGCCCTCAAGGATCAAACCCATAAAAACCACCTTTAAAGGTGTCATACTAGGTGTAGAGGCCTGTAGCATGGGCTCAATCACACTGTAAGTGGTCTTCGGATCTCCAGACAATTTCCGAAGCGAGGAGTTAATCTTCGATATCGCCCCCTTCCGCAGTGGCTATCACCCATTGCTCGGACAAACCGCATTTGCCAAATTCAATGCGGTACCGCATTATGCATACCTCAAGCTCAAAATGCCAGGACCTCACGGGGTTATAAAAGTTAATGGAAACACAGAGCGCTCACTCCGTAAGAAGGAGCACACTGCGACCCTTGCAGCAGAAGTACAAAGCAGCCTTCTTAGGCAGACCGCCAATTCGGCAACAAAACCCCCGGACACCATCAAGCGAGTCTGGAGTACCCTGCAATAGTATCGTCCGGCACGTCTAGAGCTCGCCTAGCAATTCGGCCTCCCTCCTTGTCCCAGTTGAGCGGCGAAATTTGCACCGCGCATACATAATTACGCACTCACAATACCATGGGCATAGGCGGAGGCACGGCTATGACACGGTCCGAAATGCGGCTCAACCGCCCCAGGATCCGTATATCTTTACACCTTTTCTTTTCAGGTCCCTATTTTTGGGAGGCCCTCCCGATAGTCCGAGTATCGGACATTATATGGGATGGAAACACCAAGGAGACAAGAAGCTTTGGCGTACAAGGGAATCCCCAGGTGGTCTCTGATAACGATCGTCATACCTGTTTTACATACCCACATGCAGCTTACCCTTGGCCAGGACATGTCAAATAGTCCTATTTTTGCTTATCGCACTACTTGTATACATACGCTTTGACGTATTATTTAAATAACAATGGAACATAATGTATAGCGTCAGCTTGCTATTACATTTCTTTATCCCTTTCCTTTACTGCTTATTTACTACAAATTGCACCCGTACATTTTGGTACGTCCGGCTCGCCAGGGGCTTCAGTGTACCCCATAACACGGCAAGAAAAGTCCGAACACTTTCGACAGTGCGGCACCCCGAACTTATAGCATTATATGCATCAGCTCCGAAACATGTCTTGGGTCAATAGTTGGGTTTTCCCGGCTCCCATGTTTTGGTACCTTACGTTCTGCTATATCGGCTAAGGTAGCACAGAGAAAACTACTGCGATTGTGTCCCAGTTCTTTCGGATGAGCACCTCAGTAGAGAAAGCCGAAACCTGATTGTCATGATGAGGCGAGAGCTGGTCACTGTTCGAGAGGTCTCAAATCCTTAAAGATTTTTTCCGCTTCAGGTGAGGAATCGACCTTGTCCGATTTAGGCGTGTATAGCGCCCCAAGTTCGGCCTTCTGAATACTAGCGGCTTCGCCAAAATTTAAAATTGTAGACTTCTATGGCTAAGTGAGAGTGATAAAGCTGTATAGTCCGATTGCCTTGTTCGTTGCGCTAAACACCTCCTTAAAGGACCAAAATTTTGGATAAAGAGTGTTTAGATTTATCCCGAACACCCCAGTACTAGTTACATGGGGGCAGAAGCCGACGATTGGCCAACTCTCAGACTTTATAAACGGCCACACAGAAGGTAATATTTTAAATCAACAAGCGTTATAAGGTGCACATGAACTCGTTTTCATATTATAGGATGACATGAGTACATTCATTCAAATATTACGTCCTTAGCACACTCATCCGCCAGAAGGCGGGCACCCTTCAGGACATTGTCATAATAGTGTTTGAGGTAGCGATGCTCCTTGCCCTTTGGCGGCCCCTCCGCCACCAGCTTCTCAGCGTCCATCTTCGCCCAGTGCACTTTCGCATGGGCCAAGGCCCTCCGCGCACCTTCAATGCAGACGGACCGCTTAATGACTTCAAGCCATGGACAGACATTCACCATCTGCTTTACAAGGCCGAAGTAGCTGCTGGGCAGGGGCTCGCCAGGCCACAACCGGACTATGAAGTCCTTCATGGCCAGTTCGGCCGCCTTGTGCAGTTCGACTAGTTGCTTCAGCTGGTCGCTCAAGGGCATCGGATGTTCGGTCCTGGTATATTGAGACCAGAACAACTTCTCCGTCGAGCTCCCTTCTTCGGCACGGTAGAACTCCGCGGCATCCGATATGCTGCGCGGCAGATCTGTGAACGCTCCTGGAGAGCTCCGAATTCGGGTAAGTAAAAGGAAAGTCTCCTTCACATGCTTGCTTTGCATAATGAATGCCTTACCCGCCGCTATCTTCTTGGCCGCCTAAATCTCCTGGAGGGCCTTTTGGGCTTCGGCCTTGGCGTCTTGCACGCTCTGGAGGGCCTTCGCAAGCTCGGACTCTTGCGTCTTGGAGTCACGCTCCTAGGACTCGAATTTTTTGACGAAGTCCTGGAGCTCTTGCTGGACCTCATCAACCCGAGCCTCCTTCTTGTCGCGCTCGGTGCGCTCCTTGGCCGCTTTTTCTTCGGCCTTGGATAGCGCCTTCTTAAGGGCTGCCACTTTGGTTGCGACCCCTATTAAAATCCATGATGCTTCTATTAGCATCAACAATCTTTCCTTTATATGACACAAGGACGGGGTATCGCTTACCTTTGTTCTCCTCGAGCTGCCTCTTCACGAGGCCGAGCTCTTCCTCGACCCGCCCTAGGTCCTGCTTCAGTCCCGAGACCTCCACAGTGCAGGCGGCAGTGGCCAGCAGTGACGCCTGCTTATTCACATAGACATAATATGATTAGACTCCTGGGGATGTTATTTGATCCTCTGTTTGGCCTTTCTTTCTGAACACCAGACAGAGCATCAGTGGCTACTGTCTATACTGTGATATTTTCTCATAATTTAATTACTTACCTCAAAGCCTGTTAGGAGGCTAGCGCAGGCTTCGGTCAATCCGCTTTTGGCGGACCGAACCTTCGCAGTCACCGTACTCATAAGAGTATGGTGTTCTTCATCAATGGAAGCACCCTGAAGCGCTTCCAGCAAGTTGTCCGATGCCTCTGGGTGGACAAAGATCATCGGCACAGGCGGCTCGCCCCCCTTAGCAAGGGGTTGCCTGCCTAAAACTGGAACCACCGGAGGTTCTGGCGCAGTATCCGGCTGGGGGCCAAACTTGTTGCGGCCCCCCTCATCAGAATCCATGGGGGTCTTCCTCCCCATGTGCCCAGCATCGGGGGTTTCGCCTCGGGGCGCCTCCAGAACTATCTCCCCCTGGCCTGGTATCCTCTGATACAACACCTTGCTGTCGTCCACGGGCCAGGGGGTGGTGGCCGTCGGGAGCGAATCGCTGTTCATCGCCGACGCGCTCAAAGACCCATCCGAGGAGGATAACTCGATGCGGGCTTTGGACGGACTACACGATCATATTTAACATGATAAGAAGCAATAAAGCAAAACATGCTAGAAGTATTATGGTATCCGGATACTTACGACTTCGCCAGGGGCTTGTCCCTGGGCAGCCACTCCTCGTCGCTGTAGGCGGCTGTTGTGGAGTGGTCCGGAGGGAGGGTCCTTCCCTTCTTGGACCCTTCGGCCTCCCCAGATGGGGCGGCCTTCCTTTTCTTCTCCCCCTCGGTTTGGGGGGGGAGGGTTTTCCTCTTCCTCCTCCTCGTTTTCGTTGGAGGAGTGCGCCTCGGTGTCTTCAGACGATGAGTCCGACACCACCTTGCGCCTGAGACCTTTCCTGGTCCCCGTGGCCTTCTTCTTGGCCTTCTTCTCCGGCACCTCGTAAGGCGCCGGAAACAGCATCTCCGTCAAGAGAGTCGTTGATGGATCTTCAGGTAGTGGAGTTGGACAGCCGATCCACTCCGCTGTCACAACCCAATCCTGTTAAAATTGGTGTGGAGGCTTAGATTCCTCCCACAAACATACTGGGGAAAGGCACATCTTGTGAAATACAGATAGCTTACCGGATTGGCACGACGCTTTGCACTGAGTCCGCGATCCTCGGCAATGGGAGGAGGCACCTCGGCGGCCTTGAACAGCACCTTCCAGACATCTTTGTGTGTCATGTCAAAGAGCTCTCGCAGCGTCTGATGTTCGGCCGGGTCAAACTCCCACATATTGAATGCCCGTCTTTGACACGGGAGGATCCGGCAGAAGAGCATGACCTGGACCATGTTGACAAGCTTGATTTTCTTACTTATCATATTTTTGACACAATTCTGGAGTCCGGTCAGCTCTGCTGGCTCACCCCAGGCTAAACCCTTCATTTTCCAGGAGGTAAGCCGCATGGGGATGCCAGATCAAAATTCGGGGGCCGCCCAGTTGGAGTCACGTGGCTTGGTGATATAGAACCACCCTGATTGCCACCCCTTCACGGTCTCCGCATAGGAGCCTTCGAGCCAAGTGATGTTGGGCATCTTGCCCACCATGGCGCCTCCGCACTCCGCTTGCTGGCCGACCACTATCTTCAGCTTCACGTTGAAGATCTTCAGCCACAGGCTGAAGTGGGGCGTGATACGAAGGAAGGCCTCGCACACGATGATAAACGCCGAGATGTTGAGGATGAAATTTGAGGCTAGATCATGGAAATCTAGCCCATAGTAAAACATGAGCCCGCGGACAAATGGGTGGAGAGGAAATCCCAGTCCGCGGACGAAGTGGGCGAGAAACACAACCCTCTCGTGGGGTTCCGGAGTATGGACGATTTGCCCTGCGTCCGGGAGCCGGTGCGCGATGTCTGCGGCCAAGTATCCGGCCTCCCGGAGCTTCGTGATGTCCTCCTCTGTAACGGAGGAGGCCATCCACTTGCCTCCCGCTCCGGACATGTTTGGAATGGCTTTACGGAGAGGGTGAGAACTTGGGCGCTGGAGCTCGAGCGTGCGAGAATGGATGATTGAAGGAAGAAGAATGCGTGGGTGAGAAAGAGGAATCCTTATCTCTTTATAAAGGCAGTAGAAACTGTGCACCTCCCCACTTGCCCGGTAAAATCGCTTATTCCCCAAGTGCTATGATTGATGGCACGGTTGGGTTACTCACACCTGTATTGATGAGAATCCTGTGATAAGGGGACATGATCTCTGCTTCGACAAGACGTGCCAAGGAAACCGCCTTGTAATATGTGCAGTAGATGG
The DNA here is from genome assembly GCF_002162155.2 of Triticum dicoccoides. Classification (NCBI taxonomy): domain Eukaryota; kingdom Viridiplantae; phylum Streptophyta; class Magnoliopsida; order Poales; family Poaceae; genus Triticum; species Triticum dicoccoides. The sequence continues at coordinate 549,918,890 of NC_041385.1, forward strand.
TTGAGAAAAACGGTTCGAATAATGACCGGGCCGTGGCGTGATGTCACGCTATGAAAGGTTGTTAGCAGATTAAATTCGTGGAATATTGTGCTCTCTACGGTGGTATGTGGAATTTGTTTTGCAGAGCCGGACACGATCCTCGTGTTCAAAATCTTCTATGGAGTATTCGAAGAAGGAACCCGCCTTGCAATGCCGAAGACAATCTGCGTGTCAGACTCATCCTCATTGAAGCCTGGTTCAGGGGCTACTGAGGGAGTCCAGGATTAGGGGGTCCTCGGACAGCCGAACTATATACTTTGGCCGGACTGTTAGACTATGAAGAGACGAGATTGAAGACTTCGTCCCGTGTCCGGGTGGGACTCTCCTTTGCGTGGAAGGCAAGCTTGGCAATTCGGATATGTAGATCTCCTTCTCTGTAACCGACTCTGTGTAACCCTAGCCCCCTTCGGTGTCTATATAAACCGGAGGGTTTAGTCCGTAGGACAACAACAATCATAATCATAGGCTAGCTTCTAGGGTTTAGCCTCTACGATCTCGTGGTAGATCAACTCTTGTAATACTCATACCATCAAGATCAATCAAGCAGGAAGTAGGGTATTACCTCCATCGAGAGGGCCCGAACCTGGGTAAACATTATGTCCCCCGCCTCCTGTTACCATTAGCCTTAGACGCACAGTTCGGGACCTCCTACCCAAGATCCGTCGGTTTTGACACCGACACCCCTCCACTAGAAGGATCCCACAACTCTATTCGTGAGGACTCCCTCGGGGTAATAAGATTCCAAAATGAGTTTGACCCAGGGCAGATCCTCATTGTTTAGGAATTTGTGATGTTGCTTCATGAGCAAGCATTTGTTGTGTGTAGCAATGTTTAGCACTCCAAGTCCTCCTTGCTCCTTGGGAGTAAAAACCTTGTTCCATGAGATTAAAGTTGTTCCTTTGTCTTCCATGCCATACTTTCTCCAAAAGCAATGTCTGAGATATTTATTGATCTGCTTTATAATGCCAGCTGGTAGATCTAGAGTGCACATGAAGAAAGTGGGGAGGCTTGTGAAGACTGATTTGATCAGAGTAAGCTTCTCTCCATATGAGAGAAAGGTTGAGCAACCAGCAAGTCTTTTGTTGATTCTTTTGATTAATGGAACAAAATCTTCCATTTTTGGTTTTACAAGACTTAAGGGAAGACCAAGGTAGGTGAAAGGAAAGCTACCAGTGCAACATCCTAATCTGTTTGCCAGGGATTGCAGATTTGCTGGACTAGTGTTGATTGGCACCATGGCTGATTTCTCAAAATTCATTCTCAAACCAGCGAACAGGGTGAAGTGTAGTAACAAATTTTTCAGCTGTTCTACCTGAGCTTCACAAGTAGGCATAATGAGAACTATGTCATCGGCATACTGAATAACTGGGAAGTCAGGGCAAGGATGATTTTCCAAAGGTTTGTTGATCTGGTTGTTGTGCATTGCTTCATTCATAATAGATTGCAAGATATCTGCTGCTAAAACAAAAGAAGAGATGAGGCTGGATCTCCTTGTCTTACCCCTCTTTTGCATAAGAATTGTTTCCCTAGTACTCCATTGAGCAGCACAGAGGGAAAAGCAGAAGAGAAGATCATGTCCAGCCACATGAGCCATCTAGTGTCAAAAACTCTTGTAGTGAGTATATGTTTGATAGTCTGATGCTCAATGAGGTCAAAAGCCTTTTCAAAATCCAATTTGATGACAATGATTTCTTGACCAGAGGATTTTCCCTGATTGATATATTCATAGGTCCAAGCTAGACAGTCCTAAATTGATCTTGATTTTAGGATTCCATATTGATTGGTGTGGACCAGCTATAAGGTAACTGATTGTAACCTGTTTGCTAACAACTTGGTGATGATTTTGACCAAGCAGATGAGCAATGAAATAGGTCTGAAATCATTGGGTGTGACAGGAGCATCTTTGTTGGGGATGAGTGTAATGTATGGTGAATTTATAATCTACAAGTTAATTTTGCCATGATAAAAGTCATCAATTAGGGCATAAAAATACGGAGCAATGATATCCCAGCAACGCTTAACAAAATTGGTATTAAAACCATCTGGCCCTGGAGCTTTTCCAGTAGGTAGCTCTTTGATGACTTTGTCAATTTCCTTTTTCGTGAAGGGTGCCTCAAGAAAAGTCAAATCAATATTTGTCTCCAGCAGACTTTCCAAATTAAGAGGGTTGAAAGTTGGAACAGAGGTATTTAGCCTCTTTCTGAATGCATGGTGAAGAATGCTTGCTTTAGAACTGTGATCTCTGAAATAATTCCCCATCTCATCCTAAAGGCAATCAATATGATCTACTCTGTATTTGAGGGTGGCTTTTGCTTGGAAATACTGTGAATTAGCCTCTCCAAACTTAACACACCTGATAGTAGCCCTCTGTTGCCAGTAGATCTTTGATACGTCTCCAACGTATATATAATTTTTGATTGTTCCATGCCATTATATTATCATTCTTGGATGTTTTACAATCATTTTATATCATTTTTTGGTACTAACCTATTGACATAGTGCCCAGTGCCAGTTGCTGTTTTCTGCTTGTTTTTTACATCGCAGGAAATCAATGCCAAATGGAGTCCAAACACAGCGAAATGTTTGGTGGATTTTTTTGGACCAGAAGACATCCAATGGGCCAAGAAAGTACCTGAGGGGAGATCTGAGGGAGCACAACCCACCAGGGCGCGCCTGGAGGCCCAAGCGCGCCTAGGTGGGTTGTGCCCACCTCGGTGGCCTCCCGCAACGCCTCTTTGCTCTATAAATACCCCAATATTCCAGAAACCCTAGGGGAGTTGACAAAAATCAATTCCAGCCGCCGCAAGTTCTAGAAACATCAGATCCAATCTAGACACCATCTTGGAGGGGTTCATCATGTTCATTGGTGCCTCTCCGATGATGTGTGAGTAGTTCTTTGTAGACCTTCGGGTTCGTAGTTAGTAGCTAGATGGCTTCCTCTATCTCTCTCTCTCTCTCTCTCTCTCTCTCTCTATTATCAATACAATGGTCTCTTGGAGATCCATATGATGGAAGTCTTTTTGCAGTGTGTTTGTTGGGGTCCGGTGAACTTTGAGTTTATGATCAGATCTATGTTTTTATCCATGAGAGTTATTTGAGTCTTTTTTGATCTCTTATATGCATGATTGATTATAGCCTCGTATTTCTTCTCCGATATTTGGGTTTTGTTTGGACAACTTGATCTATTTATCTTGCAATGGGAAGAGGTGCTTTGTGATGGGTTCGATCTTACGATGCTTGATCCCAGTGACAGAAGGGGAAACGACACGTATGTATCGTTGATACTAAGGATAACTAGATGGGGTCTATTTCTACATAAATAGATCTTGTCTACATCATGTCATCATTCTTATTGCATTACTCCGTTTTTCCATGAACTTAATACACTAGATGCATGCTGGATAGCGGTCGATGTGTGGAGTCTTAGTAGTAGATGCAGGCAGGAGTCGGTGTACTAATCTTGGACATGATGCCTGATACGTCTCCAACGTATCTATAATTTTTGATTGTTCCATGCTATTATATTACCCATTTTGGATGTTTATGGGATTTACTTTACACTTTTATATCATTTTTGGGACTAACCTACTAACCGGAGGCCCAACCCGTATTGCTGTTTTTTTGCCTATTTCAGTGTTTCGAAGAAAATGAATGCCAAACGGAGTCCAAATGGAATGAAACCTTCAGGAGCGATCTTTTTGCAACAAACGTGATCCAGAGGACTTGGAGTGCAAGTCAAGAAGCAATCGAGGAAGCCACGAGGGTGGAGGGCGCGCCCCCCTACTAGGCGCGCCCCCTATCTTGTGGGCCCCTCGGGCATCCACCGACCTATTTCTTCCACCTATATATACCCACGTACCCCGAGAACATCAGAGGCGACCACGAAAAACTATTTCCACCACTGTAATCTTCTGTATCTGCGAGATCCCATCTTGGAGCCTTCGTCGGCGCTCCGCCGGAGGGGGAATCGACCACGAAGGGCCTCTACATCATCTCCAAGGCCTCTCCGATGAGTTGTGAGTAGTTTACCACAGACCTTCGGGTCCATAGTTATTAGCTAGATGGCTTCTTCTCTCTCTTTGAATCTCAATACCATGTTCTCCTTGATCTTCTTGGAGATCTATTCGATGTAACTCTTTTTGCGGTGTGTTTGTTGAGATCCGATGAATTGTGGGTTTATGATCAAGTTTATCTATGAGAAATATTTGAATCTCCTCTGAATTCTTTTATGTGTGATTAAGTTATCTTTGCAAGTCTCTTCGAATTATCAGTTTGGTTTGGCCTACTAGATTGATCTTTCTTGCAATGGGATAAGTGCTTAGCTTTGGGTTCAATCTTGCGGTGTCCTTTCCCAGTGACAGCAGGGGCAGCAAGGCATGTATTGTATTGTTGCCATCGAGGATAAAAAGATGGGGTTTATATCATATTGCATGAGTTTATCCCTCTACATCATGTCATCTTCCTTAATGCGTTACTTTGTTATTTATGAACTTAATACTCTAGATGCATGCTAGATAGCGGTCGATGTGTGGAGTAATAGTAGTAGATGCAGGCAGGAGTCAGTCTACTTGTCACGGACGTGATGCCTATATACATGATCATGCCTAGATAATCTCATAATTATTCGCTTTTCTATCAATTGCTCTACAGTAATTTGTTCACCCACCGTAATACTTATGCTATCTTGAGAGAAGCCACTAGTGAAACCTATGGCCCCCGGGTCTATCTTTTATCATATAAGCTTTCAATCTACTTCTATTTGCATCTTTACTTTTCCCATCTATATTATAAAATACCAAAAATATATTTATCTTATCATATTATCTCTATCAGATCTCACTTTCGCAAGTGGCCGTGAAGGGATTGACAACCCCTTTATTGCGTTGGTTGCGAGTTCTTGTTTGTTTGTGTAGGTGTGTGGGACTTTTGAGGAGCCTCCTACTAGATTGATACCTTGGTTCTCAAAAACTGAGAGAAATACTTATGCTACTATTGCTGCATCACCCTTTCCTCTTCAAGGAAAACCAACGCAAGCTCAAGACGTAGCAAGAAGGATTTCTGGCGCCGTTGCCGGGGAGGTCTTCGCTCAAGTCAAGACATACCAAGTACCCATCACAAACTCATCTCCCTCGCATTTACATTATTTGTCATTTGCCTCTCGTTTTCCTCTCCCCCACTTCACCTTTGTCGTTTTATTCTCCCTTCTTTCGTCCGATCTTGTGTTACCATGTGCCTTCTTTTTGCTTGCATCTTTGCTTGCTAAAAGTTTATGGATCCTCATCCACTTGTTAATATCTTTAAGAGATCCAATTATGATGAACCAATTGCTAGTGAGTTTTGTGCACTAGATTATCTTTATGAAGCTTTGCTTGAAATTCATGAATCTGAAAATTATGATGAAGAAATTTATGAAGAGATTCACGATAACTCTTTGAATAAAAAGCATGATTGCAATGATTTTACTATAAATTCTCTTGATGTCAATTGTGATAATAATATGCAAAACCCTAAGCTTTGGGATGCTAGTTTTTCTATGCCTATTACTTGTTGCAATGATCATGATTGGGGTGATTCTTCTTATCTTGAAAATTTATTTAAGCCCCATAATGAATATGAGATTGATAATAGTGTTTGCAATAATATTGAAAGTGGGTTTGGAAGAGTGTCAACTTTAGATCCCACATATTTGGAGTATGTTCAATCTTATAATATATTTGATAAAAGTGGGTTTGGAGTCATGACTTTAGTTAGTGTTAATCCCACTATCTTGGAAGAGTGTCAACTTTGCATGCATGTAGATCGTGTTAAGAATATGTTATGTGATAGCTATTTTGTTGAATTTGCCTATGATCCTACATGTAATTATTATGAGAGAGGAAAATATGGTCATAAAATTTTGTATCTTACTAAATTACCTTTCGTCATGTTGAGATTGCTATCGTCTCTTTCTTATTCCTTGCATATGCTAGTTTTTGTTTGCCTCGCAAATTTGTTTTCTTATAATATGCCTTTGCATAGGAAGTATGTTAGACTTAGATGTTTTATCACGTGTTTCATGATGCTCTCTTTGCGCTTCAATTCTTGTCTTTCATGTGAGCATCATTAAAATTATCAATGCCTGGCTAAAAAGCTTTAAAGAAAAGCGCTTGTTGGGAGACAACCCAATATTTTTCCTTGCTGTTATTCAATAAATATTTCATCTAGCTTCTGTTTAGATGTGTTTTTATGTTTTAATTAGTGTTTGTGCCAAGTAGAACCTATAGGATAACCTATGGTGGTACTTAATTTGATTCTGCTGAAAAATAGAAACTTTGCACGCACGAAAATAATTTTAGTAATTCACAGAAACGTGCTTTTGTGTTGATTATTTTTGCTGTAGATAGATAGACAAATTTCCCAGGACTTCCTATTTTGGTAGGATTTTTAGAGTTCCAGAAGTATTAGAGAGTTATAGATTGCTACAGACTGTTCTGTTTTGGACAGATTCTGTTTTTCGTGTGTGGTTTGCTTATTTTGATGCATCTATGGCTAGTATTAAGTGGTATGAACCATAGAGAACTTGAAATACAGTAGTTTTAACACCAATATAAATAAATAATGAGTTCATTACAGTACCTTATGTGGTGGTTTTTCTTTCTTTCACTAACGGAGCTTATGAGATTTCCTGTTGAGTTTTGTGTTGTGAAGTTTTCAAGTTTTGGGTAAATATTTGATGGACTATGGAATAAGGAGTGGCAAGAGCCTAAGATTGGGGATGCCCATGGCACCCCAAGATATTCAAGAATAGCCAAAATCCTAAGCTTGGGGATGCCCCCGGAAGGCATCCCCTCTTTCGTCTTTGTTTATCGGTAACTTTACTTGGAGCTATATTTTTATTCGCCACATGATATGTGTTTTTCTTGGAGCGTCTTGTATGGTATTAGTATTTGCTTTTTAGTTTTTCCACAATCATCCTTGCTGTACACACCTTTTGGGAGAAGCCCACTTGATTAGAATTTATTAGAATACTCTATGTGCTTCACTTATATCTTTTGAGCTAGATAGTATTTGCTCTAGTACTTCACTTATATCTTTTGGAGCATGGCGGTGGCTTAATTTTGAAGAAACTGTTGATCTCTAATGCTTCACTTATATTATTTTGAGAGTCTTTTAGAACAGCATGGTATTTGCTATGGTTATGAATTTGGTCCTAGAATGATGAGCATCCAAGTTGGGTATAATAAAAACTATCATAGGAAGTGCATTAAACACTAGGATCAATTTGATGCTTGATAATTGTTTTGAGATATAAAGGTGGTAATATTAGAGTCATGCTAGTTGGGTAATTATGAAATTGAGAAATACTTGTGTTGATGTTGGCAAGTCCCGTAGCATGCACGTATGGTAAAAGTTGTGTGACAAATTTGTTGCATGAGGTGCTATTTTAATTGTCTTCCTTATGAGTGGAGGTCGGGATCGCGTGATGGTTAACTCCTACCAACCCTTCCGCTTCGAGGGCAAGTAGACTTTTGCAATAAGTATATGAGTTCTTTATGACTAATGTGAGTCCATAGATATACGCATACTCACCCTTCCACTTTGCTAGCCTTTATTGTGCCGCACAACTTTCGCCGGTATCATGCACTCATTATTTACCTTCCTCAAAACAGCCACCATACCTACCTATTATGGCATTTCCATAGCCATTCCGAGATATATTGACATGCAACTTTCCACCGTTCCATTTATTATGACACGCTCCATCATTGTCATATTGCTCTTTGCATGATCATGTAGTTGACACTGTATTTGTGGCAAGGCCACCCTCATAATTTTCATACATGTCACTCTTGATTCATTGCATATCCCAGTACACCGCCGGAGGCATTCATATAGAGTCATATTTTGTTCTAAGTGTTGAGTTGTAATTCTCGAGTTGTAAATTAATAAAAGTGTGATGATCTTCATTATTAGAGCATTGTCCCAAGTGAGGAAAGGATGATGAAGACTATGATTCCCCCACAAGTCGGGATGAGACTTCGAACTTTAAAAAAAGGAAAAAAGAGGCCAAAGAGCCCACCAGATAAAAAAAGAAAGGCCAAATAAAAAAAGAGAAAGGCCAAATAAAAAAATAAAAAAATAAAAAAATGATAGAAAAAGAGAGAAGGGACAATTCTACTATCTCTTTTCCACACTTGTGCTTCAAAATGGCACCATGATCTTCATGATAGAGAGTCTCTTATGTTGTCACTTTCATATACTAGTGGGAATTTTTCATTATAGAACTTGGCTTGTATATTCCAATGATGGGCTTCCTCAAAATGCCCTAGGTCTTCGTGAGCAAGCGAGTTGGATGCACACCCAATTAGTTTCTTTTGTTGAGCTTTCATACATTTATAGATCTAGTGCATCCCTTGCATGGCAATCCCTACTCACTCACATTGATATCTATTGATGGGCATCTCCATAGCCCGTTGATACGCCTAGTTGATGTGAGACTATCTTCTCCCTTTTTGTCCTCACAACCACCACCTTATACCACCATAGTGCTATGTCCATGGCTTGCGCTCATGTATTGCGTAAGAGTTGAAAAAGCTGAAGCGCGTTAAAAAGTATGAACCAATAGCTAGGCTGAAACCGGGGTTGTGCATGATGGGAGTATTTTGTGTAATGAAAATGAAGCATGGCATAACTATATGATTTTGTAGGGATAAGCTTTCTTTGGCTATGCTATTTTGATAACACATGATTATTTGTTAGTATGCTTCGAGTATTATTATTTTTTATGTTTTATAAGCTTTTATCTTGAATCATTTGGATCTGAACAATCATGCCAAAATAAAGAAAATTACATTGAGAATTATGCTAGGTAGCATTCCACATCAAACATTCTGTTTTTATCATTTACCTACTCGAGGACGAGCATGAATTAAGCTTGGGGATGCTTGATACGTCTCCAACGTATCTATAATTTTTGATTGTTCCATGCTATTATATTACCCGTTTTGTATGTTTATGGGCTTTACTTTACACTTTTATATCATTTTTGGGACTAACCTACTAACCGGAGGCCCAACCCGTATTGCTGTTTTTTTGCCTATTTCAGTGTTTCGAAGAAAAGGAATACTAAACGGAGTCCAAACGGAATGAAACCTTCAGGAGCGATCTTTTTGGAACAAACGTGATCCAGAGGACTTGGAGTGCAAGTCAAGAAGAATCGAGGAAGCCACGAGGGTGGAGGGCGCGCCCCCTATCTCGTGGGCCCCTCGGGCGTCCATCGACCTACTTCTTCCTCCTATATATACCCACGTACCCCGAGAACATCAAAGGCGACCACAAAAAACTATTTCCACCACCGTAACCTTCTGTATCCGCGAGATTCCATCTTGGAGCCTTCGCCGGCGCTCTGCCGGAGGGGGGATCGACCACGGAGGGCCTCTACATCATCTCCAAGGCCTCTCTGATGAGTTGTGAGTAGTTTACCACAGACCTTCGGGTCCATAGTTATTAGCTAGATGGCTTCTTCTCTCTCTTTGAATCTCAATACCATGTTCTCCTTGATCTTATTGGAGATCTATTCGATGTAACTCTTTTTGCGGTGTCTTTGTCGAGATCCGATGAATTGTGGGTTTATGATCAAGTTTATCTATGAGAAATATTTGAATCTCCTCTAAATTCTTTTATGTGTGATTAAGTTATCTTTGCAAGTCTTTTCCAATTATCAGTTTGCTTTGGCCTACTAGATTGATCTTTCTTGCAATGGGAGAAGTGCTTAGCTTTGGGTTCAATCTTGCGGTGTCCTTTCCCAATGACAACAGGGGCAGCAAGGCACGTATTGTATTGTTGCCATCGAGGATAAAAAGATGGGGTTTATATCATATTGCATGAGTTTATCCCTCTACATCATGTCATCTTCCTTAATGCGTTACTCTGTTCTTTATGAACTTAATACTCTAGATGCATGCTGGATAGTGGTCGATGTGTGGAGTAATAGTAGTAGATGCAGGCAGGAGTCGGTCTACTTGTCACAGATGTGATGCCTATATACATGATCATGCCTAGATAATCTCATAATTATTCGCTTTTATATCAATTGCTTGACAGTAATTTGTTCACCCACCATAATACTTATGCTATCTTGAGAGAAGCCACTAGTGAAACCTATGGCCCCCGGGTCTATCTTTTATCATATAAGCTTTCAATCTACTTTTATTTGCATCTTTACTTTTCCAATCTATATTATAAAATACCAAAAATATATTTATCTTATCATATTATCTCTATCAGATCTCACTTTCGCAAGTGGCCATGAAGGGATTGACAACCCCTTTATTGCGTTGGTTGCGAGTTCTTGTTTGTTTGTGTAGGTGCGTGGGACATTTGAGGAGCCTCCTACTGGATTGATACCTTGGTTCTCAAAAACTGAGGGAAATACTTACGCTACTATTGCTGCATCACCCTTTCCTCTTCAAGGAAAACCAACGCAAACTCAAGACGTAGAAATGCCTATATAATGATCATTGCCTGGATATCGTCGTGATTATTTAAAGTTCTATCAATTGCCCAATAGTAATTGTTTTCCCACTATTTGCTATTTTCCTCGAGAGAAGCCACTAGTGAAACCTACGGCCCCCGGGTCTCTTCTCATCATATTTGCCTTTGTGATCTATTTTCCTTTGCTTTTATTTTCAGATCTACTAAACCAAAAATACAAAAATACCTTACTCCACTTTATTTATTTTGCGATCTATTTATCCTATCTATCACAACTTTCTCGCGTCTTCTCGCCAATTTGAGGCATCGTTACCCGAAAGGGATTGACAACCCCTTTGACACGTCAGGTTGCGATTATTTGTTGTTTGTGTGCAGGGGTTGTGTACGTTGTGTTGCTTGGTTCTCCTACTGGTTCGATAACCTTGGTATCATCATTGGGGGAAATACCTACTGTCGTCGTGCTGCATTATCCCTTCCTCTTTGGGGAAATACTGACGTAGTTGAAGCAGGCATCAAATGGAATTTCTAGCACCGTTGCAGGGAGGATCTTCAACATCAACCAGGTTCCTAATCACAAATCTCATCTCCTTGCAATTTACATTATTTGTCATTTGCCTCTCGTTTTCCTCTCCCCCACTTCACAAAAATTCGCATTTTTATTTGCCCTCTTTTTCGTTCGCCGTTTTCTCGTCAGATCTGTTTTTTAGTGCAATCTTGTTGTGAAGTCACCATGAGTGATTTTGGTATGGCAGAAACAGATGATGGCCTAACTCCTAAAATGGAGCGTACGGGCAATCTGGATGCCAAAACTTAAGTCTTGGGGAAAGGGAATTTTATGGGGAAAGAACATATCCAAGAATTTTTCACTTGTGTCGGAAAAATAAGTCTTGATGATATTCCTATACTTGAAAGGACTAAATCTTATGCATAAGCTATCTCGTCACTAGTTCTGAAACTTGAAACTAAATTTATCCATACTCATCCTACCTACAAAGAGTGTTCTATGAGTTGCCCATTATAAAGAATCCTAAAGCTAAAAAGTTAGCCACTCTTGTTTTGATGAATGAATTTGACTATGTAATAGGGAAGCTACGGAAATCTTTGATTTTTATGGTATGAATCATGAAAACCCCGTGATTGATGAAATTCTTTATCATAGTGATTATGCGTTGAGACATTTGCTTGGAGATAACCAAATCTTTGATGAGAATCTTAAAAAGTAAGTCCCCGTTTTAGACATGACCCAACAAGTTTTTAATGATGTTAATCAACACTATTCTTGGATCACAGCCAGAAATCAAAAGAGTTATGATAAAAGGCAACTTTACAGTGCTAAGGTTTCCATGGTAATGTGTTTTATGTTTTACTTACAAAACTCCCCGACACAAATACCTCCAAGGAAAACAAGGCTAAGGATGACAACACTTAGATCATATGTGTTATGTCTAGCTAGGGGCGTAAAACGATAACACTTGTTGGGAGGCAACCCAACTTGTATCTTTTAGCTTTTTGGTTTTCTTGTTGTTTTCAATAAAATACACAATTATGCCTCTGGTTAGATGTGTTTTTGTGGTTTAAATTAGTGTTTGTGCCAAGCAAAGCCTTTGGGATGATTTGGGTGAGAGATGATTTGATCTTGCTGAAAAACCGAAACTTTGCACTAACAAAATTATTTTTCAGTTTTATCAGAAGAGTGCTTTTGAGTTGATTCTTTTTGCATAAGATTAATAAACAAATTATTCACGTCGTCCTAATTTTTTAGAATTTTTGGAGTTACAGAAGTATTCAACGTAGTTAGATTGCTACAGATTGTTCTGTTTTTGATAGATTCTGTTTTCTTTGCGTTGTGTGCTTGTTTTGATGATTCTATGGTTTTCTTTGAAGAGTTTTTGCCATAGAAAAGTTGGAATACAATATATATAATGGAAAAATAAAATATGAATGGGTTTGCAACAGTACTTATAGTAGTGGTTTGCTTCCTTATACTAACGGATCTCACGAATGTTTTGTTGAGTTTTGTGTGATTGAAGTTTTCAAGTTTTGGGTGATCTTACGATGGATGAAGGAATAAGGATTAGCAAAAGGCTAAGCTTGGGGATTCCCGAGGCACCCCAAGATAATATTCAAGAAGTAGCAAGCAACTAAGCTTGGGGATGCCCCCGAGTGGCATCCCCTCTTTCTTCTAACAACCATCGGTATTTTACTTGAAGCTATATTTTTATTCGTCACAGTTTGCTTGGAGCATCTTGTATGATATGAGTCTTTGCTTGTTTTGCTTTGCGTTTTAAGTCTTGAATCCTTGCTGGACACACCTTTTTGAGAGAGCAAAAAATTATGCTATGCTTGCTCCTATGCTTCACTTAAAATTTTAGAGCCATGGAATTGCTCTAGTGCTTCACTTATATCTTTTTGAGCACGGTGTGCTTTGTTATTTTTGAAGAAATGCTCTCATGCTTCACTTAGATTTATTTGGGAGTTAGTAAAAAATTAAGAAATTCTCTCTTGCTTCACTTAGAATATTTTGAGACAAGGAAAAAATTTATGCTCATGTTTTTCACTTAAATTTGTTTGAGCTTATTAAAAGCAACATATGAAAATAGTCCGAAAGTGATAGATATCCAAGGAGGATATAATAAAAACTTCCATGAAGATCATTGGACAAAATAAACTTGGTTCTTAGTAATGGTTTTGACATATGATGATATGATATGTGAGTCATGTTGATGAGTAATTATGCTTTAGTAAGAATATTGATGTTAAGGTTTGTGATTCCCTATGCAAGCACGAAAGTCAATACTTACACAATGAAATTTATATCCTACTTGTGGTGCATTATTCGGTGTTACTTATGCTTAATGCTTGGGTACGAGATTTTTCGTTTCTTGGTTGGTCGCTTCTCAATCTTTTTGCTAGCCTTCATTTTTGCACTAAGTATGATCACTAATTGTGCATCCAAAACCCTTTAAACTAGTTTTGCCATATGAGTCCGATATACCTACCTATATGCAGTATTTCCGTGCCGTTCTAAGCAAATTTGCATGTGCCATCTCTAATTTTCAAAATAAATTTCTCTTTTGTGTGCTCGTACCGCTCGAAAGGCAGTGAGGGGTGGCCGATATTTTCCATGCTAGATGTGTTATTCTCACGATGAGTGTTTATTCACTTGTCATTGCACGAGAGTACGACAAAGGTATTAGGGATGCCGAGTCCCAAAATGAAAAATGAATTTACTTTATGTCGTCAAATAATAAATTCCTTGGAAACTGTTGGTATGGAGGGCATTTGTGGATACGGTTAGCCACGGAAAGTGAAAGTAATGGTGGAAAAGGGAATAAAATTTATTTTCTGTTTGGGAACCACCTATGATGTATCTATCATGGAAAGTGTTGGGAGCTTTGAGTCGTTTTTGTTGGTGCGAAAAGTATGCCTTCCAAAATGTTTTTATCTCTCAATTTCGCTTTGAGCTCTGGCACCTCTATAAATCCCTACTTCCCTTTGTGAAGGGCCTTTCTTTTACTTTATGCAATTCTTATTTTGAAATTTGAGTCTCCATCTTCTATTATAAAGCACCAACTAAGGGACACTATGATCGTATTTGAGCATTGGGTGTAGCTAATATTCGAGTGTGTTTCATGAATGGATCAATGGTTGCGCATAATGGGCTAGGGATAACTTGCTTTAGTGTTGATATTTTGAAAGACATGGTTGCTTGTTGGTATGCTTGAGTATTGAACTCTTCATGTCAAAACTAGACTATTGCTTTGGACCATATAAAAGTCCGTCCATGCTACAAAGAAAAGAAAATGTGATGAACATGTTAGGCAAATTCCACATAAAAAATTATGTTTACTCGAGGACGAGAAGGAATTAAGCTTGGGGATGCTGATATGTCTCCAACGTATCTATGATTTTTTATTGTTCCATGATGTTATATTATCATTCTTGGATGTTTTACAATCATTTTAAAATCATTTTATATCTTTTTTGGTACTAACCTATTGACATAGTGCCTAGTGCCAATTGTTGTTTTCTGCTTGTTTTTTACATCGCAGGAAATCAATACCAAACGGAGTCCAAACACAACGAAACTTTTTGTGGATTTTTTGGACCAGAAGACATCCAGTGGGCCAAGAAAGTACCTGAGGGGAGCACAACCCACCAGAGCGCGCCTGGAGGCCCAGGTGTGCCCAAGTTGGTTGTGCCCACCTCGGTGGCCTCCCGCACCACCTCTTTGCTCTATAAATACCCCAATATTTCAAAAACCCTAGGGGAGTCGACGAAAATCAATTCCAGCCGCCGCAAGTTCCAGAAACACCAGATCCAATCTAGACACCATCTCGGAGGGGTTCATCATGTCCATTGGTGCCTCTCCGATGATGTGTGAGTAGTTCTTTGAAGACCTTCAGGTCCATAGTTAGTAGCTAGATGGCTTCCTCTCTCTCTCTCTCTTGATTATTAGTACAATGGTCTCTTGGAGATCCATATGATGTAAGTCTTTTTGCGGTGTGTTTGTTGGGATCCGATGAACTTTGAGTTTATGATGAGACCTATGTTTTTATCCATGAAAGTTATTTGAGTCTTCTTTGATCTCTTATATGCACGATTGATTATAGCCTCGTATTTCTTCTTCGATATTTGGGTTTTGTTTGGCCAACTTGATCTATTTATCTTGCAATGGGAAGAGGTGCTTTGTGATGGGTTCGATCTTACGGTGCTTGATCCCAGTGATAGAAGGGGAAACGACACGTATGTATCGTTGATACTAAGGATAACTAGATGGGGTCTATTTCTACATAAATAGATCTTGTCTACATCATGTCATCATTCTTATTGCATTACTCCGTTTTTCCATGAACTTAATACACTAGATGCATGCTGGATAGCGGTCGATGTGTGGAGTAATAGTAGTAGATGCAGGCAGGAGTCGGTCTACTAATATTGGACGTGATGCCTATATAATGATCATTGCATGGATATCGTCATGATTATTTGAAGTTCTATCAATTGCCCAACAGTAATTGTTTTCCCGCCGTTTGCTATTTTTCTCGAGAGAAGCCACTAGTTAAACCCACGGCCACCGGGTCTCTTCTCATCATATTTGCCTTTCCGATCTATTTTCCTTTGCTCTTATTTTCAGATCTACTAAACCAAAAATACAAAAATACCTTGCTGCACTTTATTTATTTTGCGATCTATTTATTCTATCTATCACAACTTTATCATGTCTTCTCGCCAATTTGAGGCATCGCACCCGAAAGGGATTGACAACCCCTTTAACATGTCGGGTTGCGAGTATTTGTTATTTGTGTGCAGGGGCAGTTTAGGTTGTGTTGCTTGGTTCTCCTACTGGTTCGATAACCTTGGTCTCATCACTGAGGGAAATACCTACCGTCGATGTGCTACACCATCCCTTCCTCAATGGGGAAATACCAACGTAGTTCAAGCATGCATCAATCTTCTGCAACTGAAGCAAATTCTTAAGATGGTGTTTGAGAAAGTCTCTGCCATTCCTAATATTATTCAGGGGTCTGAAGTCCTCAATAGTGTCAAAAAACAGAATTACTTCATTGATGGCCTTGATTGAGTTGCTTAGCTGTGAAATGGACTTGGCCCAAATTTTAAGACATTTCCTGAGCCTCTTAAATTTTGTTGTTATCTTCTTAGCACTGTTATTGATAGGCATAGCTTGCTCCCAGTTCTGTCTAACAATATCTTTGAAACCCTCAATTTGTAACCAGTGATTTTCAAACCTGAAGATTCTTGCCTTGGGGATGTGAGTACCAATTTGAACAAGGTAGGGAATATGATCTGATACAGGTTTAGCCAAAGGGAGCACCACTGTGTTTGGATATTGTGACGTCCAAGCTTCGGATGTAAAGACCCAATCAAGTTTTTCCAAGAGAGGGGTAGATTGCATGTTGCTCCAGATAAAATTTCTAACTTTTAGAGGGATTTCTACCGAAGCCAAGGAGTTAATAGCTTCATTAAATTTCATCATATCAGAAAAATTGCCACCAGATCTGCTTCTATTACTTGGGTATCTAATATAATTTAAATCCCCCATAATGATCCACTGCATGTCATCAGGCATTTGAATTTGTTTAAACCAATCTAAAAATATGTCTCTTTCATCTCCTGGGCAATGCCCATAGATATTTTTGAGGATCCAAGTGTCTCCAGATAGTTGGCTATGATTGGGCTGGAATAACTTGTGTCTGCCTCTCAGATTCCTACATAAGAAAGGATACCTTTTCTTTTCTATTGGATGGACAACAGCATAACCACAACAATAGGTCTATCAGGTAATTGGCCATTTGTCTTTATCCATGTGTAGTTATAACTTATATGTCAGATGTGCTATGAAGTCAAGTTTATATATGGCCTCCGGCTCATGGCCATCTGTTACATGTGTTAGATTCTTAGTTTTTTTTTGTTTATATCTTGGTTATTACTTTTTACTCATTTATTCTCATTCATACTTCCTATGTATAGGAGAACTCAAGGTGGCTTGATACTGTCTTTGGCACTCATTGTTCTCCTGCAAATTAGCAACCAGATATTAACAGGTCCATGATGCTATGAGCACACCTTTTTTGTACAAAATTCATATTTGTTGGAATATTATGTGATGGAGTATCGGTTGGCCTGCCTTTGGTAGTAGCACCTATTGGCTAGTTTTCTATTTGTGAGCTTTTATTGCCTCTTGATCCATGGCACTTGATGTTAACATGTATAAGACATACACGTTGAGAAGGTTTCTTTTATTTTAGAACCGAAGGGATTATGTTACCTAGCCCAAAGGTAATTTCTTGAAGATTTTATTTTATTTACATGTATATGAGATACACATTTATGGCTCATACCTGATCCATATGAACTCAACAGCTTTATTTTCTTCTTAGGCATGTTGATATCTATATCCATTGATATGCATCTCCTTTTTCATGTTACTTAATAATATGTTTTCCGCGTAGTAAAACATCCGAAACAAT
Organism: Triticum dicoccoides; assembly: GCF_002162155.2. Classification (NCBI taxonomy): domain Eukaryota; kingdom Viridiplantae; phylum Streptophyta; class Magnoliopsida; order Poales; family Poaceae; genus Triticum; species Triticum dicoccoides. Next base: position 549,936,394 of record NC_041385.1, read on the forward strand.
CTTGAACACATAACTTGAATGGACATGCATTATTTTGATAAAGAGTTCAATCCATGCATGTTTTTTTCATCTAATTTTGTATTCTCAGCTCTACGGAAGTGATAAATTTTAGTTTTCTGTTCAGGGAGATCTGGCCGTCCAGAGCAAGCAAAACGGACGACCAAATCTCCCTGAGGGAGGAGGGGGCTGGGGGTGGAGGGATGGAGAAGCTCTCATCGGCGGCGGATTTCATGAAGGGGCGGTGCGTATGACGCCTACAACATCTGCCTTGAGGCTTTCTATGACCGTGACTCCTGCACGGTAGCTGTCGTGGAATAGTCATGGCAAATGTCCTAGTGTGAGGACTTAGTCGTGGAGCCATCGCAACTAGGTTAGCTTAAAGGGGTTAAACAGGACAAAGGACACAGGAGTTTATACTGGTTTGGCCCCTTGCGGTGAAGGTAAAGGCCTAATCCTGTTTGAGGTGGTATTGCTTATGTCTCGATTACCAGGGAGCGAATACGCTTGACCTAGCTTGCGATCTCTTGTTTTTTGCCCTGAACCGCCGCCGTCTCGTCCCTTTATATACACAGGTTGACGCCCAGCGACTCATGGAGTCCCGACCGGCTCATAGACAACGTGTCCGGCTCGATGACTAAGTATACTTGCCTTACAATATAAGTTATACATATAGCGGTTTACCCCTATGGGACTTAAGTCGCCCTTGGGCCTTGGGCCCTTGTTTCATGAACCGCCATCTTCAATATCCTCATGGGCTTCATATTAATGAACCGCCGTAGGTATAACCTGACCCCTCGTGGGCGGTTCATACCTAATAGTCATATCCCCAACATTAGGCCCCAGATTGATTTGAACTTGTTCATATTAATCTTCAACACTTAGAAAAAAAATCCTTCCTTCTTCATTTGTGCGAGATCTCATAACCCGCCATGACGTCATCTCCTGCGATTGTGGTAACCCACCATGACGTCACCTGTCATTAATTTTATACAATACCCAATATATCTTAACATATCCTTATCTTTAATAACCATCCCGAAAATCGAGGCATCCGAGCGGCTGGATAATCATTCTTTGGCCTCCTCGTTTTTCATGCCCACCTGTTACCTTTCTCCTTATAAATAGGGTCAAACACCCTCCTTTCATTTTTTCCTTACCTCCTCGTCTTCTTCTTCCTCTTGTGACTCCTCTGCCGCCTTGAGCTTCGCCGCCGTCATCCTCCAACGGCTGCACCAACTCGGGCCGCTGCATCAACCTGACTGGTCAAGAAAACCCCGGCGCTCCACCGCAGTCCATCTGCTTCTGTAAGTGTTAATCTCCCTATGCGTTAGATCTACATTAGGTTTAGCCTTGTTCTTCGGTGTTCTTCGTTGTTATTCATTGTTCTTCTTCAACCCTAGTAGCTTCTGATCTGAAGATATTATAAAACTCACGCGGTAGCAGTTTAGCTGTTGTTTTTAATATCAGAACACTTTTTTCCTTCATAGTAGATCTCATCGGAGCACATGAACTCCTTTGCTACCGCTTTAGGTTTAGAATTTACTGCATTTTCTGAACTGCCACAAATCCAAAATTATAGCTTCAGTCTGTGAAATATGTTTGTCCATCACTTAGCAAATTTTTTCTTTTTGATAGATCTTAACTATCAGTATTGTCATGGCGGCTTACATCACCAGTTATAGCTAGTCATATGTCATTAGGCCCCTTTTTAAGCCGCCACTCTGAATATGTACTGTAGTGTTTTACCTCCGGCTTAATGAATCAACTTAAACCGGCAAACTATTCTTTCTTTTAGGCTTCTTTCTTCACAATGCCGCCAAAGACATCCACTTCATGTAACTGGGTTCCCTCCATTGTCACTGAGGACACGCTCAAAGACTTTGTCAAAACCGGCTATTTACCAGAAAAAACTGTCATGCATTATCGCGCCCCCAATCCTGAAGAAGAAAGACCTCAGCCAAAGGATGATGAGGTCATTATTTTTACTGACCACATGAATCGGGGCTTCTCACTGCCCGGTTCTAAATTTTTCCGAGATGCTCTGCACTTATTTGAGCTTCATCCTCAAGACATCGGACCCAATTCCGTGTCAAACATCTGCAATTTTCAAGTTTTCTGCGAAGTATACCTTCAAGAGGAGCCCAGTGTTGAACTGTTTAGGGAATATCTTTATCTGAACCTTCAAAACGAGTTTACGAATGGACCCAGCTTGGAACTTGGTGAAATCTCCATTCAACGAAGAAGAGATGCTATCTTCCCCTATGCTCGCTTGCCGAGTCATCCCAAAGATTGGAACCAAACATGGTTTTATTGCAAAGATACCTCTCCGGCTGATGAGAACACACTGCCAGGCTATCGTGCCCAGCTCTTGACTCAAAACATCATCTTCCTGAGAAGCTTACCACTGCTGAACGTAAGAAGCTCGCCCCCACCATTGTAAAGGTCAAGGCTCTGCTGGGAAACGGTTTAACTGGCATTGACTTGGTTTGATGTTGGGTTACATGGCGGATCATACCCTTGAGTCGCCGATCCGGCTTAATGTGTACTTACATGGGTGGTAAAAAGGATCCACTGCGCCACGGCTCCGTGCATTTAACTGATGACGCCATTAACAAAATGACAAAGTCCCTTCTGAATGAAGACCCTGAAGACTGCATCAAAGTGGGTCTGAACCCTTTCTGCAAACTTAACCCGCCACTAGAGGTGAGTCTTTAAATTACTTATTTTACCTTCATCACTCCAATATTCTATTAACTCAACTTTGATGACTTTCACGAGTTGACTCTGACTTTTGGAAAAAGAAATACGACCATGAAGCTACCAAAAAGGCCAGGGCTGCCAAGAAAACCGCCAAGAAGAATAAGAAGAAATCAAGTACTTCTAAGCTGTTTGAACTGAACGACAGCTCTGAGTCGAAGGTAGCTCTTGATTCCCTTGGCTCCTTTTTCAACTATCTTATTGACATTAATTATCATCAGGGTGACATGGGGGCTAGTCAAGCAATCGAGGAAGAGGTAAATATCATTTCCTCCGACTCTGAGCCTTTGCCAAGATAGAAAACTCGAAGAGTAATCCGGAAATTAAGCTTTTCACACCCCTTAGCTCATCTGGATCCTCACTTTCTTTTGAAGCAACAGCAGCACGAGAGCCGGCGACAGACTCGGTCCAGCGGAGGTGAAGAATTATCTTCCGGCTTGCCAAACACTCCAAGGAAACGTCAAAACAAGGTCATCCCAAATTTAAACTCTTTTTGTCCTTTGGCGGGTCTCATTCGCCAGCCACTTGATTCTTCCGATTCAAATTATCGGGAGACTTCTCGCTCCTCTTACGACGACTCATCACAGTCCTAGCTATCGGCTTTCAAAACTGCTCCTGGGTAATAACAATTACTTATTATTTGCTTCTTATGCTCGTTTATATTTACACTGACCTCTCATGACCCATGTAGTGGAAAGGCCAAGCCTAGCAAGAAGGCAACGGTGACCAAGCCGGCTGAAGACCCCAAAGTTAATGAACCGGAGCAACAAACTCCAGCGCCTGACACCTCCGTGCTACAACCAGAAGAAATTGTTCATGACTTTCCACCAGAAATTCCTGACCCTTCCATTGACCAGACGAACAACAACCCTTTGAATATTGAGTCATCAGGCCCAATTAAACCGGCTGAGACACATGACGATGATGTGATGATCACTAGCACCGACTTTAGAGAGCCGGGAAGACCTACTGTATTGGTCAAGCACTCCACCAAAGAAGAACATATTGAGAGGCAAAAAGTGAGATTTGATGTTGCCAATTACTCTCAATTGAGTGTTAGTGAAGTATTCTCTGGCTATCTCAATCAAGTGCACGCCAGCCGAGACCTTGAAGTTGACATGGTGAAGCAGATGCATCAGAAATATGTGGTATGAACTCCTTCCTTAGTGAATTATGCATATCTTTTCAGCCCCCAAGTCTACTATTTATGATAGGATTGAATATACTGTAGACTTATAATAACCCTGAATATAAATAGCATCCTTGATAGAACCCTTCAAAACCCGGCTTACACCGCCCGGGTTAAAGCAGATCTGTAATGATTAACATTGCATCCGTAGCCCCCAAAGGCCGGTTTAATCAGCATGAATGAGCCGGTCCTTTGCATCATTGTTTATAAAGCAGAGCTTACTTGTGTAGCCACCATGGGCCGGCTGTGAAAGTTTGCGACACAAACGGTCATCATAAAGTAGTAAAAGACAAGCAATATGCATTAGCCCCCAAGTGCCAAGTACTCTTGCTGGCAAAGTGCTTGGGACTTATTCACATAAGCCATTGTATGAATAATTTTTTCGGCAGGCATTAGCCCCCAAGTGCCAAGTGTTGTTGCTTGCAAAAGGCTTGGGACTTCATTTCTGTAATCCAAATCTGAACATGATTTTGAACCGATGTACGTACATGCCACCACTGCTCAACTTCAATCACAATTGACTGACGTGAAGACTCGGCTGGAACAGCAAGAATCTGAGACCCGGAAGGCCGACTCAAAATTCCAATTTAGAGTGGCTGAAACGGAAAAAATTGAAGACCAGTTTTGAGGTTGAAAGAAACGCCTGGGCTGAAGAAAAAACTGCTTTGATACAGCGGGCTGAAAAGGCGGAGGCGGCTTTTCAAGACGTGACCTCTAAGCTGAATGGCTTAAAACACCATGTATCCCAGATGGTTTCTGCTATCTTTGGTGAGTCGCCTTGCTAGTATCATATGTGAATCGCTTCCTTGACTGTATAAGCCGCCTCTAACCAATCCATGATTATTATTCAGGTCCCAGAAGCAGCAATCTTAGCCAAGAGATGCTTGTGAAGATCAAGGTTGTTTACACACTTGTTGAACAGTTATATACTGGAACTCAGTGCACACTGGCCACAATTTCTCCAACTAATCAAGAACCTACTCTCTTGAGTGATGTCTTGAAAAAGCTTTCTGTTCTTTCTGAGAGGATTAGTGAGATGAAGCGATCATCTACCAGAGCCGGTGCTGTGCCAGCCTTACGCCAGGCCAAAGCCTGGCTACCAGTGCTAGACCAGACCGTTATATCTACCGGGTATCCAAGCTTGAAAGAAGATGGCACTCCCTTTGAGAAGAAAGACTTCACCGCATGTGTGAAGGTGATACGTCCCCTGGCCAGTCTGATTGCAAATGAAACGGATCTTTCAAGATACCAACCGGCTTATGACATGGAGAATCAGAAGCTGCCAAGGCCGGCTTATAAAGTGATGGATCTAATTCCCCCAATCCGTAAGAACACTTTTGCTCCTGAAGTTAAACCGTTTGAGCTTATAGATGATGAAGCTAAATTCCAAGCCTTGTGTGGCACTGATTGGTCATCACCAAACTTCCAGGCAGCACAGGAGGACGAAGAACAGGAGAAGGAAGATCTAGAAGCTTCAAGCCATCATGGCCAAGAAGATTGATCCGCTGGGCGGTTCATACATTTGATCTTCTGAAAACACTTAAGCATTTTGGCTCATTGAGTCATGTAATAGGCTAGCAAAATCTTTGCCCTGTCGTGCCATCGTGCACGTTTGTGTTTTGCCCAACATTGTTTGATCCGCCACTTGGAATCTATCATTATATCCTTATGATGACATTGATTTATGCAGATGAGATTTAGTCTTGTCCTGCACACAAGTAGATCACAAGAGCCCTGGCGGTTTACCACAGGGCGGGTCATAATACCCCATATAAAACCACTGGTGACTAAAATAGTTCATGACCAGGGCTGGTTTAAACATAATCATGTATAATTATAAAAAATATCATACATGTGATATTGAATCGTATTGCCGGCTTATGATACCCATGCAGTAAGGGTTACAACCCAAAGAGTGAGAGCAGAACGCCTTGTTCAAGTGATTTATATCGCCGATTTATCACGCCATATGCAGCAAGGGGTAATATCCCAAAGCTTAGAGCACAACGCTCTAGGCACATAAAATCATCATACACTGGCGACTTAACGTCCAAAGCCAGCTCACGAGGGTAGTAACGCTATGTTCTCTTTGGTGAATACACCTATGTTTGAACAGGAAGCCCCCACGTGCTTTGTAATCATGGTGTCTGAGCCGGACCAAAAGGGTTATTTCACAGCTATGCTTCGAATACGAGCAAGAAGCCCCCAAGTGGTTTGTGGCATTGAGCCGATCAAGAGGAATATTCACAGCTATGCTTCGAATACGAGCAGGAAGCCCCCAAGTGACCATAAATTTTGGCATTGTGCTGATCAAGAGGGATATTCACAGCTATGCTTCAAATATGAGCAGGAAGCCCCCAAGTGACCATAAATTTTGGCATTGCGCCGATCAAGAGGGTCTCCTCCTCCGACTTACGTGAGTCCTTGTGGTCTTGAATATTGATAAGGTAGTATGACCCATTATTCAAATTCTTCTTGACCACAAAGGGTCCTTCCCAAGGTGGGGATAGCTTGTGCATATCAGTCTGATCCAGGATAAGCCAGAGCACCAAGTCACCTTCTTGAAAGGTTCTGGTCTTAACCCGGCGGCTGTGATAACGGCGTAGATCTTGTTGGTAAATCGCCGAGCGAGCCGCCGCAAGGTCACGCTCCTCATCTAATAGGTCAAGTGCATCATGACGTTCTTTTTCATTATCAGCTTCAATGTAAGCCGCCACGTGGGGCGGGTCGTGACGGATGTCACTAGGGAGAACCGCCTCTGCTCCATAAACCATGAAGAAAGGCATGTAACCCATAGATCTGTTGGGTGTAGTATTGATACTCCATGGTACTGAAGGTAACTCCTCCACCCAACAACTCGGCGTCCTCTGCAAAGGAACCATAAGCTGGGGCTTGATGCCTCTCAAAATTTCTTGATTGGCTCTTTCAGCTTGACCATTGGATTGGGGGTAAGTGTGACGCCCCCGATTCAATCATACACTAATCATGCACGCAAATGTGTACTATCAAGATCAGGGACTCACGGGAAGATATCACAACACAACTCTACAAATAAAATAAGTCATACAAGCATCATAATACAAGCCAGGGGCCTCGAGGGCTCGAATACAAGTGCTCGATCATAGACGAGTCAGCGGAAGCAACAATATCTGAGTACAGACATAAGTTAAACAAGTTGCCATAAGATGGCTAGCACAAACTGGGATACAGATCGAAAGAGGCGCAGGCCTCCTGCCTGGGATCCTCCTAACTACTCCTGGTCGTCGCCGTCAGCCTGCACGTAGTAGTAGGCACCTCCAATGTAGTAGTCGTCGTCGACGCTGGCTCCTGGCTCCTGGACTCCAGCATCTGGTTGCGACAACCAGAAAGAAAGGAAAGGGGAAAAAGGGGGGAGAAAGCAACCGTGAGTACTCATCCAAAGTACTCGCAAGCAAGGAACTACACTACATATGCATGGGTATATGTGTAAGGAGGCCATATCAGTGGACTGAACTGCAGAATGCCAGAATAAGAGGGGGATAGCTAATCCTGTTGAAGACTACGCTTCTGGCAGCCTCCGTCTTGCAGCATGTAGAAGAGAGTAGATTGAAGTCCTCCAAGTAGCATCTCCAAGTAGCATATCCAGGTAGCATCTCCAGTAGCATCGCATAGCATAATCCTACCCGGCGATCCTCCTCGTCGCCCTGTAGAAAAGCGATCACCGGGTTGTCTGTGGAACTTGGAAGGGTGTGTTTTATTAAGTATCCGGTTCTAGTTGTCATAAGGTCAAGGTACAACTCCAAGTCGTCCTGTTACCGAAGATCACGGCTATTCGAATAGATTAACTTCCCTGCAGGGGTGCACCACATAACCCAACACGCTCGATCCCATTTGGCCGGACACACTTTCCTGGATCATGCCCGGCCTCGGAAGATCAACACGTCGCAGCCCCACCTAGGCAAAACAAAGAGGCCAGCACGCCGGTCTAAACCTAAGCACAGGGGTCTGGGCCCATCGCCCATAGCACACCTGCACGTTGCGAGGGCGGCCGGAAGCAGAACTAGCCCCCTTAATACAAGAGCAGGCTTACGTTCCAATCCGGCGCGCGTCGCTCCGTCGCTGACGTCTGAAGTGCTTCGGCTGATACCACGACGTCGGGATACCCATAACTACTCCCACGTAGATGGTTAGTGCGTATAGGCTCGTAGCCGACTCAGATCAAATACCAAGATCTCGTTAAGCGTGTTAAGTATCCGCGAACGCCGAACAGGGCCAGGCCCACCTGTCTCCTAGGTGGTCTTAACCTGCCCTGTCGCTCCGCCACAAAGTAACGTCGGGGACCGTCGGGAACCCAGGCCCACCTCTACCGGGATGGAGCCACCTGTCCTTTCAGCCCCCAACTCCGTACAGTATCACAGGTAATGTAACAGTGTAAAGTATATAGTATATGCCCGTGATCACCTCCCGAAGTGATCACAGCCCAGTAGTATAGCATGGCAGACGGACAAGAGTGTAGGGCCACTGATGGAACACTAGCATCCTATACTAAGCATTTAGGATTGCGGGTAAGGTATCAATGACTGTAGCAGCAATGACAGGCTATGCATCAGAATAGGATTAACGGAAAGCAGTAACATGCTACACTACTCTAATGCAAGCAGTATAGAGTAGAATAGGCGATATCTGGTGATCAAGGGGGGGGGCTTGCCTGGTTGCTCTGGCAAGAGAGAGGAGTCGTCAACTCCGTAGTCGAACTGGTCAACACCAGCGTCGGTCTCGTAGTCTACCGGAGAGAAGAGGGGGAAGAAATAATGAATACAGAGCAAACAAAGCATCACAAAATATAACAAGGCAATACGCGATGTTCGGTGTGCCCTAAGGCGGTAGTAGGTGATACCGGTGAAGGGGGGGGGGGAAACATCCGGGAAAGTATTCCCGGTGTTTCGTGTTTTCTGACAGACGAACCGGAGGGGGAAAGTTGCGTGTTCGGTATGCTAGGGGTGTGTGGCGGACGAACGGGCTGCGTAACCGGATTCGTCACGTCGTTCTGAGCAACTTTCGTGTTGAAAATATTTTAATCCGAGTTACGGATTAAAAGATATGATTTTCTAAAGATTTTATGAATTTTCTGGAATTTATTTAATTATTTAATTAATTCGAAAAACAGATTAATGACATCAGCATGATGTCATGCTGACATCAGCAGTCAATAGAGTTGACTTGGTCAACCTGACATGTGGGTCCAGTGGGACCCACCTGTCATTCTCTTTTTAGTTTAATTACAAATTAGTTAATTTAATTAGTGATTAGGTTAATCTAATCAGGATTAATTAACTTATTTAATTACTTAATTAATTAATTAATTAACATTTTAATTTTTTAATTATTATTTATTTATTCATTTAATATATTTTTTAATAATTTTTTTTTTCTAAAACGTTCTGGGGCCGGGCCCCACATGTCTGTGGCCCATAGGGGCCTAGAGGGCGCGGGCGTCGGGGCACAGCCCAAACAGGGGCGCACCCGACCGGGCATTGCGGGGCGGCGGTGTGGGGGTGAGGCCACCAGGCGCGACCGAGGCAGTCGGCACGCGTGCGGGCGCCGGGAATCGGCAGCGAGGGGCGGCGTCCAGGCGAAGGCCGCGACGCAGTGGGGGGGCGCATGAGGAGGCGATGGTGGCGCGGCCACGGGTCACGAGCAGGGCGGTCGAGCGCCGTGGCCGCGGCCGTGGGCCAGCGAGGCCGTGCACGGGAGCGACGGGGAGAGGCACGCGGTGAGCGTGCAACGGGCGGGGCCGGAGCGCGTCGACCGCGGGCAGGGATGGTGGTGACCGGGGCGACACAGGGAGAGAGGGGGCGAAGGGGGACGGCAGCGCTCACTTGCGAGCAGGGAAGGGGGG
>NC_041385.1:549947347-549954430 GCF_002162155.2 Triticum dicoccoides
GAACTATCGAGAGTTTATCACAGTAACCGTGGTGACGTGGCATCATTAGCGGGGAATCACTGTAGCTTAATTATCCGGGCGTCACAATTCTCCTCCACTACAAGAAATCTCGTCCCGAGATTTAGGATCGGTTATAAGGGGGAAGGGGTCTGGTTACGAAATTCTAACGATTCTTCTCGATCATAGTAGCTCTTCTCGAAGAGGTCGACCCATTACATTGATGTCTTCAGTCCTCTCCTTCAGGTCATCATGATGAAGTTTGTCGTCCTTTCTTCGGGGTTCCATCGTACTTACGAAAGGATAAAGGGTGGGTATTCCGAGAGAATGGACCTCTGCAGGTTTGACTATCTGGTCGATAACATCGGGGAGGGTGGCGGAAGTAACTCTCGAATTGAAACTTAAGAAAATATCAAGAGCAGAGTAAGGAGGTATCCTGGGAATTTTCGAGCGGGCAGGCAATCGTTCGATGTCTGATATGTGGCGTGAAAGGGGTTCGAAGCCACGAGAATAAGTATTTGTCTGATACCAGATTGAAGGTGGCTCATGAATTACATACGAGGCCACGCGCGAGGAACAACCTTGGGTACAGGGGGGTACAGGAGAGTCAGGTTTCGATCCTGTGGAACTGTGGGTTATGGGCCCACCATGTGGATTAAAAGTAGGAAGGACAGTGACATCTTGCACGATCATGTAAGCAAGGCATGCCAGAGGATAGTCTGTCGGTTATGTCGGCAACAACATCGGTACCAAGGGCGAGGGACGAAGAGAACCATTTTCCTGCTCGTTGAACGAGGCGGGCCAATAGGCAAGGTTCTCGTCCATCGGTGGCTACCGAAATGTCATCAACAATAGTAACAGGGTCTTACTGACACGGTCGTACACCAAGGTGTTTACATAAGCAGAAGAATATTACTGCTTAGATCATATAGACCTCAAGAAAGGTTAAACCAAACAATGGAAAGGACATATGATTATCAGATTAATCAGGCGATGGAAAGGAAAAATGTGTCTTAGTCACATAATTCAGGGATATATCCTTCCCAAGGATAAGCAGAGCATGGTATCCGTGGCAGGATATCATGTAGAAAACCCTTTAGGTAAGGGGAGAGAAATTTCATGACACTACCCATACAAAGGTGTTTGGATAATTGATAAAGAAAATTTAGCATTTGCTTTAAATGTTCTTGTTGAAACATCGGAGTACCATAGACATGCTTCGAGATAGAATTGACATGGTCTTCAGGTGAAGATCAAACTTTGGAAACACGAAGGATCCATCAGGAATAACTTGTAGAATAAGTCTTACAATTTCCCCATGGATGAACGGATAACCTTGCTGAAAAGGAATCTATAGTGATAGGTCCTCCAGCCGAGGGGGGGGGGTGCTAGGCATGACATCATGTTACCGGGTCATCAAAGGATCAACATCATAACTCTTGGAAAATGTCCCAACCATCATATCTGACCGAGATTCAGATCCGATTGGTGTCAGGATACCTCAGACTCAGGATGTCCGAGAAGAAAAGCTGCGGCACATATCGACGAAATGACATTGTAAGATTCTCGGGAAATGAACTATGGGAGCGGGTTCCTGAAACAATAGTTCATCATTAAACCAAGGAGAGGACAAGGAGGTGTCTGGTGAACTCAACGGCAATTCACCGATATTCACAAAAGATGGATTTCCACCATTAGGTGAACAAGGAGATAACATTTGTCAGATCAAATGATATAAGGAAGTATGCTCGAGGAAAACATACACAATTAAACATTGGTTGAAAAGTGCGCCCGAAATGTGGATTGGGTTGCACGACCAATGTCAGAATGGTGATTCAATTAGCGAAGGACTTAGAATGAACTATCGATCATTAACTTCAAAGCAATAGGGTTGCTAGAAGTGCATAATCCAAACAACACCGTTCACTTGTGGGTACCCCGGTTGGAATCAACACGAGGACCAAGAAAGAATGGTGATGGTGAGAAGTATCACTATACCAAGAATTCTTAAGTGGTGGAGCAATCCTCACAACATTCTTGACATCAAAGATGGTAATACTCCGCGGTAGAACATAACATAAGTTGGATAGCAAGGAACTCAAGGTACAGCACAAAACAGGAACAAGTTTTGTGTTGGAGGGAATGCAATAATGTTGTCGATGATAACCCAAATCATCGAGGGCAAAGGATGCTATTTCTCATCAAGAATTCGATAGATATCTTGGAAGACCTCATAAGGTTGATGATGTTCACGACACATTTGTCGAGAGATTTCAAGATATAAACAATCAGCAACGACATCGAGTCAAAGAATGATGAAGCGGAAGGTCATTGGAACCATGGGTAGGACACAAACTCGAAACCAAGCTTGTTGTTCAAGGCGAAATGATATGACGATGATGATCGACGTAAGGTTAGTTCATCGTCGAAAATTGTGCTCCGGGAAGAAGGACCGGGTAGCACAGTTAAAATTAGCTCGATAATGATATAGCCGATCAGGCTAGGAATGACTTGAAGGATTAATAAATTTTTAAGTAGTGATGGGTTCAATTACTTGTTGAATCGCAATGCGAACTCGATTCAGTTATCGGTGTCTTTGAGTGTATAATAACTCAGAGCCCGTGAAAAATTGGAATCAGTGGAAAGGTAGCACTTGATGAAGAACTCATAAGAAGTTATGCAGTTCCATGATAATCTTGAGATACCAGGGGGTAATACTCGACACAAGATCAAAGTAAAGATTGGACGGGTGTATTAATTCATAGAAGACAATTGTTTAAACTTGCCCGTGAAATGGGGTCAAAGAAGAACATATGGTCGAAACCACGATTGCAAAAGGCCGGATCCCAGATATAAGAACTTATACCAAAGAGGGTTTAAGAGGAGCACCCATGATAAGATTAGCATCGTGTCCATGGGCATGAACGCAAGGTTCAAGGTCGACTCCCACTTCTCCAATACACAACTTCTCATTTACTACTCTAAGTTAAGAATGTTTAGAGTTTGAAAGTTTAACTTGCGGAATACCGGAACGTTATGACCCATGAAAACTCTTGGGTTCACACAAATTAAGGAAGGTATACGTTCAACCCATCGGGGCATCCTAGGCACGTATACCATCAACTTCAGGGGTAAATAACTCAAGCTCGGAGGTAGAGCATGGTTGACAAAGCAGAGGATACAATTTACCAAAGGCATTATGTATCCGAGGAAAGGCTCACAAGGTTATTGAATATGAAGGGCGTTGTCAGATAAATCCAACAAAGGATCTGGTGGTCCATAAGGGATCTGGTGTGAGCATCGGTACTCAACTAGAGGAAGAAGAATGCAAGGAGATCAAATTATAGAAACAACTAACTAACTCAATTGTCAAATGCAAAGAAATTATGATTTCCAAATCAAGGGATCAGAAGCAATGCTCTGATTAGGGATGGATAAGTTGAATAGCCTTAGGGTACAATCAACGACAATTGGATTGGTCGAGAACCAATTCTAGTTAAAAGAATGGCAGCTCAGCCGGAAAGGTAATTTATAAGGATCAATGATGATTGCGTGTATTCGCAAACATATTGAGTCAACAGACTCAAAATGATAATGACAAGGAATGTCATTAGGACTAGGGGACTTATGGGATTAACCATAATGCAAGCAAGCAAGAATTTCAAGAGCCAAAGGCTCCAGAGGATTTTCGGAAGATCGAATATTATTTTGAAGACTTTTGTGAAACACCTGAACAACTGGGGATGAGCGGATACTCGGCAAGCGCGAGTAATTATTCGTAGGGGTATTCATGCAGCAAGGAACTGCAGGGCAGTAAGCGTAAAGAATTCTCGGCATATCGAAGAGTATTTTAGGACATCTTGTAATAACAAGAGCAACTGGGGATGACAATATGAACGATAGGTGTAAGTAGTTATCCAGAGGGATTTATCGATGGAAGTGAATTGCAAAAGCGATGGCACATAGTCTCGAGAGCACATCGTAGAGTATCTTCGGAATCTTCTGGTGCAGCAGATGATCATCAATAATAAGGGGCTCTCCGGGTGAAAATGATAACGAGATCCTAATGTTAGATTTAGTAAAATTCATTTAACCCGAATAGAAGAGATGTCAGAGTCCCAGAGTATAGGTCGAGGAATAAAAGATCCTACTACCACCCGATGGCGACGTGGGCCCATGGGCCACACAGCCATGTTAGTAAAAGTTTTTCAACGACTAGACTCGACTTCGGCCAAGGAGTTGAGAAGGGGGATTCCTACAGGCAGTCGGCTCTGATACCAACTTGTGACGCCCCCGATTCAATCATACACTAATCATGCACGCAAATGTGTACGATCAAGATCAGGGACTCACGGGAAGATATCACAACACAACTCTACAAATAAAATAAGTCATACAAGCATCATAATACAAGCCAGGGGCCTCGAGGGCTCGAATACAAGTGCTCGATCATAGACGAGTCAGCGGAAGCAACAATATCTGAGTACAGACATAAGTTAAACAAGTTGCCATAAGATGGCTAGCACAAACTGGGATACAGATCGAAAGAGGCGCAGGCCTCCTGCCTGGGATCCTCCTAACTACTCCTGGTCGTCGCCGTCAGCCTGCACGTAGTAGTAGGCACCTCCAATGTAGTAGTCCTCGTCGACGCTGGCTCCTGGCTCCTGGACTCCAGCATCTGGTTGCGACAACCAGAAAGAAAGGAAAGGGGAAAAGGGGGGGAGAAAGCAACCGTGAGTACTCATCCAAAGTACTCGCAAGCAAGGAACTACACTACATATGCATGGGTATATGTGTAAGGAGGCCATATCAGTGGACTGAACTGCAGAATGCCAGAATAAGAGGGGGATAGCTAATCCTGTCGAAGACTACGCTTCTGGCAGCCTCCGTCTTGCAGCATGTAGAAGAGAGTAGATTGAAGTCCTCCAAGTAGCATCTCCAAGTAGCATATCCAGGTAGCATCTCCAGTAGCATCGCATAGCATAATCCTACCCGGCGATCCTCTCCTCATCGCCCTGTAGAAAAGCGATCACCGGGTTGTCTGTGGAACTTGGAAGGGTGTGTTTTATTAAGTATCCGGTTCTAGTTGTCATAAGGTCAAGGTACAACTCCAAGTCGTCCTGTTACCGAAGATCACGGCTATTCGAATAGATTAACTTCCCTGCAGGGGTGCACCACATAACCCAACACGCTCGATCCCATTTGGCCGGACACACTTTCCTGGGTCATGCCCGGCCTCGGAAGATCAACACGTCGCAGCCCCACCTAGGCAAAACAGAGAGGCCAGCACGCCGGTCTAAACCTAAGCGCATAGGGGTCTGGGCCCATCGCCCATAGCACACCTGCACGTTGCGAGGGCGGCCGGAAGCAGAACTAGCCCCCTTAATACAAGAGCAGGCTTACGTTCCAATCCGGCGCGCGCTGCTCCGTCGCTGACGTCTGAAGTGCTTCGGCTGATACCACGACGTCGGGATACCCATAACTACTCCCACGTAGATGGTTAGTGCGTATAGGCTCGTAGCCGACTCAGATCAAATACCAAGATCTCGTTAAGCGTGTTAAGTATCCGCGAACGCCGAACAGGGCTAGGCCCACCTGTCTCCTAGGTGGTCTTAACCTGCCCTGTCGCTCCGCCACAAAGTAACCGTCGGGGACCGTCGGGAACCCAGGCCCACCTCTACCGGGATGGAGCCACCTGTCCTTTCAGCCCCCAACTACGTACAGTATCACAGGTAATGTAACACTGTAAAGTATATAGTATATGCCCGTGATCACCTCCCGAAGTGATCACAGCCCAGTAGTATAGCATGGCAGACGGACAAGAGTGTAGGGCCACTGATGGAACACTAGCATCCTATACTAAGCATTTAGGATTGCGGGTAAGGTATCAATGACTGTAGCAGCAATGACAGGCTATGCATCAGAATAGGATTAATGGAAAGCAGTAACATGCTACACTACTCTAATGCGAGCAGTATAGAGTAGAATAGGTGATATCTGGTGATCAAGGGGGGGGCTTGCCTGGTTGCTCTGGCAAGAGAGAGGAGTCGTCAACTCCGTAGTCGAACTGGTCAACAGCAGCGTCGGTCTCGTAGTCTACCGGAGAGAAGAGGGGGAAGAAATAATGAATACAGAGCAAACAAAGCATCACAAAATATAACAAGGCAATACGCGATGTTCGGTGTGCCCTAAGGCGGTAGTAGGTGATACCGGTGAAGGGGGGGGGGACATCCGGGAAAGTATTCCCGGTGTTTCGTGTTTTCTGACAGATGAACCGGAGGGGGAAAGTTGTGTGTTCGGTATGCTAGGGGTGTGTGGCGGACGAACGGGCTGCGTAACCGGATTCGTCACGTCGTTCTGAGCAACTTTCGTGTTGAAAATATTTTAATCCGAGTTACGGATTAAAAGATATGATTTTCTAAAGATTTTATGAATTTTCTGGAATTTATTTAATTATTTAATTAATTCGAAAAACAGATTAATGACATCAGCATGATGTCATGCTGACATCAGCAGTCAACAGAGTTGACTTGGTCAACCTGACATGTGGGTCCAGTGGGACCCACCTGTCATTCTCTTTTTAGTTTAATTACAAATTAGTTAATTTAATTAGTGATTAGGTTAATCTAATCAGGATTAATTAACTTATTTAATTACTTAATTAATTAATTAATTAACATTTTAATTTTTTAATTATTATTTATTTATTCATTTAATATATTTTTTAATAATTTTTTTTTCTAAAACGTTCTGGGGCCGGGCCCCACATGTCTGTGGCCCATAGGGGCCTAGAGGGCGCGGGCGTCGGGGCACAGCCCGAACAGGGGCGCACCCGACCGGGCATTGCGGGGCGGCGGTGTGGGGGTGAGGCCACCGGGCGCGACCGAGGCAGTCGGCACGCGTGCGGGCTCCGAGAATCGGCAGCGAGGGGCGGCGTCCAGGCGAAGGCCGCGACGCAGTGGGGGGCGCATGAGGAGGCGATGGTGGCGCGGCCACGGGTCACGAGCAGGGCGGTCGAGCGCCGTGGCCGCGGCCGTGGGCCAGCGAGGCCGTGCACGGGAGCGACGGGGAGAGGCACGCGGTGAG
>NC_041385.1:549954858-549978440 GCF_002162155.2 Triticum dicoccoides
GGCGAGGTGGCCCCGGGCGGTGGCGACGGGCAGCGCCGCGGGTCGAACGACGGCGGCGGGCTCGGGTGCCTCGACCCAGATGGGATCGGGAGAAAGAGAGGGAGAGTGGGGAATCGGGGGAGTGGGTAGTGGGGGATCTGGGGGTTAGGGTTTCGGGGCGTGGGGGTTATGGGGGTGGCCGACTGGGCCTGGGGTCGGCCCAGTTGGGCCAGGGTCCAGGGGGGTTTCTCTTCCTTTTTTTTGTATTGTTTTCTGTTTTCTTTTTATTTATTTTCTTTTCTGTTTTTATTTATTTATAAACACTTAGGCATTTTATAAAATTGTGAACCTTACACCATAATTATCTTTGTAATATTTGGCAACCACCGAACATTTTTGTTTTAATTTTTGAAAACTTTTATTGTTTTCTTTTATTTAAATTTTGAATTTGTTTCGGTTCTGAACTATCGAGAGTTTATCACAGTAACCGTGGTGACGTGGCATCATTAGCGGGGAATCACTGTAGCTTAATTATCCGGGCGTCACAGTAAGCTACTGACGACACATCAAGTCGAATATGCTCATGTTGACAAAACTCTTTATAGCACCTTTGGACAGATTAGTGTCATTATCAGTTATAATGCTGTGGGGAAAACCAAAGCGAAAAATCACCTTTTTGATGAATTGAACCTCCGTTGCCGCGTCACACTTAATGATCAGCTCTGCTTCGACCCACTTTGTGAATTTTTCAACCGCCATCAAAAGGTGGGTCTTTTTATCCTTAGACCTTTTAAAAGGTCGAACCATATCAAGCCCCCAAACTGCAAACGGACAAGTAATTGGAATCATCCTCAATTCTTGAGCCGGCACGTGAGCTCGCCGTGAAACTGACAACCATCACATTTACTGACCAAATCCTCGGCATCCGCATGAGCCGTCAGCCAATAAAATCCATGACGAAAAGCTTTAGCAACGAGAGATTTAGAGCCGGCATGAATGACCACAATCTCCTTCGTGAATCTCGCGAAGAATTTCATGGCCCTCTTCAGGAGATACGCAACATTGAAGCGCCCAAGTAACACTGCAGTGGTGCAGCTCTCCATTAACAATTGTCATTGGCTTAGACTGCCGAGTTATCTATCTGACCAAAGTTTCATCCTCAGGTAACTCGCCCCGGGTCATATAAGCCAAATATGGAACTGTCCAATCAGGAACAGCGTGAAGAGCCGCCAACAATTGTGCTTCTGGGTCAGGAATAGCCAATCTTCCTCTGTAGGCAATTTACCGGAAGTATTATGCAGCATATCCAAGAATGTGTTAGGTGGCACCGGCTTATGCTGGGATCCTAACCGGCTTAAGGCGTCAGCCGCCTCATTTTTCCTGCGATTAATGTGTTCCACTTGATAACTCTTGAAGTGCCCAGGAATAGCGTCAACTTCGCGGCGATAAGGCGCCATGAGTGGATCCTTAGAATCCCATTTGCTTGAAACTTGCTGAGCCACAAAGTCTAAGTCGCCGAAACATCTCACCCGGCTTAAATTCATCTCCTTAGCCATCCGAAGACCATGGAGCAAGGCTTCATACTCAGCTGCATTGTTAGTACATGGAAACATCAACCTTAGAACATAACAAAACTTGTCACCTCGAGGGGAAGCTAAGACAACTCCAGCCCGCGAGCCCTCCAATTGCCTGGACCCATCAAATTGAATAGTCCAATATGTGTTATCTGGCTTCTCTTCAGGTATCTGCAGCTCTGTCCAGTCATTGATGAAATCTACAAGGGCTTGAGACTTGATGGCCGTACGAGGCATATACTTCAAACCATGAGGTCCAAGCTCAATAGACCACTTGGCTACCCGACCTATAGCTTCTCTGTTTTGAATAATATCCCCTAAGGGAGCAGAACTAACCACAATGATGGGATGACCCAGAAAATATTGCTTAAGCTTCCGACTGGCCATGAACACCCCATATACGAGCTTCTGCTAGTGCGGATATCTCTGCTTGGACTCAATAAGCACCTCACTGATATAGTAAACCGGCCATTGAACCGGATATTCCTTGCCTGCTTCCTTCCGTTCCACCACAATAGCTACACTGACAGCCCGGGCATTAGTAGCCACATATAATAACAATGGCTCCTTATCAATAGGAGCAGCCAGGACTGGCGCGCAGCTCAGCTAGCTGTTTCTTTAAAGCTTCAAACGCGTCACTAGCAGCATCGCTCCAGACAAAGTGATCTGTTTTATTCATCATCTGGTACAGTAGTATGGCCTTCTCGCACAACGGGCTTATGAACCGGCTTAAGGCAGCAATACGACCCGCCAGACGTTAAACATCATTGATACACGCCGGCTTTGCCAAGGAGGTAATGGCCTTGATCTTCTTCGGGTTAGCTTTAGTGCCTTTGTTAGAAACCAGAAAACCCAAAAGCTTGCCTGCTGGTACACCAAAAACGCACTTGGCCGGGTTAAGCATCATCTTGTAGACCCAGAGATTGTTGAAGGTCTCCTTCAAATCATCTATCAAAGTTTCCTTCTCTCTGGATTTCACCACAATATCATCCACATAAGCATGAACATTGCGCCCAATCTGACTGTGAAGACAATCCTGCACACATCGCTGGTAAGTCGCCTAGGCACTCTTGAGCCCAAAAGGCATAGACACATGGCAGAAGGATCCAAAGGGAGTGATAAAAGATGTCTTCTCCTGGTCTTTAACTTCCATCTTGATCTGATGATAACCAGAATAAGCATCCAAAAAACTCAAACGCTCACAACCTGCTGTAGCATTAATGATTTGATCAATACGAGGGAGAGCAAAAGGATCAGCCGGGCATGCCTTGTTTAAGTCCATGTAATCCACACACATACGCCAAGTGGCATTCTTCTTAAGCACCAGCACCGGATTAGCAACCACTCAGGATGAAAGACTTTGACAATGAACCCAGTCGCCAAAAGCCGGGCCACTTCTTCACCAATGGCCTTACGCCTCTCCTCATTGAAGCGGCGAAGGAATTGCTTGACCGGCTTAAACTTCGGATCAATATTAAGAGTGTGATCAGCGAGTTCCCTCGGTACACCCGGCATGTCAGAAGGTTTCCATGCAAAGATGTCCCGGTTCTCATGGATGAACTCGATGAGCGTGCTTTCCTATTTTGGATCCAGGTTAGCACTGATACTGAACTGCTTGGATGAATCACCAGGAACAAAATCAACTAGCTTAGTGTCATCGGCCGACTTAAACTTCAATACCGGATCATGCTCTATGGTTGACTTTTTCAAAGATGTCATATCCGTCGGACCAACATTGTCTTTATAGAACTTCATTTCCTCTGTTGCACAGACAGATTCAGCATAAGCAGCGTCACCTTCTTCACACTCCAAAGCTATTTTCCGACTTCCATGCACTGCAGATAAACATAACAAGGCCGTGCCATGAACTTGGCATAAGCCGGCCACCCAAACAGAGTGTGGTACGGGCTTCTAATCTTGACCACTTCAAAGGTTAATTTCTCAGCCCTGGAATCATGTTCATCCCCAAAGGCTACTTTGAGATCAATCCTGCCTACAGGCTACTTCGAGATCAATCCCCAACAGTAGCTACCTCTATCTTGTGGATGTAATGGTGATTGGCAATGGAAATCTTTCGATTCAGTGGTAGACGTGTCTGGAGTTGAATATGTTCTGTTTTTTTATTGTCACAGATTACAAGCTACAAGCATGATTTGCATCTCAAGTGCATCCTTGAGTGGTGAGGACCATGCTTTCTTGCCTTTGCAATTTCCCAAAAGTTATGTAACCATTCGACAAGGTGAGATCTCTTAATCTCCCCCCTTGTTGTTTTCTCAGTTGGCTGATGTGATTTTACTCTGTTTGTGGGAGTGGGAGTGGTGTTCCTTTGCAGCCATGAATAGTGAAGTACATGGCTTCATGGCTTGGATAGTTTCCACTTTAGATTTAGATGGCATTGGTTGTGTGCGATAATGTTGTCACTTGGTGGTCTTGATAGGATAGTGCCTCATCCTATAGGACATGCTTAGACCATATGAATCTCTTTTTGCAGACAACACACTTGCACCAAGATTTATAAGATTTTCTTTATCTCACATGTTGGCATGAGGGATTCACTATGTTCAGTGAGGCCAATGGTTTTGTCTAAATGGTGGTTACATCAAAATTTCACATGGACTGCATCACACCGTAGAGTCTTTTTTAGCCTTTTAGGTATATTTGATAAGTATATCTAAGAAATGGTTGATGTTTTATGATGATCGAGAAACGTAATGATTTGTGTTTTGGAGCTACTGTCAATGATCACACGAACCTTGTTAACAATAATTTTTGTTTTGTTTTTGTTCTAGTTCATATACTAAAGATTGTTTATATATGAAAAAAAATATGCTTGCAGGAATGTATACACGAACTGCAGCTTAGGATTCTAAATGTAAATCCTCCACACAGAAACATGTTGCCAGGATTCCATTCATCCAAATTCCCAATGATAAAAATATTATATAGGTATTTAAATTCAAAATTTTGTTGGTAGCTGACCCAGCTGACCGCTTGGTTAAATTCAAGTGGAGCAAAGTTTGTGTCATTTCGTGCCGATTTTATTGTTAACACCAATTACGTAATAAACTATCTGTGAATAAGACAGTGGTAAGAGATGCAGCAGAGTCTGAATAATTTGGTATCTCTGCACCTTACGGGAGTTAACCCCATGCATAGATTATCTTCATAACTTTCCAACAGTATCTCCCGTATTATTTCAGTGCACACGCACGCGGACGCCAAAACTTTATATTCATATACTTCCACCGAAAGATGGATTTTCCACAAACGATGCAAATCCCTTCCGGCTAAACTAGGTCATCACAGTACAGCAGAATCAGAAAGAATCCGAATTGCGCACCCATCAACATCCTACCAGCAGCAACAAAGCAGGACTAGAATATGCAAAGCCTTGCCCCTTTCCGGCCAATCAGACTTGGTCGATATGAAAGAAACGCACAGCATATGCATATGATAATAGAGTACGTCATTGGAGGATTTGAAATAGACCGGTTAGTGGTCAACTAGTGTTAGACATCTTGAAGGGCCGTCCAGCTCCAACCGCTGCTGGCGATCGCAGCATAGGCATGCAGGGTGATGCCCGTACGTACCAGCCGAACTGGCCGACAAATCGCTCGCCGATAGGCCGCCCCGGAGAAAACGAATTAAACGGACGGCACCAGCTCCGGCCGATCGATTTGATTAAGACTTGGAAAAGCAAAGCGATCCATGGCCTGAATGAAGAGCCGACGGTACCAACTGGCCAGAGTATTTTTCCATCCCGCTTTTACCTTTTCGTCGAGGACCTGTAGTGTATAGAGATCGTGACGACGCACGTCGCGACGCGGTGACATAGTGGATAAAAATGTAGTAGTACCTGCGGGGTCGACGGACACTTACGGATTTCGTTAACCGAAGAAAATTAAGGACGTTGATAAGTGTCACACGTGTGGGCATTAGGGAGTTTACCCACACATTTTGTATGGCGTATAAGAGGAACAGCCCACACACCTATGTGTGGGCAAAATAAGTAATGCCCACACACCTTTTTTTTTCCTCCCGATCCCTCTCACACGCGTGTGTGTGGGCGAAGTTGTTAACGCCCACACGCCCGTATGTCAGGCCTCGTACCTCCTGGTCCCGCATGCCACGTGTGACAGTCACCGCCCGCCCGCAGTTGCCATGGTCCAGACTCTCGTCCATGTTCGTTTAACTGCAGTTGTCATGTCGTTGAACTACGGTTGCCATGTCGGACAACTGCAGTTGCCATGGTTGCTCAACTGCAGTTGTCATGTATGGTCTGGTCTAATGTAGTTGTCATGATTTCAAAACTTTAGGAGTTGCCACATACTAACACTAGGCTGTTGAGAGAGTTGCCATGTGCTTACAAGCATGCTAGGGCAGTTGCCATGTAAAAGAAAGAGTTGACATCTGCTTACGTGCACGTTAGGGCAGTTGTCATGTACGTGCACGTTAGGGCAGTTGCCATGTACCATGCAAAAACACATGACAACTCGGTAAAAGAGAGTTGCCATCTGCTTACGTGCACACTAGACAGTTGCCGTGTACCATGCAAAACACATGGCAAACTCGGGTAAAAAGATAGTTGCCACCTTCTTATCAAGCACACTAGGAGCAGTTGCCATGTGCACTGCAAAACACATGGCAACTAGCAGCTTGGGTGTGAGAGAGGAGACGGGCGTGTGGACGAGATGGCAAATGCCCACACACTAGCCCTTGTGCGTGCGTGCAAAGTGGCGTGTGGGCGAACTGCTGAACGCCCACACACCAGCCCCTCTCGTATGATGAAGCGGCCGTGCGGGCGACCGGGTGAACGCCCACATATCAGGCCAGTCCTACGTGGCACTAAAAACATGCCAAGATTCGTGCGCTCACGAACGGACGCAGATCCACGCGTGTGGGCGAGATGCAAACACCCACAAATGTAGGCATTAACATTTCTGAAAATTAACGGTAGCCTAGTAGGATAAGAATTTGTGACCGGAAGCAGCTCATCCTCCCTCCCGGGCTCAAATAGTTAGCAACACACAGCGCTAAATCATGTTTATCTAAATTACTTTGCAACTAGAAGGGTTGGGCGCGCTGTGTTGCGCCGCTGGTATTGTTGACTTTTTTAAAAAAAAATACTCACTTTGTTTCAAAAAAGAAGGTGTATTATTCTTTGAAAAGTCAAATCTCTTTAAGTTTCATCAAATTAGTAGAGAAGTATATCAAAATCCATAACACAAAACGGTATTATCAGATAATTTTTATATTTCATTTTTTAGTGCTATGGATGTTGATATTTTTGACTCCAAATTTGGTCAAGTTAAACAAATTTGAGTTTCCAGAAAACAAATGCACCTTATATTTTGGAACTGGGACTGAGTTTAGGAGTGAGGGAGATCATGGAGTTTGTCCTATTTTTATTTATATAATGTGGTGTTTTGGTGAGACTTCTATAGTTTAATTTTATGTTATCTGCTAATCAACCCATATTTACATGGGGAAATTTCTGCGTCGATTGTTGCATGTACTATATTGGTACTATAGTGACGTATGATGTCTTTTTTTCTAGGTGGTGACAGGGTGCGCGAGATTGATTTGTTTTTATAGGCTCAAAATTAGGGAGCATGGTGAATTAAAAGAATTAAATAAGAGAGCCCCTTAAGAAATTGTTGACTCGGTCAAAATCGAATGACCTAATTTTAAATCGGAGTCCTCAATTAATTGCAAGGCCTTAAAAATTAGAAAGCATAATGTATAGTATAAAAGAATTGAATAAGAGAGCTTTGAGAAGTTGTTGACCCGGTCAAAATCGGATGACCCAATTCCAATTGAAGACCTCAATTGAATGTAGGCTCTTTAAAACTAGAGTGCATAGTGTTGTAGATAATTGAATGGCAGGAAGTGACTCAGGATGGAAGAGCCGGACAGGCCATAGCAGGGTTTGAACCTCATGTCTGAGGCCAACTCCACCGCGCGACCCCAAACGGACGTCTGTTTTGTCCAGATTCTGTCCGTTTGGGTAGGGCCATGGGGTCGTGTCCGGGCCTTTCCTGGGATGCGGTGGACGTGCGCCCAGCGCGCGGCCGCATCCGTTTGCCACATCCCGTCCGCTAGGGCCTAAAATGCCCATATTTTCATATGAAAACAAGTTTGCACGTCCAAATATTAATTGTTTGAAAATTAAAATAGTTTTACAACCCAATCAAAATTGTCTCTAATAAAGATAGTTTTACAACCAAAATGAAATTGTCTTGAATGAACATAAAACGAACCAATACATCTACTGATTGCCAATATGCTCCCACACGTGCTCAACCAAGTCATTTTGAAGATCCACATGAGTGTGTCAATCACGCAGCTCACGATGGAACTGGACAAACTGATCAAACATGACCGGTTCTTGGTGCAGGGACTCAGTATTGTCACCTTGAAAATCAAATCCTTGGTCGAAGATACTGTCATCACACTCGTCCTCGACGATCATGTTGTGCATGATCACACAAGCAGTCATCACCTCCCAAAGCTTCTTTTCATCCCATGACAGTGCAGGGTATCGAACGATGCCCCATCGGGATTGAAGCACACCAAAAGCACGTTCCACATCCTTTCTAGCACTCTCTTGCATTTGGGCAAATTTCTTTCTCTTCTCACCTTGGGACTTTGAGATTGTCTTCACAAAAGTTGACCATTGAGGATATATACCATCAGCTAGATAGTATCCTTTGTTGTACTGGTGACCGTTGATCTCAAAGTTGACAGGTGGGGAGCGGGCTTCTGCAAGCCTCACGAAGATTGGAGAACGCTGCAGCGCGTTGATATCATTGTGAGAACCTATCATGCCGAAGAAAGAATGCCATATTCAAAAATCATGTGATGCCACCGCTTCTAATATGACAGTGCACTCGTTGACATGCCCCTTGTACTGGCCCTGCCAAGCAAATGGACAGTTCTTCCACTCCCAGTGCATACAATCTATGCTGCCAAGCATGCCTGGAAAGCCTCTAGCTGCGTTGGTCGCCAACAATCTCTCTATATCAGCGGCAGTTGGCTGCCTCAAGTACTATGGGCCAAACACCTCGATCACAGCCTGGCAGAACTTGTACATTGACATCAGACATGTTGTCTCGCTCATACGCACGTACTCATCCACCAAATCGCCTGGAATTCCATACGCAAGCATGCGGACGGCCGCGGTGCATTTCTGGTAAGAGAAGAACCCAAGCTTGCCAAGGCATCCGTCTTGCACTCCAAGTATGGGTTATGAGCAACCACTCCCTCTCGGCTACGATTGAACACATGCCTTGCCATTCGAAAATGGCAACGGAATTTATCCAGCTTGAAGAGCGGATTGTTGGAAAAGTAATCGGCATAGAGCAGGGCGTGGCCTCTCTCCCTGTTGTGGTTCAGGTTGGGAGCACGGCCAGGGACTGACCCCTGTACCGAGGAAGCTGCCGTTGAATGTGGTCGTGAACGACCAGTGCAGCCACCACAAGATCTTCATCATCCGACGACAAATCGTCCGATGAGCAAAGGAAGTGGTGGAAGAAAAACTCGTCTCCACTGTCCATACCTTTGTGGGAAAAATGTCGAACACCTTGCGGTCGTGGTGGCGAAGAGGCCGCGATGATCACCTCGACGCAGCAGGGGCGGTTGTCGGCCGGCTACTGGCCGCTCTGGAGCCGTCGGAAGCTGTCGCAGTCGCCGTGGTACGTCACCGGCGGTCGTGTCTCCTCTGCGACCGGCAAAGACGGCGACGGCCAAACCTCCTCCGATCGATGGCCAAAACTACGGCGGAAGCGCGGGCGTGGTGGCGGCCATGTCTAGACGTGGTTTGGTATGGACGATCGGGGGCTGCGCGATGAGGAGGCGGCCGGAAAATAGAGGCGGCGCCGGCGGCGGGGCGGGGCGGGAGAGAGAGGGTCGAAGCGTTGGGAGCGGAGGGACTGCTAGTGTCCCCGACAGGCGGACCACATGGAGGACAAGGGCGTGTGTCGCGGTCGTCTGCGCGCGTCCGTTTCACCCCAAACTGAAAGCAACTTTGGGCCGGGGATGGATCGAAACCGGACGGAATCCGGACATTTGTTCGTTTGAGGTTGCGCGTTAGCCGCGCTATTCATCCGTTTTACCCCAAACGGACGCACTCGGACAAGATGGGATCGCGCGGTGGAGTTGGCATGATGGCATGGCTAGAGAAATTTTCGACTGCCTCATCCACATAAGTTCAGAGATGGGAAAAGAGTGCTTTTTTGGCACGATAGAAAGGTAA
This sequence comes from Triticum dicoccoides, assembly GCF_002162155.2. Lineage (NCBI taxonomy): Eukaryota > Viridiplantae > Streptophyta > Magnoliopsida > Poales > Poaceae > Triticum > Triticum dicoccoides. The sequence goes on from NC_041385.1 coordinate 549,964,666, forward strand.
ACGGCTTTTCGGTTCGCGACCTTGCACCCCTGGTTGCCCAAAAGGTGAGTAAAACGATCATCAACAAGCGCTCGATATGTCAACGACCAGAGGTGGATCGCTGACATCGCCGAAGATTTTTGGGACAGGGGCAGATTCAGTTGGTTCGGCTTTGGACCATAATGAGCGTCATCTCGCTAAACCCTGATGCATCGGATGCTTTTACTTGCAGATGGACGCGAACATTTGGTCAAATCCGTTTACAGGCTGATGTGCCAAGCGGTATAAAAAAGACTGATGTGCCAAGGGGCTATTCCCTCCGTCCTAAAATAAGTGTCTTAACCTTAGTACAATAGCAGCGGGCTCTAAGTGCGCGCCGTTGACCACCATCACGCAACGGCGGCGGCCACTCCGGCCCCGTCGGCCACCCCACCACTGTGTTGTGTCCCGGCCAGCATGTTGCCGCAGCCTCCTGCCGAGCTGCCCGCGGGCCTCGTGCCACGCATCCTCCCGTTACCGCCCCCATCCTCTCCTCGTTCTGATCTGGATCGGGATCCGCCGCCGCCGACGCCGATGCTGGCCTGCTTTGCCAAGGTATGTAGCTTGCTCAAGGCTGGTGCAGCGATGCCCCCAAGCGAGCCAGCTACACCCACGTTCGCGTTGCTCCCCGCGGCTGCTTCGAGTCCGCTGTCCACCTCCCCGACTTTCTCCGCCGCTGTGCTGGCTTCGGCTGCCTTGGCCTCCCGCAGGGCCGACCCAGCCATTCGAGGTCGCGCTCGCCACCTGCCAAGTTCCGTGACGACGGCCGCTACGGAGCCGCTGCCCGTCATCCCTCCAGCAGCTGCCAGTCTTCCTCTGCACCCGGCGCCTGTTCCAGATCAGGAGAAGATAGTTTGTGATGCGGCATCGGCCCCGTCGGACCTGCTGCTCGATGCTACCAGTACCCTCCACGACGCCTGTGTTGGGGTGAAGACGACCATGCCGGCCTCCTATGCGGCAGCATTGACCGCCCCCGTAGGCGCTGATTCCGGCGAGGCTCAAAGATCTGACTATGGGTGCAACGACGAGAAGACACCAGAGAAGTTGGGCTCTCCTCTGCTTGGTCCATCTTCAGCGTCGGCATGCAATGACCTCTCTGTTGCTGCCGCCGCTCTTGTGGGCGGGGCGGACTGGGAGCATGTGGGTCGGGGGCGCCGTTCCGACTGGCACGCTCACCCTGAGCCGTCGAGGGAAGGTCTCGAGCGTAGCCTCGCCTTCAAGCGTTGGGCTCGAGGAAGGTGCTTTCGTTGCCTCGAGCGTGGTCACCAAGTCAGTGCATGCCGTGAGCCATTCAGATGCATTCGTTGTCGTTGTGCTGGTCATCGGGAGAGGTTCTGTCGTGCTCACTCTCCGGTCACTTGCGGTGGCTCTCCGGTCGCTTGCGCTCCTCGCCAGCGGAGCCGCTCCCCGCCCATCCAGCCTTGTCCTCCACTGACTAGGAGTTGGGTTGAGGTTGTAGGTCACTCGTCGCTGTGTGTGTCGGTGCCGCCAAGGTCCCAATATGGGTGTTGCAAGGATTCCAGTGTCAACCCATCTTTGGTCTTTGCTTTGGAGTCACAGCTTGCCCTGCTGCGCACGGAGCTCCTTCAGGAGGTTGAGCTACTCCGCACTGAGCTTCGCGGCGCTCTTGCCAAGCTTGAGGTTGCGTCGGTTGTGCCTTTGCTGCCTGAGCTCCAGGTTGTTTCCGTTGATGAGGATGCTAAAATGTTTCTTTGGAGATTTTTCTCCTCTTGCTCTAGAGGTGACACCGATTGTTCATGGGAGTGCGGTTATCAGCGAGGTCGTAGCTCCAATCCTGCAGATTATGCCTGAGTTACAGGAGCTTTGTGGGGAATCATCTATTGTGTTACCGATGCAGCTGAGCGCTTTGGAGTCCTTGGCGGTGGCCATGACACCCTCACTTCCACCGCCAGAGTCCCATCAGCCGCCTGCCTTTGCAGATAGTGAAGACTTGGTTGGTTCTATCACTGCCTCATCTATGACCATTGGGCATGTGGTGTCTTTGAGTGGCAAGGTTGATGCGACAGGTGTGTTGGCACCTAACTCTGAGGCTATATCATGTGATCAACTGGAGACGTCTGAGTCCATCGTGTCAGTGGTACCTATGGCTGATGATGTTGAGGCGGTTGGTATGTTCGCGCCTGACCCTTCGGAGCCCAACCAGCCGCTCGCCTCTGTGGAGCGTGGAGGATCCGATGTTGCAGTCACCCGCCCGCAGGTGACCGTTGGGCAGGTTTCTGTGCGTGACAAGGTCAATGCAATTCTTTTCAAGATAGAGCTTCACAGCTTGCTCAAACGTTTGGAGAGGGTGAGCCCTGGATCTGGCAAGGCGATCGTGGAGGAGGCTCTCAGGAGCAAAGGAAAGAAAAGTGATGCCACGGGAAAGGCGCCCGCAGCTGCTTGAAGGATGGTTATTAGTCTCTTGGGTTGTCCTTATGGTCTGACTTGTCTTCGTGGATTTGGTGGTGCATGTGGTCTTCGGTCGAGCAGTGTGGGGGATGGTGGACATTAGGTGTTGGGTATGGTTGTCAGGTGATCATGTGTGTTTGGGTTGCATGTTGTGTGAGTAGTCCACGTGTAGTTGGTCTATATCGATTTTCGCCCGGTTTTCCGTTAATTAACTGGGCAATTCTCTTCTCCTTAATTAATCGATGAGGCAAATCTTTTGCCTCTGTTTCGGAAAAAAAACTTAGTACAATTTTATGCTAGAGCTAGTACAAAGTTAAGACACTTATTTTGAGACAGGGGGAGTATTAGATTATTGGGAGCATCTCACATATAGAAGTGTGGGCACCACTCAAATGCAAGATCTTTGCATGGTTGGCCTTCCAATATATACTATGGTCCTTTGACCAGCAAGTTCGACGTGATCTGTTTCGGACTAAGCTCAACCAGCTGGAGCTGCATGAGATGTACTTGAATGGGAGGAGGTACACATGGTCAAATGAAAGGCAGCGACCCACGCTCGAGAAGATTGACCACGTCTTTACCTCTAGCTGCTGGGAGGATTTGCCAGCATGCTTGCTTACGGCGATGGGATCGGCTGTGTCTGATCATTGCCCACTGCTGATGGACTTACACGCGGACTTCACGATGGGCAAGAGGTTCCGTTTCGAGGCCTTCTGGCCAAAGGCGGAGGGATTCTTCGACGTAGTCGACACGACTTGGCATTCGGTGCCCGGGACGGGGAACCCTTTTGTCGCGCTAGACAATAAACTGCGGGCCACCGCTAAGGCCCTACAGCGATGGAGCGATAATTGGATTGGTAACGCTAAGCTGCAAACCTTGATCGCCCTCGAGGTCATTGCGAGGTTGGATCAAGCCATGGACAACAGAGTACTATCGGCAGAGGAGCACGGCTTACGCGGAGTGTTGAAGAGGAAGTTGCTCGATCTTGCTTCGATGCAACGTATGATTGCAAGGCAGAGATCTCAGATGCTGCAACTGAGGGATGGGGAAGCGAACACGGCATATTTCCACCGACAGGCGTGCCATCGGCAGCGAAAGAATGCCATTTTGTCATTGCAAGCGAACGAACGCATGCTACCGGTCAGGACGAGATTGCGGAGGAAGTGGACGCGTATTATTCCAGGCTCTTTGGGTCGGCCCCGGAGAGAGATTTTGCGCTGAACATGGATACTTTGCGACTATTGGTGCGTGACCTCTCGCACCTTGAGGCCCCGTTCACACATGAGGAGGTGGAGAAGGTGGTGAAAGGGATGCCACTTGATAAGGCGTCGGGACCGGACGGATTTACGGGGCGCTTTTATGCCTCGTGCTAGCATATTATATGGGACGACATCATGCGGGCGATGGACCAATTTTTCTGTGGAGACATGCGGGGGCTGCCTTCGATCAATAAGGCGATAGTCACCCTTCTGCCCAAGAAGATGGGGGCGGTGGAGCTAAAGGACTACAGACCGTTGAGCCTCATTCATGGGGCAATCAAGATTTTCGAGGAAGTCCTGGCAACAAGGTTGGCGGCGGAACTACCGCATCTCGTGGGCAATCATCAAAGTGTGTTTGTAAGCGGGCGGTCTCTCCATGATAACTTCATGTTGGTTCAGTGCACAGCTAGGCGCCTGCACGCTTTGCGGGAGCCCACGGTGCTCATGAAGTTGGACATCTCTAAGGCCTTCGACACCATCCAATGGTCGTTCCTACTGGAAGTACTGGAGCACACGGGCTTTGGAGGAAGATGGCGGGCTTGGATTTGTGGCATTCTTTCCACGTCGGACACGCGGATTGTGGTGAATGGGGTGCTCGGTGACACGATCTTCAACTGCTGCGGCCTCCGCCAGGAGGACCCAGTATCCCCAATGCTATTCATTTTGTGCATGGAACCGCTGTTGGGGAACGTTGCAGAAAACAAAAAATTTCCTACTCGTTTCACCAAGATCATCTAGGAGTTCATCTAGCAACGAGTGATTAGATGCATCTACATACCTTTGTAGATCGCGCACGGAAGCGTTCAAAAGAACGGTGATGATGTAGTCGTACTCGACGTGATCCAAATCACCGATGACCAGCGCCGAACGGACGGCACCTCCGCGTTCAACACACGTACGGGACGGGAGACGTCTCCTCCTTCTTGATCCAGCAAGGGGGGAGGAGAGGTTGATGAAGATCCAGCAGCACGACGGCGTGGTGGTGGATGCAGGGCGTCACAGCAGCAGGGCTTCGCCGAGACTACGAGGGAGAGACGTAACGGGGGGAGATGGAGGCGCCAGGGGCTGGTGTGAAATCCCTCCTCTCCCCCCCACTATATATAGGGGTGCCAGGGGGGCGCCGGCCCTAGTAGATGAGATCTACTAGGGGGGCGGCGGCCAAGGGGAGGTTTCCCAACCCCCCAAGGCACCTAGGGGTGCCTTCCACCACATGGACTCTTCCATGGTGGAAACCCTAGGCGCATGGGCCTATAGGGGCTGGTGCCCTTGGCCCATCTAGGCCAAGGCGCACCCCCTACAGCCCATGTGGCCCCCCGGGACAGGTGGCCCCACCCGGTGGACCCCCGGGACCCTTCCGGTGGTCCCGGTACAATACCGATAACCCCGAAACTTGTCCCGATGCCCGAAATAGCACTTCCTATATATAATTCTTTACCTCCGGACCATTCCGGAACTCCTCGTGACGTCCGGGATCTCATCCGGGACTCCGAACAACATTCGGGTTTCTGCATATACATATCTTCATAACCCTAGCGTCACCGAACCTTAAGTGTGTAGACCCTACGGGTTCGGGAGACAAGCAGACATGACCGAGACGACTCTCCGGTCAATAACCAACAGCGGGATCTGGATACCCATGTTGGCCCCCACATGCTCCACGATGATCTCATCGGATGAACCACGATATCGAGGATTCAATCAATCCCGTACGCTATTCCCTTTGTCTATCGATATGTTACTTGCCCGAGATTCGATCGTCGGTATCCCAATACCTCGTTCAATCTCGTTACCGGCAAGTCACTTTACTCGTACCGTAATGCATGATCCCGTGACCAGACACTTGGTCAATCTGAGCTCATTATGATGATGCATTACCGAGTGGGCCCAGTGATACCTCTCCGTCATACGGAGTGACAAATCCCAGTCTTGATCCATGTCACCCAACAGACACTTTCGGAGATACCCGTAGTCTACCTTTATAGTCACCCAGTTACGTTGTGACGTTTGGCATACCCAAAGCACTCCTACGGTATCCGGGAGTTACACGATCTCATGGTCTAAGGAAAAGATACTTTGACATTGGAAAACTCTAGCAAACGAACTATACGATCTTGTGTTATGTTTAGGATTGGGTCTTGTCCATCACATCATTCTCCCAATGATGTGATCTCGTTATCAATGACATCCAGTGTCCATAGTCAGGAAACCATGACTATCTGTTGATCAACGAGCTAGTCAACTAGAGGCTCACTAGGGACATGTTGGTGTCTGTTATTCACACATGTATTACGATTTCCGGATAACACAATTATAGCATGAATAAAGACAATTATCATGAACAAGGAAATATAATAATAATGCTTTTATTATTGCCTCTAGGGCATATTTCCAACAGTCTCCCACTTGCACTAGAGTCAATAATCTAGTTACATTGTGATGAATCGAACACCCATGGAATTCTGGTGTTGATCATGTTTTGCTCTAGGGAGAGGTTTAGTCAACGGATCTGCTATATTCAGGTCCGTATGTACTTTACAAATCTCTATGTCTCCATCTTGAACATTTTCACGAATGGAGTTGAAGCGACGCTTGATGTGCCTTGTCTTCTTGTGAAACCTGGGCTCCTTGGCAAGTACAATAGCTCCAGTGTTGTCACAGAAGAGCTTGATCGGCCCCGACGCATTGGGTATGACTCCTAGGTCGGTGATGAACTCCTTCACCCATATTGCTTCATGCGCTGCCTCCGAGGCTGCCATGTACTCCGCTTCACATGTAGATCCCGCCACGACGCTTTGCTTGCAACTGCACCAGCTTACTGCCCCACCATTCAAAATATACACGTATCCGGTTTGTGACTTAGAGTCATCCAGATCTGTGTCGAAGCTAGCGTCGACGTAACCCTTTACGACGAGCTCTTCGTCACCTCCATAAACGAGAAACATTTCCTTAGTCCTTTTCAGGTACTTCAGGATATTCTTGACCGCTGTCCAGTGTTCCTTGCCGGGATTACTTTGGTACCTTCCTACCAAACTTACGGCAAGGTTTACATCAGGTCTAGTACACAGCATGGCATACATAATAGAACCTATGGCTGAGGCATAGGGGATGACGCTCATCTCTTCTATATCTTCTGCCGTGGTCGGACATTGAGCTGAGCTCAATTTCATACCTTGCAACACAGGCAAGAACCCCTTCTTGGATTGATCCATATTGAACTTCTTCAATATCTTATCAAGGTATGTGCTTTGTGAAAGACTTATGAGGCGTCTCGATCTATCTCTATAGATTTTGATGCCTAATATATAAGCAGCTTCTCCAAGGTCCTTCATTGAAAAACTTTTATTCAAGTAGGCCTTGATGCTGTCCAAGAGTTCTATATCATTTCCCATCAAAAGTATGTCATCTACATATAATATGAGAAATGCTACAGAGCTCCCACTCACTTTCTTGTAAACGCAGGCTTCTCCATAAGTCTGTGTAAACCCAAACGCTTTGATCATCTCATCAAAGCGAATGTTCCAACTCCGAGATGCTTGCACCAGCCCATAAATCGAGCGTTGGAGCTTGCACACTTTGTCAGCATTCTTAGGATCGACAAAACCTTCCGGCTGCATCATATACAATTCTTCCTTAAGGAAACCATTAAGGAATGCCGTTTTGACGTCCATTTGCCATATTTCTTAATCATAGAATGCGGCAATTGCTAACATGATTCGGACGGATTTCAGCTTCGCTACCGGTGAGAAAGTCTCATCGTAGTCAACCCCTTGAACTTGTCGATAACCCTTAGCGACAAGCCGAGCTTTATAGATGGTCACATTACCATCCGTGTCTGTCTTCCTCTTAAAGATCCATTTATTTTCTATGGCTCGCCGCTCAACGGGCAAGTCAGTCAAAGTCCATACTTTGTTTTCATACATGGATCCTATCTCGGATTTCATGGCTTCTAGCCATTTGTCGGAATCCGGGCCCGCCATCGCTTCTTCATAGTCCGAAGGTTCATCGTTGTCTAACAGCATGATTTCCAAGATAGGGTTGCCGTACCACTCTGGTGCGGAACGTGTCCTTGTGGACCTTCGAATTTCAGTAGGGGCTTGATCAGAAGTATCTTGATCATTGTCATTAACTTCCTCTCTAGTCGGTGCAGGCACCTCAGGAACATTTTCTTGAGTTGCGCCATTTTCCGGTTCAAGAGGTAATACTTCATCAAGCTCTACTTTCCTCCCACTTACTTCTTTCGAGAGAAACTCTTTCTCCAGAAAGGACCCATTCTTGGCAACAAAGATCTTGCCTTCGGATCTGAGGTAGAAGGTGTACCCAATAGTTTCTTTTGGGTATCCTATGAAGACGTATTTTTCCGACTTGGGTTCGAGCTTTTCAGGTTGAAGTTTCTTGACATAAGCATCGCATCCCCAAACTTTTAGAAACGACAGCTTAGGTTTCTTTCCAAACCATAATTCATACGGTGTCGTCTCAACGGATTTCGACGAAGCCCTATTTAAAGTGAACGCGGCAGTCTCTAAAGCATAGCCCCAAAAGGATAGCGGTAAATCGGTAAGAGACATCATAGATCGCACCATATCTAATAGAGTGCGATTACGACGTTCGGACACACCATTACGCTGAGGTGTTCCAGGCGGCGTGAGTTGTGAAACTATTCCACATTTTCTTAAGTGTGTGCCAAACTCGTGACTCAAGTATTCTCCTCCACGATCTGATCGTAGAAACTTGATTTTCCTGTCACGTTGATTTTCAACCTCACTCTGAAATTCCTTGAACTTTTCAAAGGTTTCAGACTTGTGTTTCATTAAGTAGATATACCCATACCTACTTAAATCATCAGTGAGGGTGAGAACATAATGATAGCCACCGCGAGCCTCAACACTCATTGGACCGCACACATCAGTATGTATGATTTCCAATAAGTCGGTTGCTCGCTCCATTGTTCCTGAGAACGGAGTCTTGGTCATTTTACCCATAAGGCATGGTTCGCATGTGTCAAATGATTCATAATCAAGAGACTCTAAAAGTCCATCAGCATGGAGCTTCTTCATGCGTTTGACACCTATGTGACCAAGGCGGCAGTGCCACAGGTATGTGGGACTATCATTATCAACCTTACTTCTTTTGGTACTCACAATATGAACATGTGTAGCATCACGTTCGAGATTCATTAAGAATAAACCATTCACCATAGGAGCATGACCATAAAACATATCTCTCATAAAAATGGAACAACCATTATTCTCAGATTTAAAAGAGTAGCCATCTCGAATTAAACGAGATCCCGATACAATGTTCATGCTCAAAGCTGGCACTAAATAACAATTATTAAGGTTTAAAACTAATCCCGAAGGGAGATGCAGAGGTAGCGTGCCGACGGCGACCACATTGACCTTGGAACCATTCCCGACGCGCATCGACACCTCGTCCTTTGCCAGTTTCCGCTTATTCTGCAGCCCCTGCTTTGAGTTACAAATGTGAGCAACTGCACCGGTATCAAATACCCAGGAGCTACTACGGGCACTAGTAAGGTACACATCAATTACATGTATATCACATATACCTTTTGTTTTGCCGGCCTTCTTATCCGCTAAGTACTTAGGGCAGTTCCGCTTCCAGTGACCGCTTCCCTTGCAATAAAAGCACTCAGTCTCGGGCTTGGGTCCATTCTTTGGCTTCTTCCCGGCAGCTTGCTTGCCGGGCGCGGCAACCTCCTTGCCGTCCTTCTTGAAGTTCTTTTTACCCTTGCCTTTCTTGAACTTAGTGGTTTTATTGACCATCAACACTTGATGTTCCTTCCTGACTTCTACCTCTGCTGATTTCAGCATAGCAAATACTTCAGGAATGGTCTTTTCCATCCCCTGCATATTGAAGTTCATCACAAAGCTCTTGTAGCTTGGTGGAAGCGACTGGAGGATTCTGTCAATGACCGCATCATCCGGGAGATTAACTCCCAGCTGAGTCAAGCGGTTATGCAACCCAGACATAGTGAGTATATGCTCACTGACAGAACTGTTTTCCTCCATCTTACAGCTGAAGAATTTGCCGGAGACTTCATATCTCTCGACCCGGGCATGAGCTTGGAAAACCATTTTCAGCTCTTCGAACATCTCATATGCTCCATGTCTCTCAAAACGCTTTTGGAGCCCCGGCTCTAGGCTGTAAAGCATGCCGCACTGAACGAGGGAGTAGTCATCGGAACGTGCCTGCCAAGCGTTCATAACATCTTGTTCTGCAGGGAGAACGGGTGCGTCACCAAGCGGTGCTTGTAGGACATAATCTTTCTTGCAGCTATGAGGATGATCCTCAGGTTCCAGACCCAGTCCGTATAGTTGCTGCCATCGTCTTTCAGCTTGGTTTTCTCTAGGAACGCGTTGAAGTTGAGGACTACGTTGGCCATTTAATCTACAAGACATATTGTAAAATATTTAGACTAAGTTCATGATAATTAAGTTCAACTAATCAAATTATTAATGAACTCCCACTTAGATTAGACATCCCTCCAGTCATCTAAGTATTACATGATCCGAGTTTAACTAGACCGTGTCTGATCATCACGTGAGACGGACTAGTCAACGTCGGTGAACATCTTCATGTTGATCGTATCTTCTATACGACTCATGCTCGACCTTTCGGTCTTCTGTGTTCCGAGGCCATGTCTGTACATGCTAGGCTCGTCAAGTTAACCTAAGTGTTTGCATGTGTAAATCTGTCTTACACCCGTTGTATGTGAACGTCTGAATAAAACACCCGATCATCACGTGGTGTTTTGAAACAGCGAACTGTCGCAACGGTGCACAGTTAGGGGGAACACTTCTTGAATTTATTGTGAGGGATCATCTTATTTCCTACCGTCGTTCTAAGTAAACAAGATGCAAAACATGATAAACATCACATGCAATCAAATAATAAACGTGACATGATATGGCCAATATCACATAGCTCCTTTGATCTCCATCTTGGGGCTCCATGATCATCTTGTCACCGGCTTGACACCATGATCTCCATCATCATGATCTCCATCATCGTGTCTCCATGAAGTTGCTCGCCAACTATTACTTCTACTACTATGGCTAACGCGTTTAGCAATAAAGTAAAGTAATTTACATGGCGTTTCTCGATGACACGCAGGTCATAAAAAGAATAAAGACAACTCCTATGGCTCCTGCCGGTTGTCATACTCATCGACATGCAAGTCGTGAATCCTATTACAATAGCATGAACATCTCATACATCACATATAGATCATTCATCATTCATCACAACTTTGGCCATATCATATCACAAACCACTTGCTGCAAAAACAAGTTAGACGTCCTCTAATTGTTGTTGCAAGTTTTACGTGGCTGAATTAGGGTTCTAGCAAGAACATTTTCTTACCTACGTTAAAGCCACAACGTGATTTGTCAACTTCTATTTACCCTTCATAAGGACCCTGTTCATCGATTCCGCTCCAACTAAAGTGAGAGAGATAGACACCCGCCAGCCACCTTATGCAACTAGTGCATGTTAGTCGGTGGAACCGGTCTCACGTAAGCGTACGTGTAAGGTTGGTCCGGGCCGCTTCATCCCACAATACCGCTGAAGCAAGAAAGGACTAGTAACGGCAAGAAAGTTGACAAATCTACGCCCACAACAAATTGTGTTCTACTCGCGCAAGAAGAACTACGCATAGACCTAGCTCATGATGCCACTGTTGGGGAACGTTGCAGAAAACAAAAATTTTCCTACTCGTTTCACCAAGATCATCTAGGAGTTCATCTAGCAACGAGTGATTAGATGCATCTACATACCTTTGTAGATCGCGCACGGAAGCATTCAAAAGAACGGTGATGATGTAGTCGTACTCGACGTGATCCAAATCACCGATGACCAGCGCCGAACGGACGGCACCTCCGCGTTCAACACACGTACGGGACGGGAGACGTCTCCTCCTTCTTGATCCAGCAAGGGGGAAGGAGAGGTTGATGAAGATCCAGCAGCACGACGGCGTGGTGGTGGATGCAGGGCGTCACAGCAGCAGGGCTTCGCCGAGACTACGAGGGAGAGACGTAACGGGGGGAGGTGGAGGCGCCAGGGGCTGGTGTAAAATCCCTCCTCTCCCCCCACTATATATAGGGGTGCCAGGGGGGGCGCCGGCCCTAGTAGATGAGATCTACTAGGGGGGCGGCGGCCAAGGGGAGGTTTCCCTCCCCCCCAAGGCACCTAGGGGTGCCTTCCACCACATGGACTCTTCCATGGTGGAAACCCTAGGCGCATGGGCCTATAGGGGCTGGTGCCCTTGGCCCATCTAGGCCAAGGCGCACCCCCTACAGCCCATGTGGCCCCCCGGGACAGGTGGCCCCACCCGGTGGACCCCCGGGACCCTTCCGGTGGTCCCGGTACAATACCGATAACCCCGAAACTTGTCCCGATGCCCGAAATAGCACTTCCTATATATAATTCTTTACCTCCGGACCATTCCGGAACTCCTCGTGACGTCCGGGATCTCATCCGGGACTCCGAACAACATTCGGGTTTCTGCATATAGATATCTTCATAACCCTAGCGTCACCGAACCTTAAGTGTGTAGACCCTACGGGTTCGGGAGACAAGCAGACATGACCGAGACGACTCTCCGGTCAATAACCAACAGCGGGATCTGGATACCCATGTTGGCTCCCACATGCTCCACGATGATCTCATCGGATGAACCACGATGTCGAGGATTCAATCAATCCCGTACGCTATTCCCTTTGTCTATCGATATGTTACTTGCCCGAGATTCGATCGTCGGTATCCCAATACCTCGTTCAATCTCGTTACCGGTAAGTCACTTTACTCGTACCGTAATGCATGATCCCGTGACCAGACACTTGGTCACTCTGAGCTCATTATGATGATGCATTACCGAGTGGGCCCAGTGATACCTCTCCGTCATACGGAGTGACAAATCCCAGTCTTGATCCATGTCACCCAACAGACACTTTCGGAGATACCCGTAGTCTACCTTTATAGTCACCCAGTTACGTTGTGACGTTTGGCATACCCAAAGCACTCCTACGGTATCCGGGAGTTACACGATCTCATGGTCTAAAGAAAAGATACTTTGACATTGGAAAACTCTAGCAAACGAACTATATGATCTTGTGCTATGTTTAGGATTGGGTCTTGTCCATCACATCATTCTCCCAATGATGTGATCTCGTTATCAATGACATCCAGTGTCCATAGTCAGGAAACCATGACTATCTGTTGATCAACGAGCTAGTCAACTAGAGGCTCACTAGGGACATGTTGGTGTCTGTTATTCACACATGTATTACGATTTCCGGATAACACAATTATAGCATGAACAAAGACAATTATCATGAACAAGGAAATATAATAATAATGCTTTTATTATTGCCTCTAGGGCATATTTCCAACAACCGCTGCACCGGTTGTTCCTCAAGGCCACGGCAGTTGGCATCCTCACCCCCCTGGCACGTCGTGGACTGCGGCAGCAGCTTTCCATGTTTGCGGATGATGTGACCATCTTCATCAGGATGGAGCGGAGGGACTTGGCAACCTGTGATTTGATCCTGCGCACCTTCGGTCAAGCCGCCGGTGATGAAGCCATGTACCTAAGGTAGGGTCATGGACCTGTCCAAGGTACCCTCCCCGAGGACATCTTTAGAAGAAGCCATCTTCCAGTCGACCTAGAGGGACTCCACTCGACTGACTGGAAGACACTCGACGAACTTGAAGACACTCGACCATGAAGACTCACTCGACCACCAGGAGTTCAAGATCTACTCTGTATCCAAACGGTCTGTAATTAAGTAGTCTTTATGGTCATAATGACACTTTATGTAGGGCGTTACCAGTAACGCCAGGCCTTAATGTACTTTAAACCCTCTGCTACGTGGGTTGGCTGGGGTCTTGGCATCCTCTATATAAGCCACCCCCCTCCACTAGCAGAAGGGTTCGCACCCCTGTAACTCTCACACATATAATCCAGTCGACCGCCTCCGGGCACCGAGACGTATGGCTGTTACTTCCTCCGAGAAGGGCCTGAACTCGTAAAACTCTTGTGTGCACAACTACTCCATAGCTAGGATCTTG
>NC_041385.1:549978567-549985539 GCF_002162155.2 Triticum dicoccoides
ATTACTGTCAGACTTAGAACCACGACAGTTGGCGCCCACCGTGGGGCCGGTATCTTAGCGATTTATTGGAGAAGTTGCAATTTTTCCGATTCCCGTCATCATGGTTTCAGGCGGAGTTTTGGTTGAGGGCCGCGAGATCCGTCTCGGCGCGCTCACGTTCGTCGCGGACGACTCTACCTGGCTACAGGAGGCTCCGCTCGATGTCGACGCGCTCCCAGTCCGCGGGGCTACGCACTTTCGAGCGTGCGTCCGCGGTGTCCTTCTGCGGCAACCGTCGACCCAGTATCAGCCGGTTTTCGTGTCATCCTCCCTCCCAGCTTCCCGCCGGCGTAAGCGCTCCGGTCGGTCGAGGCTTCAGCGGTGGGTGAGGCACGCGGTGGCTTGCCAGTCGACCACCGCCCAAGTCGCGGCAATCGAGCCCGACGAATCTCTCTACGGCATGTTCGACCTGTTGACTGGCTCCGCAGAGACTGCATCCGAGTGCGACAGCAGTGATCCAGCGGCAGAGATCCTGATGGTCAATGGACCGCATGTTCCCCCCGGCTTTCCCGGTGCCGAGGGAGGCAACGGCGGAGGCGATCCGTCGCACGTCCATGAGGAATACCTCCCCGAGCCCCTCAATTCGCAGCAGAGGGAAGAGCTTCGCCGCCGGAACATGGATGCGCTTCACACTCCGATCGTTGGAGAAACCCCTGAGGCTCGCGCCTTAGAGGACGCGCGCTTGGCCAACCTGGCTGAGCGCACTCGACTGGAGAACCTTCAGCGAGCACTCGACGAGCGCGCGCGACAACGGGTTCCAGATTACAGTCGACGCCATCTCTTTCCACCTCCGACTCAGGTATATCGAACTCTGATTCAGAATTTAGCAGCTGCAGCCCGTATAGCAGAATCAATTCAGCCTTCCCAGTCAGAGGCTGGCAAAGGCTTGATGCAGATCAGAGATTTGCTCCGGGCAGCAGGAGATCAGAATTCAGCTGTATCACAGTCGCGGAACAGGATTCACAGCAGATCCGTGGCAGCGAATACGGTCCAGTCGGCTCATAGCCCCAGATCGCCCCCGAGGCGTGAAGGGCGTGGTGACCGGCATGATCAGTACAGGAATCATGAGCAGTATGATCACCGATTCGATCGCAACGATCGACGTCAAGTGCCTACTCCTCCCCCAAGGGGTGGATCTTATGTGCCTCGACAGCAGGATGATAGACGCCAGCACAGTGGCGGACGAAGGATCCCGGTCGACCCCAGAGAACCAGGCTTTGATGCGAGGTCCATCATCGTTCAAGGTCTGGTCGACCGAAACAGAGCTCACAGAGAGGGCAATGACAGAGATGTACCCATCAGCAGCCGAGTGCATGTCTCCGGACCAGAGTGCTTCAGCAGAGCCATCCGAGCCGCAGTGATTCCTCCCAACTTCAGGTTGGCGACTGGAGTCAGCAAGTTCAACGGTGAGTCTAAGCCCGATACTTGGCTTGAGGACTACCGAGTGGCTGTTCAGATCGGCGGCGGAAATGATGAGGTGGCCATGAAGCATCTGCCTCTTATGTTGGAAGGGTCAGCCAGAGCGTGGCTGAATCAGTTGACGCCCAGCAGCATTTACACGTGGGAAGACCTTTCCCAAGTGTTTGTCAGAACGTTCGAAGGAACATGCAAGCGACCAGCAGGACTAACAGAGCTGCAATCTTGTGTGCAGAAGTCGAATGAAACTTTGAGAGATTACATCCAGAGATGGATCACATTGCATCACACAGTAGAGAATGTATCTGATCACCAGGCAGTCTGCGCCTTCAAGGAAGGCGTAAAGTACAGAGAGCTAAGCCTGAAATTCGGTCGAACCGAAGACATGTCTCTGAGTCGAATGATGGAAATAGCCACCAAATATGCCAATGGTGAGGAAGAGGATCGGCTCCGGAGCGGCAAGCATAAGTCAGTCGCCCAGGAAACCGGAGGAGGGAACTCCAGTCGGAAGCAAAAGCGGAAAGCCGAGCCAGCTTCTCCTGGAGAAGCCCTGGTCGTGACTCAAGGAAAATTCAAAGGAAAGCCCAAGGGGCCTTGGAACCCCAAAAAAGTAAAGGATAAGGAAGGAAACGACGTGATGGATTTACCGTGTCACATCCACACGAAGAAAGATGAAGAGGGTAACTTCATTTACCCGAAGCATACCACTCGGCGGTGTCGACTCCTGATACAGCAGTTCCAAGGGAAGTAGCACAAAGATAGGGAGAAAGAGTAGGACAAAGTCGAGGACAAGGAGGACATTGACGAATAATATCCGCAGGTCAATTCCACCCTGATGATTTTTGCTGACGTTGAGAGCAAAAACCGACTGAAAGTTATAAACCGAGAGGTGAATATGGCTGCTCTGGCAACGCCCAATTATCTGAAGTGGTCTCAAACCGCCATCACATTCGACCAGTCTGATCACCCAACGCACATAGCCACCCCTGGGAGGCAAGCTCTGGTGGTCGACCCAGTCGTTGAGGGCACTCGACTGACTAAACTGTTGATGGATGGCGGCAGTAGTTTGAATATACTGTACGCTGAGACACTGAAAGGGATGGGCATTCCGATGTCCAGACTCAGCACAAGCAACATGAGTTTCTACGGAGTCATTCCTGGCAAGAAGGCCGCGTCACTCGGCCAGATTGCTCTTGATGTGGTTTTTGGTGATTCCAAGAACTTCCGCAAAGAGAAGCTGACATTTGAGGTTGTGGATTTCCAGAGTGCCTACCATGCTATTTTGGGCAGGCCAGCTTATGCACGTTTTATGGCCCGACCATGTTACGTGTACCTCAAATTAAAGATGCCTGGCCCTAAAGGCGTGATCACTGTCACTGGTAATCGCAAGAAGGCAGAAGAGTGCTTCCAGAAAGGCTCAAAGATCGTCGATACTCAGATGGTGGCAGAAGAGTGGCAGGAACACCAGAGGAATGCAGACCCGAGAGATTTGTTGTGAGCCAAAAAGCCTGCTACGGACTCAGCGTTCCAGTCGTCCGGTGAGACAAAACCAGTTCACGTCCACCCGACCGACCCCAACGCTGCTCCGACTCATATCTCCACAACACTCGACCCCAAATAGGAAGAAGCTCTCGTCCAGTTCCTCCGTGAGAACTGAGACATCTTTGCATGGAAACCTTCTAACATGTCGCGACTGTCTTTCTTAGACGCTTATTCCGGGTACCATCAGATCCGTCTGTTTGGGCCCGATGAGATCAAAACAGCTTTCATCACCCCATTCGGGTGCTTCTGTTATGTCACCATGCCATTCGGCCTAAAGAATGCCGGAGCCACGTTCATGAGGATGATTCAGAAGTGTTTGCTCACTCAAATCAGTCGGAATGTAGAAGCGTACATGGATGACATTGTGGTCAAGTCACGGAAAGGCTCCGACCTGCTGACTGACCTTGCTGAAACATTTGCCAACCTCAGGACGTATGATATCAAGCTTAACCCATCCAAGTGCACATTCGGAGTTCCTGGTGGAAAGTTACTCGGTTTTCTCGTTTCCGAACGAGGAATCGATGCAAACCCAGAGAAAGTGGGCACTATACTCCGAATGAAACGACCTGTGCGTGTGCACGATGTTCAGAAGCTTACTGGTTGATTGGCCGCTTTAAGTCGATTCATCTCTCGTCTCGGTGAGAAGTCATTACCTCTTTACCGACTGATGAAGAAGTCAGACAAGTTCGAGTGGACTCCTGAAGCTGACGCAACGTTTGCAGAGTTAAAAACCCTGCTTTCCACCCAGCCGGTGCTTGCTGCCCCGATCAGCAAAGAGCCTTTGCTGCTTTACATTGCAGCCACAGGACAAGTCGTCAGTACTGTACTTACGGTCGAGCGGGAAGAAGAAGGGAAAGCCTTCAAAGTTCAGCGCCCAGTATATTACATTTCTGAAGTCCTAACCCCATCAAAGCAAAGATACCCTCATTATCAGAAGCTTGTATATGGGATCTATATGACCACGAAGAAAGTTGCTCACTACTTCTCTGACCATACCATCACAGTCGCTAGCGACGCCCCCTTATCAGAGATTCTGCACAACAGAGATGCAACTGGCCGAGTGGCAAAATGGGCGATTGAACTTCTTCCCCTGGATATCAAATTTGAGGCAAAGAAAGCTATCAAGTCCCAAGCAATAGCAGATTTCCTCGTCGAGTGGACTGAACAGCAGTTACCGACTCAAGTTCACTCGGAGCACTGGACTATGTTCTTCGATGGCTCTAAAACGTTGAATGGTTCCGGTGTCGGGGTAGTGTTGGTTTCCCCCTGAGGAGATAAGCTTAGATATGTACTCCAGATTCACTTTGATTCCTCCAACAATGAAGCAGAATACGAAGCACTCTTGTATGGGTTGCGTATGGCCATTTCACTCGGCGTCCGTCGCCTCATGGTCTACGATGACTCGGATTTAGTGGTTAACCAAGTGATGAAGGAGTGGGACGTCAGAAGCCCAGCCATGACTGGTTACTGCAATGCAGTTAGAAAGCTGGAGAAGAAATTTGAGGGATTAGAGCTCCATCACGTCCCCCGACTGAAAAATCAAGCAGCCGATGACTTGGCGAAGATAGGTTCCAAAAGAGAAGCCATCCCGAGTGGCGTGTTTTTGGAGCATGTTCACATGCCGCCAGTTCAAGAAGATCCTTTCACTGAAGAAGCGCCGCAGCCAAAAAGCGCCACAGATCCGACTGAAGTCGAGGTCCCAGCTGTGGTCGACTTAATCATGGAAGTTCTGGTTATCACTCCCGACTGGACAGTGCCCTATATCGCGTATATTCTAAGGAAAGAGCTCCCAGAGAATGAAGAAGAGGCTCGAGAGGTCGTCCGTCGATCCAAAGCCTTTACCGTCATGAGGGGACAGTTGTACAGAGAAAGTACGACTGGAGTCAGCCAGAAATGCATAACATCGGAAGAGGGTCGAATGATTCTCAACGATATCCACTCGGGGACCTATGGCCATCATGCGTCCTCTCGGACCATGTGGCTAAAGCATACCGAGCGGGTTTTTACTGGCCCAGAGCAAATGAAATGGCGAAAGAGATAGTCGACAAGTGTGAAGGATGTCAGTTCTACTCCAACATGTCACACAAACCCTCCTCAGCCTTGAAGACCATCCCAATCGTCTGGCCTTTCGCTGTTTGGGGTTTAGATATGATTGGACCACTGAGAACTGGCAGGAGCGGCTTCACCCATGTACTGGTGGCAGTCGACAAGTTCACCAAGTGGATCGAGGCCAAGCCCATTAAAAATCTTGATGCTGGCACTGCCATCAGCTTCATCAGAGAATTAATATTCAGATATGGAGTTCCGCATAGCATCATCACTGATAATGGGTCAAACTTCGACTCCGATCAATTCAAAGCTTTCTGCGCTTCCCAAGGCACACGAGTCGACTACGCTTCAGTCATCCACCCCCAGTCGAATGGACAAGCAGAAAGAGCAAACGGCCTAATTCTCAAAGGACTGAAACCTCGGTTGATGCGCGACCTCAAGCACGCAGCAGGTGCGTGGGTCGATGAACTTCCATCAGTTCTTTGGGGATTGAGGACTACTCCAAATCGGTCGACTGGGAGGACTCCGTTCTTTCTGGTCTACGGAGCTGAGGCGGTTCTGCCAAGTGACCTGCTTCACAATGCACCGCGAGTCGAGCTCTACTCTGAAGCTGAAGCAGAACAAGCCCGGCAGGATGCAGTCGACCTTCTAGAAGAAGAAAGAGAGATGGCCATGATCCGATCGACCATCTATCAGCAAGACTTGCATCGATTCTACGCCAGAAATGTGAAGAGTCGAGCCTTCCAAGAAGGAGACTTGGTCCTCCGAGTGGACCAACAGAAGCCACACAAACTCGCCCCTACTTGGGAAGGCCCCTTCATTGTTACCAAAGTTCTCCACAACGGAGCATACCGTCTTTACAACGTCGATCTCCAGATTGACGAGCCACGAACTTGGAATGCGGATCTGCTCCGCCCCTTTTATACTTAAGTATTCACTCGGATGAGTTGTAATAAAAGTACTTCTGCAGTTTATTTATCAAAGACAAGAGTTTTATAATTTTCCCAATGATTGTTGTTACTTTTGTCCACATAAAGCAGTCCCCCAGCGGGTGGCTTAGCTGCGAATCCGTTTCGCCTAAGTTTGTAAAAGAAAATCCTACCGAGTGGTAAGCCAGCCTTCCACTCGGAGGCTTAGCTGCGAATCCGTTTCGCCTGAGTTTAAACAAAATCCTACCGAGTGGTAAGCCAGCCTTCCACTCGGAGGCTTAGCTGCAGTCCAAGTACTCGCCTAAGTTTAAACAAAATCCTATCGAGTGGAGAGCAAACCTCCCACTCGGGGGCTTAGCTGCAGCCCAGTGCTTGCCTAAGTTTTTGAAAATCCTACCGAGTGGTAAGCCAGCCTTCCACTCGGGGGCTTAGCTGCAACCTAGTGTTCGCCTAGGTATAAAAGACAACGTGCGCTCCGCAAGGAGGACGAGGCGCAGGTCGACTCCTGCCTTCTCCTTCCGAGCTACGCCACAAATACAACATGCGCTCCACAAGGAGGACGAGGCGCAGGTCGACTCCTGCCTTCTCCTTCCGAGCTACGCCACAAATACAACATGCGCTCCGCAAGGAGGACGAGGCGCAGGTCGACTCCTGCCTTCTCCTTCCGAGCTACGCCACAAATACAACGTGCGCTCCGCAAGGAGGACGAAGCGCATGTCGACTGCTATCTTCTCCTTCGGAGGTACACCATGAAAATCCTACCGAGTGGTGAGCAAACCTCCCACTCGGGGGCTTAGCTGCAGCCCGATGCTCGCCTAAGTTTTTAAAATCCTACCGAGTGGAGAGCAAACCTCCCACTCGGGGGCTTAGCTGCAACCCAGTGCTCGCCCAAGTTTCTGAAATCCTACCGAGTGGTGAGCAAACCTCCCACTCGAGGGCTTAGCTGCAGCCCAGTGCTCGCCTAAGTTTCTGAAATCCTACCGAGTGGTGAACAAAC
>NC_041385.1:549985549-550008433 GCF_002162155.2 Triticum dicoccoides
CAAGGAGGACGAGGCGCAGGTCGACTCCTGCCTTCTCCTTCCGAGCTACGCCACAAATACAACATGCGCTCCGCAAGGAGGACGAGGCGCAGGTCGACTCCTGCCTTCTCCTTCCGAGCTACGCCACAAATACAACGTGCGCTCCGCAAGGAGGACGAGGCGCAGGTCGACTCCTGCCTTCTCCTTCCGAGCTACGCCACAAATACAACGTGCGCTCCGCAAGGAGGACGAAGCGCATGTCGACTGCTATCTTCTCCTTCGGAGGTACACCATGAAAATCCTACCGAGTGGTGAGCAAACCTCCCACTCGGGGGCTTAGCTGCAGCCCGATGCTCGCCTAAGTTTTTAAAATCCTACCGAGTGGAGAGCAAACCTCCCACTCGGGGGCTTAGCTGCAACCCAGTGCTCGCCCAAGTTTCTGAAATCCTACCGAGTGGTGAGCAAACCTCCCACTCGAGGGCTTAGCTGCAGCCCAGTGCTCGCCTAAGTTTCTGAAATCCTACCGAGTGGTGAACAAACCTCCCACTCGGGGGCTTAGCTGCAGCCCAGTGCTCGCCTAAGTTTTTGAAATCCTACCGAGTGGTGAGCAAACCTCCCACTTGGGGGCTTAGCTGCAGCCCAGTGCTCGCCTAAGTTTCTGAAATCCTACCGAGTGGTGAGCAAGCCTCCCACTCGGGGGCTTAGCTGCAGCCCAGTGCTCGCCTAAGTTTTTGAAAATCCTATCGAGTGGAGAACAAACCTCCCACTCGGGGGCTTAGCTGCAGCCCAGCGCTCGCCTAAGCATGACGAGTGCAAGTCGGTTGCAATTTGTGCTTCGTCCCTACCTGCAAAAGAGCATCCCAAACACTAGTACATATTCCAAGCAAAGGATGGTGATCGTTCGAAGGTAGAAGCAAACATATTCAACGGCAAACCTAAGTTCAGATAAACGTCTTACGGATCCAGAAGTGCTCAGGCACCAAGCCTGTTAAAGTTTGTCGGTTACAAAAACCACTCGGCATTCCGAGGCAAATTTAAAGCATCAAGCATAGAAGTTTTTTACCCCTCCTGCGGAGGGCTGGAAGGCGCAACAAACTCGTCCAAGTCGATTCCATCTGCGATCCGAGTGGCAGCAGCGATGAAGGTCTCCATGAAGGATCGGAAGTCATGCTTCTTGGTATTGGCCACCTTGAGAGCTGCCAGCTTGTCCTCTCGCGCATCCTTGCAGTGAACACGGACCAGAGATAGAGCAACGTCGGCACCGCACCTGGCAGAAGACTTCTTCCATTCTTGCACTCGACTTGGAACTTCGTTCAGTCGAGTCATCAGGGACTGAAGGTCATTCTAAAGTGCTTCTCCTGGCCAGAGCGCCGTGTCAATGCGTGACGTCGCAACCTTCATCCTTGCAAGATAGTCAACAACGGCAGCAACGCGAGACTCGAGTTGGAGCACGTTCACGGCAGTTTCATCCTTCACAGGAGAGTTGATGGGATCTAGGCTCGTCTCCAGTCGACCAATCTCCTCCTCAAAGTTCTGGCAGAACTCTGTAGACACAACCCCAAAGTTAAGGCAGCAGTTTGGTGGTGAGGCCAAAATTAAAAAGCATGTCAGATACAAAGGGTTACCTTCAAGCATGAGGAATAGCTTCTTGGCGAGTCCTCCCGGATAAGCCTCCAGATAATTCTTCTTTCCCACCAGTTCGCTAGCTTTGTCACTCAGGATCATCTTGTCATTCTTCAGTCGAGTGACCTCCTGGTTGGCCACGTCGAGAGCAGCTTTCAGATTAGTGTTTTCCTCTTCAAGTTTGTTGATCGAAGCCAACTTTTCTTCTGTGAGCCTGGTCTTCTCGGAAGCTGCTTTCTGTGCCTCGGCGAGGTCGAGATCCTTCTTCTTCAGAGAATCCCTCAGTTTATCTGTAAAATCACAGTAAGATCAGACTCGGGGATGGACAAGAAGCAAAGGCAGTCGTCAAGATTCTCACCAAACATACCTTTTGCCTCCTCCTTCGCCTTCGTGAAGTTCTCCTGGACAAGCTTCAGGTCAAGTTCGAGTTGGATATGCTTGTTCTCCAATTCAGTATAACGAGCTGCAAGCTCGCAAGATTTCTGCAAAAAACCAATCGACAGACGTCAAAGATAGGTCACTTCTGAGTGACTAAGAGAAAAATCGTAGTATTTCTAAGACTACAGCTGAATCTAAACATTCAACTATAGTCTCGGGGACTACACCCAATGGGTGCACTCAGCGTGCCCCCACTAGTTCTATCAGCTAGACTCAGAGTCGGTCAGTCGACCCAAAAAAAGAGAGAGTGTGTTCTTCAGACCATAGTCGACTGCCAACAGTCGACCACAGTCTCGGGACTACACCCAGTGGGTGCACTCAGCGTGCCCCCACCGGTTTATGATTCCATTCGACCAGATCGAGTGAAGACAGTAATGAAAAAAAAACTCAAGACATAAAGACTATGGTCCACTGCCAGCAGTCGACCATAGCTTTGGGGACTACACCCAGTGGGTGCACTCAGCGTGCCCCCACCAATCCAAAATCTCAATCGACACACCCAGTGGGCGTACGGCAGATACTAAGATTTTCAGAAAAAAAGTTTTCAGATACCATATCCTAACAGAATAGGCAGTGATCGACCAACCTGAACATTTCTCTGAAGGGCTGAACTGGCGTCATAAGCTGCTTGACTGGCATCTCGGATCGCCTTCACTTGCTCCATCATAACCCCCACCTGGCGTATGGCTTCTTTAGCAGCGCTTGCTTGGTCTTCAGGGACGTGGTGGGTAGAGAAAAGTGAAGGCTGACCAGCACTCGACGACGAAGGGCGAGCACTCGTCAGCGGCACCGCAAAGGATACGGTAGGCCGAGTGACATTGTCCCCCTCCGCAACCAACATCTCAAGTGCTGATACAACCTGAGCTGCCTTGCCAGCAGACGCTCTCCGATTCCTCCTCTGCCTCAGTGGTGCCTCGTCTTCATCATCATCAGGAAGATCAATGATGATATTAGACGGAGCTGCAGAAAAGAGTCAAAGTTAAAAACGAAGATCCCACCGACTGAAAACGAAACTTCAAAGGTCATACCAGGGTTGGAAGTGACGGCATCCTCCATTTCTTGATCTTCAGGTCTGGCCGAGGTATCAGAAGTAGCAGCACTGTAGTTTCAGAAATCAGTCGGTCAGCTAACGAATCGACCAAGAATAAATCCATGAGAAACAAGAGGACACAAGTTATGTCATTACCCAGAAATAGTGGGAATCACCATCTTCATCTTTGGCAAAGCCTTCGTCGGCTTCGACGGCACCACTCGAGATTGCTTCGGCGCTTTCTCAGTCGGCGCCGGAGAGGTCGTCCGAGGACGCTTGGTCGATTGCACAACAGGCGCGGCCCCCTTGCCGCGCTCGACCGCAGGGTCATGGGCAAGCTTGGACCTTCTTTTAGAACGGGGAGGCGCAACTTCCTCCTCCTCTTCCTCCTCCTCCTCATCGGAGCCTACATCTTCATCACCCTTATCGCCATCCGATTCCCACTCCTCCTGACTTTCACCTCCACTTCCTTCCTCCTCCTCGGTCTGTGCTTGCGCCCCGTTGGGCATCGAATACAACTCAGTGGTAGCCTGAAGGACAACAAAAAAGACAAAAGTCGATCGACTGATCTGCAGCAGAACAGAATGGACGAAACATGATTACAGTCGGAGATAAGTGGTCATACCTTGTCTGATTCATAAGACTGGTCGAGTGGCGGGATCCTCCTGGCCCCACGAGGGTTGTCCTTGTTCCCTGTGATGGCAGTCATCCACCTCTCCAGTGTGGCATCGTCGACCTCCTCTGGATGGACCCGAGTGGTGTCTTCAGTACCAGAGTACAACCACATCGAGTGGCCCCGGTATTGGAGTGGCTGGATGCACCGTCGAACGAAAACCTCCAGAAGATCCATGCCAGTACACTGTCGCGAATGAGTTGGACTACACGCTCCATCAACATTTTAACCTGAGCCTTCTCCTCCAGAACTACTTTTAGAGAAGACGGTTTGTTCACTCGACTCATGGAGAAGGGAGGGAGCCCGGTCAACTGCCCTGGCGTCGACTGGTCTTGGCAATAGAACCAGGTCGACTGCCACCCTCTAACTGACTCGGGAAGGGTCATAGCTGGAAAGGCACTCTTACTCCTCATCTGGACCCCAAGACCCCCACACATCTGGATTACTTGGGTTCTCTCGTCATTTGGATTAGCCTTTTTCACCGTCTGAGAGAGACAAGTGAATATGTGTTTGAAAAGGCCCCAATGCGGCCGGCAACCCAAGAAGTTTTCACACAAAGACACGAAGACGGCGAGATAGGCAATGGAATTGGGTGTGAAATGGTGGAGCTGAGCCCCGAAGAAGTTCAGAAACCCCCGAAAGAAAAGATGCGGCGCAGAGAAAACCCACGATCGACATGAGTCGCTAAGAGGACACACTCACCCTCCTGAGGTTGCGGCTACCACTCCGTCCCCGGAAGCCTCGCTGCCCCGTGCTCGATCAGCCCTTCGTCGGCCAGGTCGTCGAGATCCTTCTGTGTGATGGTCGAGCGGATCCAATCCCCCTGGATCCAACCTTGCGGCAGGCGGGACCGCGACGAGGATCCGCCCCGACTGGTCGCTCTCCCCTTCGCCTTCGCCGTCGCCTTCTTCGCCCGCTCCAAAGCCGCCGTCTTCTCTTTCACCATTGTCGCCGGCGAGGCTGGAACGGAGCAGCGGCGCTGAAAAGATGGCAAGCGCAGCAGATGAATCTGAAGATGGGGGAGGGGAAAATGAGGGAGCACTATTCAAAAACCTCCGCCCGGTTCCTTATATGGAGACGCTTCCGAGTGGCTGACTGGTAGGCCCGGGCAATCCTGTCAAATCCCGAAATAGTCGCGCGAGCGATACGTGGCGAAAAAGGCGGCGTGGGAATCGAGGTGTCTCTGCCTTATCCCATTCGAGTACTGCGGCCTTCTCCGCTTCGCGCGCTTCCCGAAATTCGGATCCCACTAAATCCGCTAACCGCAGGGCAACTTGTCAGACGGAAGATCTCCTGCGATCCGTCGCTCGGAAATCTCCAAGTTCGTAAAGTTCACTCGACAGATATAAAGAATGGATCAAGGCGACTGAAAGAAAGTTGACACCCTCACTTAAAAGTCATTGATCCAGAGTAAGACACATTTACAGCACCAGAAAACAGGTCGGAAAGATTATCAACTCCTTCCTCACTCAAACCTCGATCCATTCGGGGGCTAATGATGAAGTCATGTACCTAGGGTAGGGTCATGGACCTGTCCAAGGTACCCTCCCCGAGGACATCTTTAGAAGAAGCCATCTTCCAGTCGACCTAGAGGGACTCCACTCGACTGACTGGAAGACACTCGACGAACTTGAAGACACTCGACCATGAAGACTCACTCGACCACCAGGAGTTCAAGATCTACTCTGTATCCAAACGGTCTGTAATTAAGTAGTCTTTATGGTCATGATGATACTTTATGTAGGGCGTTACTAGTAACGCCAGGCCTTAATGTACTTTAAACCCTCCGCTACGTGGGCTGGCTGGGGTCTTGGCATCCTCTATATAAGCCACCCCCCTCCACTGGTAGAAGGGTTCGCACCCCTGTAACTCTCACACATATAATCCAGTCGACCGCCTCCGGGCACCGAGACGTAGGGCTGTTACTTCCTCCGAGAAGGGCTTGAACTCGTAAAACTCTTGTGTGCACAACTACTCCATAGCTAGGATCTTGCCTCTCCTTAGTACCCCCCCTACATTACTGTCAGACTTAGAACCACGACAGCCGGTCTGCTTGTCAACATGGCAAAAAGCGCAGCACTTCCCATCTGATGCTCCGAGGAGCAGCTAACTCTTGTGTGCGACACGCTTGGGTGCCCTGGCACTGCCTTCCCATGCAAGTACTTGGGCCTCCCGCTCTCTCTCAGGAGGCTCACAGCGGCGCAACTGCAAGGGCTTGTGGATCAGTTGGCCATGCGCCTGCCACAATGGAAGGCGGCGACCCTCCCCAAGAGCAGTCGTGCATTACTGGTACAGTCGGTGCTTTGTGCCATACCGATCCATTCCATGCTGGCTCTTGGCTTGCCACCGAAGACCATCGCCGCGATGGTAAAGATTTGCCGAGGATTCTTGTGGGCCGGCAAGGCGGATGCAGGCGGAGGCGCCTGTGTGGTGGCCTGGAACCGGGTTTGCACGCCCAAGTGGTCCGGTGGACTTGGCATCCCCGACTTGGCTTGGACGAATGTGGCGCTACAAACCAGGTGGTTATGGTTACAGAGAGTGGATCGCGACAGGCCCTGGGCGGAGTTCTATTTTTCAGTGCCAAAGGAGGCCAAGCAGCTTTTTCAGGCAGCAGCAAGAGCGACTGTTGGGAACGGGCGCGACACGCTTTTTTGGGAGGATCGTTGGCTCGACGGCTATCGGATTCAAGACCTCGCACCGCGCGCATATGGCTCGGTCCCAGCAAGGATCAGAGGGACACGGACAGTATTTGAAGCCGTCGCGCACGGCCGGTGGGCCACGGACATAGGGCATATTGGTGACATGGCCGGAATCGAGGAGTATATGAACATCTGGCACAGGATTGGGGTGGTGCAGCTCCGGGAGGAAATTGTGGATTTCATCTCCTGGTCATGGGAAAGGAGTGGCGAGTTCTCGGCCCGGTCGGCATACGCGGCAAGATTTGCCGGACAGCAGGTGTTCCCCACGGCGGCTTTCACTTGGCGTTCGAAGACTCCACTCCGATGCCGTTTCTTTGCATGGTTAGCAATCATGAACAGGTGCTGGACGTCGAACAGATTGGCGAGGCGAGGGCTACCACACCAGGACGCCTGCCCATTTTGTGATCAGCACGACGAGACGATCGGGCACCTACTCATGGAGTGTGTGCTGGCACGGGAGGTTTGGTCCCGCATCTTCACGGCCTTGCGCATGCCAGTTGGTGCGCCGCAGGCAGGAGAGACACTGCAGGACTGGTGCACAAGGCACGGCTCGCTTGGGCGTAACGCGAAAACGATCCGCACCATATGTCTGCTCACCCTGTGGGAACTATGGAAGCACAGCAACGTCATAGTGTTTGACGAGGCGAATGTAAGCGTTACACGCCTTATGGAGCGAATAGGAAGCAAGAGTAGAGCTTGGATGCAGGCGGGCATATTGAGAGGGGACCTTGCAGCGGCCTTCATAGTGGCACCGGAGTGGGCACATGGCGAGTAGTCGGTTTAGTGCTTAGGCGGATGGCGACGAAACGTCGGTGATTATGTAATGTAACTGTGGAGGGCTCTCCCCCTTTCTTCTTTAATATACGATACACACACTCATGCGTATTCGAGAGAAAAAAAGTTCGACGTGATATGCAACTTCAAATGGCTGCCTGCTATGTCTGCCTCTAGGAGGAGGATATTGTTTTTCGACAAAGGAAATGTATTAATATCGAGATATCAATTACACCCAACTTTTGCCTAACATAATGTCATAGAGACATTACGGATGCACACAGCCAAAAGACAAAAAAAAAATCCCACTGCAGTGATCAATTCCTTGTAGCTGCCTCTAAGAGGAGGATATCCTTGACCATATCTCAAGCATTGCGTGGCGGCAAGCCCCCGTGCCTACGCAACATGTCTTGTTGATCATATTATTGAAGAACTTAGTGCTTGAGAGGGGCTGAAGCGGTGTGGAGTTAGCGTTTGTTATTTTGGTGGGGTGTTCTTGTTGCACTGTGCGCAGTGTAGATAGGGTTCTTCTACATTTTTATTGTTGCCTTCTACAAAAATATGTGGTAGTGATCTAAAAGGTCGTATATTAGTTTACGGAGAGAGTACTCCATTTGCATACTCTAAAAAAAAACTTCATAGTTTGATAAGACGATAACCTGGTATATTAGATCGATGTCCTGTTCAAATGAGATTCCGATAGATATCCAGCGTGATGAGAATGTGATGCACCCGCTTCTCTTTCTCCCGCCAGCTGCATTTGAGCAGTCTCATGCATCCCCTTCTTACGCAAGATATCACCATCTCCACGTCGTATCATCGCCGCCACAAGCCAGCCACCTCGGTCTTCTCCTTCCCCATCCATCAGATATCACGATCTCCAACTTCCCCTCGAGGCACGAGGGATTCAACCCCCTTGCCTCACTCACCGCGCTTTGCGAAGCTGTGTCGATCAAGTCATCATGCCGTTTCCTCCTTGGCCGGTGCTAGCTCCGGAGCTAGGCATGGCCAGATCTTGGGGTCAGATCATAGCTGCCGCCCCAGCAGACACGCCTTGATCAATCTCATCACGGCTGGTATTTCCATGCATGTGATAACACAACTCTTGGAGCAGAGTGTGCTGGGAGTTTACACTGGTAAGTTGATGTTTTTGGTGCATGCAGAGCAGCCGCTAGATGCACTACGGGCCATAAGAATGCCTTGCAGCAAATACATCGCTTGGAATTAAGAACAGAGGTTGGTACGTAGTGGATGACTTTGTGTATTAGCTAGCGTAGCGCTAGCCTATCATGCCAAACAGCGGAAATGAGTTGTTACTTAAGCCCATGCTGCTATAGCAACTAAAGTACCAGACACTCCCTTTCCGCGGCTGCTAGAAAGCAAGTTCGGTTGGCAATGCAGAGGTTAGTTAATTAGACAGTAGATCGGAAAGGGTGCACACCAAACGTGCATGGTCCAATATATTTCTGTGGACATGATGACATTATAAAACACATATATAGTAAGTATATATAGTAGTAGGAAAGCACCCTCACCTAAGAGGCTAAGAGGCAAAGTGAAAGCACACAGTAACAGCACTGAACGAATGGGCAGTAAGAAAACATTATCCTCGTCAACCTTAATTATTCGTATCGCCAAGAGCAACCTCGTCATCCTCTGTTTCTTCCTACTACGGCGTTCGACGCGGCGAGCACGGGAGAGCTCAACACAATGGCCACCTAATGGTGCTGAGGGTCCGATCCCCCGGGGCTCAGGCGCTTGGACTCTGCCGCCGTGCCGACCTGCCTCTGCCCCTCGCCGGGCACCTTCATGGATACCTCAGTGGCGCCAGCGCCACCAGTGGCGGACGGCGCTTCTCTCAAGACCCTAGCCGACTCCAAGGGCACGGCGGCAGCGAGCAGCAGCACGGCGCAGATGAAGAGCCCCAAGCCGGTGGTGCGTGCCATCGATTGCTTCGGGGAGGCTGGCGCTTGATCAGAGGCCGCTGTGAGACGCAGCGACAATGTATGCCCCTATCTTTCGTGCAAAGATGAGCTAACTGGTGCACGCAGGGTCGTCGATGCAACGACACTGCAACTCTGCAAGGCAATGGGTTCTGGAGCTAGCTAGGAAGTACGAATCATGCCTAAGCTATGGACCGACTTATATACACGGGGCGTTATGGACTCCACGTAAGAGATTTTGATAAATCACTACACCGGTGGGATATACCGGTTAGACAGTTGCATCGGCGGCCGTTCTCATTTAGCAAAAAGTTCACTAAAAAATGCCTCCATTGTGGCACCCGGCCAATAGCCAGGCCGATCTCCTGAGTGCATGCGCTTCAACCACTCGCACATTGTCTTCTCGATCAATCAGAGGCGACCAATGTGTGTGTATGCCCGGCGATAGTACGTGCACGGAGCAAAGGCGCAACCACAACCGGCCGGCTTGGACGCATGCGCCTCCCCCCTCCCTATCAGATATCACCTGCCTAAAGGCCGGCTTGGACGGTTATCGGTGTTTTTTTGGTTCAGGCGCCTTTGCAGCTCCATAGGTCGGATACGACGATCGAACTCAGCAAATTACTCCCAACTTTTGAGTAGATATATCAATCTCCGTCAAAAAAAAATCTCGTCCATGATTCGATACACGCATTCAACCTTTTGCTGATGATCCAACGAATGAAAGAAAAGGGGAGTCCAACATTGGAGGAGAAAGGTAGGCTAGGCGTCGGTTGTCACAACGAAGCGAAGGGCCGTAGGTGTATGGTTGAGCCAATAGGACTGACAAACCATGTGAAAAGCCATTGCTGCTCGAGATTGCTTTGGCTTTTGTGGCTTCAGCTATCAAGCCGTAAATAGCGATAACCTCTTTTAATTCCAGCAATAACCTTCCATACTCAATGGGTTCCTCCACAGCCTCCACACCAGCACCACCTTCGACTACTTGGGGCCCTACCCTACCCTACTTAGCCAAGCCCCAAGCAACTGGACCGAAAAACGATGTAAAACACATTGGCTTTTGGCGTTATACCACCCATTTTAAGTGGAGACCGTCGCTATTGCTTTCATCCTTGGGAAGACCACGCATATTGTGACGTGCACTAGTTCACGCAAAATCGTCTAGTAAAAAGGCAATAAATCAAAGATCGTTAGGGCCCTCTTCCCACGTGAACCAAAATTAAGAAAACACAACAGGTATTGCTGACACCCACCCACTATGTTTTACGTTGGTAATCACCCAAGCCTGCCTGGCAGTGCTACCAAGTGTACTGCAGCTAGACAACCCACATACTACCAAGTGTACTAGAAATGCCAAAATTTACCACTTGTAACACACCAACTTACAAAAAGGTAGAGGTACCAAAGTTAACCAGCTTTTAATCTACGAATCGAGATTAAGAAGGAATGGGATGCCTAGTCACCAACCATAATTATTCCATGCTTAATTGTTATCGTTAACTTTACCCTTAGATTAATGGTTGATCCAATGTGAAACTAGACTTCTTTTCAATTGCATTTGATACAGGATTTAACCACAGATGGCACCGGGGATTGACTAGTCACCTCAACAACTGAACTAAACTTCGCACACATGCACTCTTGGATTTTGTCATCCATTTGAGTATTCAGGTCTTGTCCTGGAATCGACCCAACTACTAATTCCAGCATTCTCCAAACAACTGCTAGCTATAACATGCAAGCAAAGTACCTCTACAAGAGCAAGTAATGTGACTACATTTGCTATTCAGTAGTGTTTGAACTTTGTCTCAGTATTAACTATCAAGTACATGCTGAACCCTATATATGTCCTTTCGTTGCATTTACATTACCCGTGTTCCTCCAGGATGAAGCATCTTTTCTCCCACAGTACTCCCGCATCAATGCTGCCAGAACAAAATATTACTGGGTTACTATAAACTATGGAATATGCTGGAGGAAGCTTCATATTGGCAGAATATGAAGATACTTTACTACAACTGCTAACAAAACTGAACTGCCTGTAAACAGAAGGCAACTTCTCAAGGTAGTCCGCGCATAAAATTTATTACAAGCTATGCATCCTTTTGAACTGCAACTGAAAGTACTGAACCAATGCAAGTACTGTATAAAAGAACAAGTAGCCTACTTCAAAAGGGAAAAAGCTATCTTTAGGAATATATGCCACTAGTAACCACTTAAGTGGTAACTCCAGTGCTATGAGAGACCCCAATAAACATATACGATTGGCAATTGAAACAATAGGGCATTGGTTGATATAGCTGATGGAAACCACAGGGTTGTCCAGCCAATTGATATTAGCCCTAAACAAGATGAAGTCATCTGACAAGGATGCATGCAATGCAAGGCATGCTGTACAACATGCGTAAATAAGTGATTCAGAACCCACACTTCTACTAAATAACAAAATGATATTATGCGCTAATGCCAGCCTAAACAAGAAGATAGAAGTCATCTGACAGGGATGCATGCAATGCAAGGTAAGCTGTCCAATATGTGCAAGTAAGCAATCTGGAACCACAGTTCTACTAAATAACATAATGCTAAAATGTTAAACGAAAAGAATAAAACCAGATAGAAGTATTACATAATGGTATAAACTAAAACGCCAAACATCCCTACAAGTGATCAGAAATGGGTTTATGCAGGTGGGAAAACAAAACATAGCATGCCAACCAGTTGCTACTCACACCATAATCTGTATAGTTGATGATACTTTTCAGGAAAGTCTGAAAGTGTGGTGTGTTTCATGCTTCCAACAGACAAATTCTAAATTCAACAAATCAGTAGGTAACTTTGCATACCAAATCATTAAAGAAGGTCAAACTAGCATAGAAAAAGCAATATAGATATCCCACGCACTCGTGTGACTGGTTCTCGCTTCCAAGTAATTACAGTGTCTAGCACTTTTTAAGGTACTTTAGAAGAACAAAAAGAGACCCGAACTAGGATCGTGTATGGCAATTGCACATATTCTGATGCATGGAGTTGCAGTATATTGAGCTTCCATAACTTTGCTTATTAAGTTCATAGTTCTACAGCAAACCATCATGTAGGAATAAACCAGTATTTGCTAATCGAACTAATAGAGCACCAATGTGTGGAAATGAACATCTCCAAGTTGTGCTGCAAAGGTATTTATCAATTATTTTGAAGATAATACTCCATGCTGGTAATGATCCGAGGCTACTATAGACCAACATAAATGCAGCATTCAGGTCCCTCCACTCCAAGATATCTAGACTTCTTTGTATAGTTCTATTACTTTCTGGCATCTACTATCCCATAATGGATTGCTGGTAAACAAGTAATTTTAAGCCGTAACTGTTAAGTAAAACAAAGAACAAGATGGTAGGATCAGAAATCCAAAGGGTTCAAAAACGAAGAACTACAAGAAAATATAGAAAGCTAAGCTCAAGATGACTCAGACTAGGAGCTAAGCATGTATTGACCATGTCCAGTTTTGCATTGGAACCAGTCTGCATTCAATGTCATGATGTTCGGGAAAACAAGTAAACAACAAAGGTTATTAAGGGCAAAATGGGGGAAATGGCACTTGAAAAATATGGTTTCGGCCCAAGGGCAAACATAGTGAAAAGGAGTTTTCGAGGCCAGGGACACATATAGTGAAATGAAGGAAGCATACCAAATCAGAAGCATATAAATGGAATAGGGTGTTAACTTACAATATCCATTGTGACAATTTCCTCAAATAAGTGCTTGGATCTCATGCTGTCGGCATATTTCTGAAGAGCAGAAAGGTTCTTCTGGTGAAGGAATCCCAAGTTTAACATCCATGTATGTGAATATACAGTAGTAACATGTGAATTAGTTAGAAGTAGGAAAGGATATTTTCTCCTCAAACATTGGGTGGTTTAGCATCAACAGCATATTGTTGTTAACAATAGCCCGAACTGCTAGTTCTTTAGCTTCCGTGTGTTTCTTTTTCATCAAAATGCACATCTGCATGATACGACATGAAAACGTAAATATCTCAAGTGTTAATTCAGATCCTCTACACATCAACACGTGTATTCACGTAGAGTAAGAAAATACAAATTGCATCGAGGATAAAATTACTAGTACTGCACTATCAATAAGGAAACAAATAACCATCTTAGTCACTACTGAATACTGATGATATTCATTTATCTGCATGACACCGTGACATTAATGATCTGGAGAAGATGCATTCTGCGCCTTTTGCAAGTTGTACCATCTACATTTTCACCCTCCATATTTCTCATGTGATCAAGGGGAGCAAGAGTCGTCTTAAATATTAATGTTAAAATACAAGTAAAGTGACACGAAATATAATAAATTTGGGAAAGCAGCCCCTGAAATGTTCCGAAGTCCAACCGTGCAGTTCCAAAGCTATATCAGTTTTAAGGTGGGTAAGGCTCAGTCACACAAACTGACAACCCCAACTGCTAGTTTGCATTCTCGTAACAGATTTTCCGACAAGGATAATAAAGCATTCGTTGGCAGATTTACTCACATCTTCAAGCTGTTTTCTACAAGCCTCAGCTTTCTCTACATTTCCATCATCTTCTAACATGGCAGGCAACTCCAGATCTGAAATGTCACCCATCTCCCGTATTGTGGAAGAAACTGCATTATCCATACGAGCTTTCGGAGTTCCACTTTGAATCTAAGCAGTGAAATCAAGAAAAATGAGGGGACGTGAATAACTGAATACTACCTCCAGTTCCAAACATAAGTCACTTTTGTCTTTCTGACAATCTCAAGATGTGCTTATATCTGCTACTTTCGTCTTGTAGAATTGCTACGCTTAGTTTCTAGTTATCAAAACATGAAAGCGGCAAACCGCTTGCTCAATATAGTCGAAAAACATGAGACTACAAACTTATTGACGTAGTGATATAAAATATTGTGTGGAGGAAGGTTTTCATGACTAATATCTTTTGATATTATTTTTCTGTCGGATCTAGAAACTTAATACAAATTAATGGTCGTTTTTATAAATGTTTGACTGTGTACCAAGGCAACCTTTGGAACTGGAGGTAATAATAGAACAACTAAGGAATATTCAATACACTTACTGTTTGATTCCCCAACTCTGGAACAGTTTGCGGTGATATTCTACACGATAAATTGCAAACTTGTTATTTCCAATAAAAGAACTACTCTAAAAGTACATTGAATCTACTAGATGTTGTCGGACCAACAACCTCACAGCTGGAGATCTCACAACGCGTTTCAGCACAGCAGGGGCTTTTGGATCTGGGATTGATTCCTGAGAAGGGTAGTTGACAGCATGAACAGAAGTACCAAAAATTATACTCCTATACTATAGAACACAGTTACACAGATAACGAAACTATATATGTTCTTTCCATTGTAGCTTGGGTAAGTATTTTACAGAAAAAAAGATATTTATTGTCCAGGTCTAAATGATTGATAATCTACACAATATGATCATGTCAATTGGTTGAAATCCCAAGTCTAAGCTTGAAGATCGACCATGATAGAATAGCACTCTGGCACTCAAAATATAATACCAAATTCAAAACATAGTGCAATTTAAATTTCACATATCTAGATTAAAGAATTGCATGCGCTGATTGATCATATAGTTGAAGAGACAGGCCAATAGGCACTCTCTGTAGTTGCATCGTAGATCTCTTAGATCTGGCACATGATCTAATCAGTTTGCAGTATCAAGATACGGCAATCTCTACATTGATATATTATTTAACACTTGTAACTCCAGGGTAAAATTTTATACGGATACAACACTTCAGCACATTATGAAATAAGCGAGTACAAACACTCAACACAATGTGGAAATGAACAATGCAATGTTTGCATTTAGAGAATGTAACTCTTTGCAATAATATGAATCACAGCCTTCAAAAGAAGGCAATTAGGATAAAGCAAAGAAGGAAACAAGCTTAAGCATAAAAGAAAATGTGTTTGATGATATAAAACTGCACAGAACAAAAAGAACCTCAGGCATGTTTTGCCTAATGGACGGGCTAAGCAATGCAGCTTTTCCTTCAACAAAGGAGTTTGGGATCTTGTGTGCCCTTACAGGGGAACCCTTGCTCCCACTCAATTTTACCGAATCTTTATCCAGAAGCAAGCCAGACTTTGGACTTCTGGTGCCTACTTTTGAAACTCTACATTCAGGAAAATAATTCAGTCCCCTTTCACATAACGTTCCTAGAACAAAAAACATGATATATTGGAGTAGAGATAACCTTGATCCGGCCAGTTGGAAAGTTGTTGGTCTGTTATCATCTTTGGAAGGAGTGCCTTGTATCATATCAGAGGTGTTGCTGCCTTTTAGGAGCATCTGACTTGTTAGTGAGTTATTTCCACTGGTATGTGCTGTACTGCTTGGAGCATTCTTAATGGATGGGTTGCCTGCACTAGGTGGCTCAAATCTGAAAAAGATGCATATATATTTATCAGTGGTTGACAATATCTCCCAACAAGATTTGTAGACTGTCTTAACAATAACAAGAGAAGCGGATAAATCCAGAAATAGATGGGCATACAAACTTACGATGACTGACTTGTTCAAGATTCAAGTGGTCCAGTCTGGTTTGGACCAGTTACTGCACCTCTAAACCTCTTGCAAAACCACAGGTCCACGGTTCGGCCCGCACCTCATCTAAGAGGGCCACGGGTAAACCTAGGTTCGACCCTAATAATTAGTAAACGGGCGCATGCCGGCGAGGATGACCCGGCGCCGTACGCGCATATCGTGTTCCCACCAGCTCCGGGATAGAGCAGGGTGAGCGCCCCCAGTCTGGCAGCAGCAAGACGTCCATTTTTGGCTCTGTGGGGTGGTCGCGGGCTGTGGGCGTGGTGGTGACCGTGGCGCCGTGCACGACGCGAGACGGACGTGTGGCCAGCGTGGCGGCACGAGCTGCAGGACGTGTGCAGGTGCGTATACTGGTCGCAGCTGACGGTGTGGCGGTGCATGTGGTGCCACAAACGACGCCGAGACAGACGTGCGGCCGGCGCGGCGGCATGAGCTGCAGGCAAGCGCTCCGTCGAGCCGTCGTGGGCAACGGGCGTGGCTGTGGCTGTGGTGCGGCGGACAACGCCGATACGAACGTACGGCCGACCCGGCAGCACAAGCTGCAAGGCGTGCGCGGGCGTCGCCAGAAGCAACCACCCGTGTTGGAGCATGGCCGGCGGCGCCTCGCAAAGCACGAAGAAGGAGCGGTTCGACCCTAGGGTCAAAAGGATATGGCCCTCTTGGACCCTAAAGGTTATATGGGCCGTCAGGTTACCCTCTTGGTGCCAAAAGCCAGGTCCGGTCCACCGGGCCAAGGGGTCGCACCGGACCACCTGAATCATGACTAACTGTTACAGAGAACTCGAAATACCAATTAAGAACTGGAAAAGGTCGTACTTTATTCTAGAGATATGGTAAACCATGAGTGCGTCAAATATCAAGAATTATGCCATGTAGGATTGTCAGGAAGTAAATCCAAAGTACAGTTGTTAGTTACAACTCAAATGCAATGGGGGTCCTTTCCACGAGGATCACATTCACTGCGGTAAGTGACTTCCTATTACTACATTGCTACCGTGTAAACTATACTATGATTCTAAAAAAGGGCAGCCTGATGCACATAGCTCCCGCTTGCGCAGGATCCGGGGACGGGTCCGACCACTTTGGTTCTTTTGTACGCAGTTTTTCCCTACATTTCTGTAAGAGGCTGTTTCCAGGACTTGAACACGTGACCACATGGTGCTGGTCACAAGGC
Source organism: Triticum dicoccoides (assembly GCF_002162155.2). NCBI lineage: Eukaryota > Viridiplantae > Streptophyta > Magnoliopsida > Poales > Poaceae > Triticum > Triticum dicoccoides. Next base: position 550,002,496 of record NC_041385.1, read on the forward strand.
AACAGCTTTACCGCTGTGCCCTTCTATACTATGTGATTCTAAAAATGGCGTAATGACATGCGGAACTTATTAGCTACCAATGCTGTCGAAAGTTGAGAATGATACATATTACTGCAACAAAGAGCATTATGTCATTAGTGTAAACTCGAAAGGTAGAAAAATGCATGTGATGCAAGTCCACTCTATTCAATGCATCAGTTGCTTCTCTGCCACCAATTTTTTTTTCTATATGATCCAGAAATGGACTGGGTTCCACTATCAAGAGATAACAAAACCTCTGCCACCACATCTATGAAAGATACAATGAAAATCAAAATATTTAAGGTAGTCACACTTTTGATGTATAAGGACACACATAACGCATAAACCATAGCGCTGCATAAAGCCATAAACTCAATAAAAGTTTGTTGAAAGACCAACTCTAGGCCTCCTTTCGTTCATAGGATAGGGAAATCATAGGAAAATGGAAGTCATAGGAAATGAGATGACATGTACTATCTCAGTTCCTATAGGAAAAAAGAGGTCATTTGGTTCATAGGATAGGAATTTTTCCATTAGGTCCATAGCTAATGTTTTTTTCCCTTTGAAATGTGAAGGATAGGAACCAATCCTACATAAAAATAGGAATCCATTCCTGCAAACCAAATGGCTGTATAGGAAAAAAAAACTTTTAGAAATCCTATCCTATGAAATTCCAACAAACCAAAGGAGGCCTTAGAATGATATTTCTGTCGGTTCAATGTTAGGTAAGTTCATACACGGTGGGACTTCAGAAAAAATCTTATGAAAACTATATCATCATGTCATCATCATAATATGGAGAAAATACAGCAGCGTTGAGCATACCCAGATAAACATGTGCATATATTCCAACTCAGCACATTGTTGTACTTTGAAGGGTGAATAATTACGTACCCATGTTTGGCATTCATGGAGATGGTTGACAGTCCCTGTAATCCTGGCTTGCAGTATGTTTTTGCCGGCATGATTTTATGTTTATCAGGCTCTGCATGCTTGTGTTCCCTGCATTGGAAAACACTCATTAGTGACAGTTTTATCATTTTATAAGTACATGCTAGCATGCCAATCTATCAATTACCTGTTCAGGTCTGTAGGATGTGTATTTGTCTTTTTGATCATGTTATTGGCACCACTTAGTTGATTTAAGGTAGTCTCTGAAGTTATTTGGGGAGGCCTGCTTGCTTTCGTATTTGCAGACTTGGACAGAAGAGAAAAGGTTCCTGCTTCATTCACTAGTGTAGGTTTAACATTTCTGATTTCCCTGCATAAATGTATCACAACACATTCGCCTAGTAAGAGATCAACACACAAAACTAGAAGCTAGGTCACAAACAAGTAAATCAAAATATGATACTCAACAAAACCATGGGTTCCATGAAGCATTTGTTGTGCGTAATGATGTATGTGCAATGTACTTAATCCAACATTAATGCTCTAATTTAAGATAGACTTTTCTTGTCAAACAAACAACAGTCAACACTAGGTTGAAGGTTTTTATTTTGCTGAGAAAGAAACTTCTGTGAAAGATAAACCTCTGCATTGTTGAAGATAGATTCTTTGGACCTGAAGTCCCTTTCTCAACATTCTTCGTCCCGCATGATGTCTTCCTTAGAGGCTTCATTGAAGTGCCTCTACAACATTGGTTACCATGACTTCCTTCATTAAGAGATGTACTTTCCTCCACAGGCTCATTCTGGTTATTTTGAGAATCTGATTGGCCCCCTGATCTTCTTGAGATGGGGACATTCTCAGTGCTGTTGTTTCTGGATTGTGAACTAACTGATTGCTCACTGCTATTATTCTCCCTTGATGTTATATTAACTTTACTAGGGTCCACTGGAAGAGCTTCCTTGCTGCTCTCAGGAACTGCTACCGCTTTCGAATGTGTTGGATCTTCACCAGATACAGCAGCGAAAGGAAAACTGTGAGAAGAATTGTTGACAGCTGGTTTTGTTGGATATGTCTCATTAGAGTGCTCTTCAAGCACATCATTTGACACCATATCTACTTCAAGTTGGTCCACACTTGCAGGATTGATGCTGAAAAAATGATGCATTTTTCGTTAGATGGCTCGGTAGTGTTAATACTTAAAGTCAGACAACTGCCGTTCATTAGATTCGCCTACCTTGTTAAATGAGCAGGCTTCAAAGTGCAAGCATTCTGTATTTGTATTTGTTCCTTACTCTTACCATCTTCAGGAACATCAGTGCCCTTCCCTGAAATACCACTTTCTGGATCCTTGATACCCTCTGAAGAGATAGGGTTAGTTTTTTCTTTAGGTCTGCTCATACCATTTTCCTCGAAGCCCAACTTTGTGTCAAGATTGAAGTTGCCCAGCCTTTAAGGAAACAAAATGAACAAAATGAACAGCTAATTGCGTGAACTTTATGAGAAGAACAGTCTTCATCAGCCAGAATAACTTACTCATTAAAATCAAAGGAAAAGGAGAAGTTGTCTTTTTCAGTTACTTTTCTCCCTTCAGAAAGCTCATCGCCGTTTGAACTGTTGTTCTTCGCTTTTTTCTTGAGAGGACTAGAGAAATCTAAATCAGACATGCCCATTTTAAATGATGATAATTTGTCAAAGGCTCCATCAAGTCCAAAATCATCACTGGACAAAGAAAGAGATTGTCAGCACCATATGAACAGTAGATAGTAACTAATTTCCACTTGTTTGCACCAAATGTTAAGGAAACTTTGAAGCGCAATACTCACAGATTCTCAAAGCTAAACTTCTTGCTACTCTTTGGAGCTGACTCGACATCAAAGTCAATTGTATCTTTTCCTGATTTTGGTAACTTCCAAGATGAAAGAAAATCATTGCCAAAGTCTTCATCTGCCAATAAATAACATGAATACACCAGGTTAAATCATTACAATCTTTGAAATGCATTTTCCAAGTCTACAGGACAGCTCATGTAGTAGATTTAATTTCTCGAGGGTAAGCAGGAAACAAATACAATGGACATGACTCATACACAGCATCAATCAGAAATCTTCAATATAGCAGTCTAAGATTAGTTTGACTATGGTGCAGCATAATAAGGAAACAAGGTGCCCGGATGACCTAGTATCATAACACAATAATAACAAGATACATACCAAGGGATGAACTTGTATATTTAGCATTCGCATTAGAGGCAGCTCTTTTTCGTGATTCATCCATGGTTCCCACAAACGTGGACTGCATGCCAAAGGAAAAGGAAAATACATTAGGAGCCACTAAAGACACAGAGTGGAAGAGGAACCATGTCTGCCAGTATTATTAACATTCTCAATAACTAGATACAGGAAATATCCAAATACATTTGCAAATGCTGGTGATGTTTAATTATGCTGGTGACACCTTAGGAATAGGTCAATTCAGATTTGTTTTTTCCCACCACTATGCTTAATAGGAAACAAAGCACATGTTAAATATAGAGAGACATTAAACAATAGAATAAAAAAACATTAAAGGGTCTATCGACTGACTAGTAGATTTTCAATGACCCTATCTCTCTCTGAGATCATACCTCTATTCAGCTTACATTACCTAGATTTAAACAATAAAACCTATCTGCTCATGTTTTCAGAGATAATAGGCAATCTCATCAAGGCGCTTAATGGGTAGGACCTCACCAAAGATCCAGAAAACAGCAACAATGGGGAACGTGAAAATCTGACAGGCGACAAATAATATGAGCACATTCCATTCAGAGCACCAGCTCATTTCTTGAAACTTGAAAGTAGAAAGTTACTATGATCGATAAAAACATCAAGTGGGCCATAGAAGTGAAAGCTTGAACTAACTAGAACTAAACTGAGAACAATTTTGGTTTGCAATGTCATCCTAGATACCAGTAGATGGTTGCAGAAGAATGACAAAATTTTAAACAACAAACTACAAGTTAACTTTGACCTTCACAGTCAGAACATATTTCTTTTATCAGTGGAATAATTAAAATTACTGGACAAACTTTGTAGCAAGGGGCCTCTATTTAACATTTTGACAATAGACTTAGGATCAAATGAAGTTTGGTAAAGCAAGTCTATGCGAATCAGAGTTTGACAGCAGGCTACACGGTTAAACATTGAGAACTTATAGAACACTTAATGCGCCCTTTTAACCATGAGATGCACGAAAATAAGGAGAGCAGTATTGAAGATCCCTCCAATAAGATTTGAAAACCAGGAGTATTAATGTCCTTTAGAGGTTTGTAGTATTGTCAGCTACAGTAATATCTTTTGTAGGCGGTCTTCGAATTTTTCAGTTTCCAAATTGCTCATCCATACATTAAATGAACATGGAATTCGAAGAAATGCCCTAATTATATTTCGTTAACAGGAAAACCACGTTGCTGAGTCGAATCGAAACAGCAAATAGCTTCAGCAAAATGGCAACGGCAGGGGTTGAAAAACAGCACGACTCCAATGACACTAGCTACTGCTCATAAGAGCCCATGAGGCAATCAAACAAGATCATGAAACTTGTCGGAATGCTAAAGCCATGCGAACACCCAGGAAACTATCACAATTATGCCACTGCTTGCTGGTTGCGGTACACCGTAATCAAAACGAAGGAAACATTTGATCAAACAGCGTGCGCGCGCAAACACGCACGGAACGGGTGGTGTAGAAGACCTAGAGGTGGCGTGGAGAGTAGAGACCTCCCTTAATCCTGCACCAAACCTTCCCAAAATCCACGCAAAAAGTATTGAGCAGAAATCGCCCTAGATTAACGGCAAAAACGCACCAAACAGGGGCGGATCTAGAAGGTGTCGTGGGTGCTCGGTTTCGCACAGCGGGAAGGGAAGAGAAGGGGTGGGCACACCTGGTGGGTGCTCGTCGCCGGCGAACGGCCCGACGAATACCTAGGCACCTGGCGTAGGTCGGCGGCGGTCGGCCAGTCGTTGCCACGAGAGAGAGAGAGAAGAGAGCGAGAGCGAGCGCGCGCGCGCCTACACGCGTGGTGAGGTGAACGGAAGAAGAAAAGACAGGGGGGTGAAGTGGGTGAACAGTGAACACAGTCCGGGGCTTATTTTCTTTTTTGAGAATTGGAGCGGGCCTGATCGATCGAGGTGAGTAAATTGCATGTTTCATCCTTGTACTCGCTGGTCTGTAACAAAACCATCCTCGTAGTCGAAAAATGCTCTAATACGGTTCTGAGACTTGCAAATACGTAACAGACACGGTCCTGTGTACATTCTGTTATACATTGGGCCCTTTCACCCTGCCACGTCAGCGACTGGAGTTGGTCCAGCCGAACCAACTGAACTCTGTTTCCATCGATCGACCCCCGAGAATTTCGTAGGCCTCTGTTCGTGGGTAGTTCTTTCCCAAGAACTACGTAGCCTGGGGCGGAGGAGGGTTTTGATCGGCGGCGGAGATCGCGGCCGTGGGTGACAGTCAGCGGCGGATCTCGAAGGGAAGCGAAGGCGTTGGCATCTATTGATGTGAGCGGCGCCGATGCCACCCATACAACGGCAGGAGAAGGGGGTCATCCCAGCGTATGGTATGTTAATACGTAAAGTTCCCACGATGTGAGCCCCCATTCTGCTGATGGAATCACTGGCTGAGTTGATAAATGATGATTACAACATTCTTTCTGATGGCTTAATGAACCCAATCTTGTAGAAACTTCTACATTACTGCTCATATGTAAACTTGCATCAGTCTATCAGGATGAACACAACTCTGCTATCTGAAGTTTTTATTTTTCCATTTAACAAATACAGTAATTTAATTTAACGCTACCGGTATTAGGATGGTACAGTTTTGCTGCTATTTAAAGAAAAGTTAAGAACTGTAGCATTCGAAATTGAGCTAGCTTAGTAAAGAAAATGTATGACTTTTATGCGCTGGTTTGCTTACGGTTTACACAAAATCAAGGTTTCATCATGAGCCGTCTAAAACTCTGTTTTTTGTGGATTTAACAG
>NC_041385.1:550008813-550053928 GCF_002162155.2 Triticum dicoccoides
GGCAGTGGAAGTAACAGGGCATATCTGAATGGCCGCAAAGTGTGCTATGATTTCTGTGATGCTAGTGAAGCTTGTATGCAGATGTTGTATGAGTTAGTAGAGCACTTGGGGTATGAGACTGCTGGGAGAATTGCTATTTACTTGTTGTTGCCTGGCATGCAAATGAATGAAGGTGGGCTAAAATTGTTGTCAAGAAACAATGATACAAACATTATTAAGGAAGTGGTCAGAGAGGGGTACAAATATCTCATGTTTTATCTGGATCATGAGGATAGCTATGGTGGAGGAGGATGGGATGATGTGGTTGCAAACCCTCGTACTCATCTACCTCTTGTGATCAATCCAAAAAAGAGTAGCAGAGAGGGAAGTACTGTGAGAGGAGCAAGCAAGGCAACAAGCCTGGGAGGCGCAAGTTGAGTTGCAGAGGTCATCAAAGATGCAAGATTGGGAAGAGAAAAGGAAAGAAGCAGAAGAAATGAACATGATGCGAGCTGAACAAGCAAAGGAGCAGGCTATTAATGAGAAAGTAGATGCTATGGAAGAAATCAGGGTAAGGAGTGAGAAGGAAAGGGAAGGAAATGAGAGCAGTATGAGCCAGCAAAAGAATGCCAAAAGAGGAAATTCAAGTCAGTCCATGAGAGGTTTTAAAATGCCAAGAAGAACAAGCATGTTTGATGTATTTAGGGACTGAGAGGTGTATTTTCTAAACCTGCTGGACTATGTTATGTAGGTTTTTTTAGTTCATGCACACGTTGTTTGTTTGCTTTAAAAACTCCCTTTGAACATATGAGCTTGTTTGTGTGTATGCCCTGGTAATGTTCTTTCCTGTTTCCTGTCAGATTGTGTTCATACACATGTATCTATTGTTCTAAAATTGGCATGGTGTTTCTTATTTCTTGACATGGTGTTCCTTTTTATTTTGCTGGAGCTGTTCAAGTGCATGTTCAAACCATAGCAAACATCACAGCTGAGTTAACTTCAATCCATAGTTCAGAGCACAACACATCTCATTTTATCTAAATTTGCACACCGCAACCATAGCCATGAGTACATTACTTCACAAAGCTACAGCCACACTTTTTCTTCAGGACAGCAACCATTGCAGCCGACGTCAGCTCACCGCTCCGGTCGCCGAAGGCAATGGCCACCATACCAGCACGGTGTAGTGCTCTCGACAGGGCGTCCATCCCTGACGTGCGCGCGAGGAGCAGCCGTCCAGTATCCGGCCAGAGACACGGCTCTCCGCGGCGCCCCACTCGCTGGGGAAATGACCTAGCGAGCAACCCTCCGGTGGAAACGGAGGCACGGCCGCATGACCGACGGGGGACATCTTCCTTCCGCACACGCTGCCGCCGACGCCGGACAGCGGGCTCTAGGTCACTCTGTCGCCGCCCATCGCTAGAGAGAACAGAGGTTCAGGTTAGGGATTCGAGAGATTGGGGATTTTTTGAGCTGGACGTGCGGCTTGGTTCGTCTCGTCTCAAGCCCAACTCGACCGCACTTGGCCGGTTCGGCTGCACCAAAGCCGCAGCTGACATGGCAGGGGAAACGGGAACGTCTTGCAAACTGTACGCAGGACCGTGTCTGTTACGTATTTGCAAGTCTCGGAACCGTGTTAGAGCATTTTTCGACTATGAGGATGGTTTTGTTACAGACCAGCGAGTACAACGTGAAACATGCAATTTACTCAGCGAGCAGTAGGTACCTTTGCTAATAATCCAAAATCTTTCATCTTCTCTTTCTAGATATAGCAGCCTATCCCCATCCGTGAAGGAAGTAGTGGGTTATTAAAAGTATAGAATTATTTCTCAAGTGTCACCAAGGATACACCCCACTTACTAAATAGGTCTGTGGATGCGGCATACAAGAGTCTAGTCGGCATACGCTCTGGCCCATTTACGTTTTCTTTCTGGTTATCTTTTTTGTTTTCCCTTTTTTTCTCTCTTCTGTTTTTACCTAGTTAGACTAAAAAACTAGCTTTTTATTTTCCTATTTTAATTTTTTGATTTTACCTTTTCTTTAAAAAAAATCCTTTTTCTGAGGCAGATATGTAAACATTTTTTCAAAAAAAAATTAAACACAGTATAGACGCAAGCGCTCATATACTTGCCCCTATGAACGCACATACGCATAACCTACCCCTATGAGCACCTCCGAAAGACTGAACCGGCATATCATTTGAAATTTATGAAGTCACCGTAGGCACCTTGCTGTCGACGGAAACGTCTCCTCCCATTGAATGCGCATCGCCGGAAATCCTGAAATAATCCAGGAATAAATGCGAGCACCAGGATTTAAACCTTGATGGGCTGGGGATACCATAGTCCCTCTAACCATCCAACCACGGGTTGGTTCGCAACATTTTTTCAATCTATATGTGTGAGCCTTCTTTTGTAGTAGTGCGTGAATATTTCCTTTTGTATACACTAGTTTTTTTACAAAAATATACAGACACTTTTTGAAAACGCATGAGATTTTTTTTAATAAACATGAAGTTTTTCTAACAAATGAATATGAATATTTCTTATTTCTTTACTTTTAATATGATGGTACAGCCTCAGAAAATGTCCCTCGCGTACCCCCTCGCGTCGCTCCCGCGAGCAACCGAGGAGGCAAACCCTCGCCGCTGCCGGGGCTAGGCCTCCTCCAGCTTCTTCCCTCGCCGCCGTCGATGCGCGCCGCCGATCTGGTCGGCGTAGGTGGCGGCAACGATCTCTCCTCTCCTCGCTCGATGTCGCGCGGGGTGGGACGATCGCTTGAGCGATGGCGCCATCTCAATCCAAGGCACGGCGGCGGCGCTTGGCGGCTTGGGTGGAGTTCGGCTGGGCGTGATGTGGCGATCGGCTGGACGTGGCCAGAGAATGGAAGTGGGGTTGGGTGTGGCCGGCGGCCGCAGCGTCTGGCCCAGATCCGGTCTTCGCAGTGGCGATGGCGATGGCTGACCTGGATCCAAACACGGTGGTAGCGGCGTCCCCTCCGCCGGGATGACGGGCCAGGTGGTGGGTCCTTGTGGCGGCACCGGTGGCGGTGGATCTTGGGATTCCGTGTCAGGGCTCGTCACAGGACGCGCGTGGCAGCCGGAGCTTCCTCCGGCGTCGATAGACGCTTGATGCAGGATCGTGGCGGCGATTGTCATTGTATGGGCGACGACAGCGGCTGGCGCGACGGTGGTCGGTGGGTGCTCCCTATAGCGCCCGGAATCGGGCGGCGGCCCCACTTCATCAACGATGGCGGACTCCGGGGTCGTGCAGGCGACTCGAAGTCCGGATGTTGAGATGGTGGCGGCCTTCTACGGCTGGTGGCGGTATGGGACGTACCCTTCATCAACAGACCGGGTTTGATGCGGCTCGTTAGGTGACACATGGGCCTCTGTCGGTGTCAAAACCGGCGGATCTCGGGTAGGGGGTCCCGAACTGTGCGTCTAGGCGGATGGTAACAGGAGACAAGGGACACGATGTTTTACCCAGGTTCGGGCCCTCCTGATGGAGGTAAAACCCTATGTCCTGCTTGATTGATATTGATATTGTGGATGTTTACAAGAGTGGATCTACCACGAGATCAAGGAGGCTAAACCCTAGAAGCTAGCCTATGGTATGATTGTAATGATTGTTGTTGTTATACGGACTAGAGTCATCCGGTTTATATAGACATCGGAGAGGGCTAGGGTTACATAGAGTCGGTTACAATGGTAGGAGATCTACATATCCGTATCGCCAAGCTTGCCTTCCACGCCAAGGAAAGTCCCATCCGGACACGGGACGAAGTCTTCAATCTTGTATCTTCATAGTCTTGGAGTCCGGTCGATGATGATAGTCCGGCCGATGATAGTTCGGCCGATGATGGTAGTCCGGCTATCCGGACACCCCCTAATCCGGGACTCCCTCAGTAGCCCCCGAACCAGGCTTCAATGACGATAAGTCCAGCATGTGTGTAGTCTTCGGTGTTGCAAGGCGGGTTCTCCTTCAAGTTCTACGTACCTGCCGAACAGTGTCCGACTTCCTCATCAATGTTGCACGTCTTGGCTTTCACGCCCAATAATGGCCTTCTTCCACGCGTCGCGCGAATGTGAAAAGCCAGGGTGTCCTTTATGTTTTACCCCCTAGTTGTGCGAATAATCTGCCTATAAGGGAGGCAAGAATCCAGATCCAAATCACCATCTTCCTCCCGCAAATACTCATCGGAGCGCTTTCGACCAAGAATCCATTCCATCATGGACCGTCAACGCGGCTCCTCTTCTCGCGCTCCTAGCCCTTTGCCAGGAGATTGGAGGAGATGCTCTGTTCCGCACAACGAGCTGGTGAAGCTCCAAGCGGGGGGATATCTCCCTCCGGCCTTCATGGTTCCGGTTCGAGCCGGGCTGGCCACCTACAAAGGTGGGAAGCAAGCGGAGGTTACCCCAAATCCCAACAAAGGGAAGCGGGTATGCTTCGTCCCCTATCTGATAAGGGGGCTCGGATTTCCTGTACATCCATTCCTCCGCGGGCTCCTGGAGTTCTACGGACTCCAGCTTCATCACCTCACGCCCGCCTCAATCCTGCATATTGCGGGTTACGTAGCTCTTTGCGAGCTATTCCTAGGCGTCGAGCCCCATTTCGCGCTGTGGAAGAGGTTGTTCTGCCTTGTACCCCGTTCTCACGAGGGGTCCATATATCAAGTGGGCGACGTCAAAATATGGCGCATTGCCGGGACCGGATATCCATCCGGAACCCCTAAGAAGGCGTCCGAAGACTGGCCTTCGGAATGGTTTTATATAGAAGACGCTCCGCTGCCGGACCCTGTTCGGATCGGCCTCCCGGAGTTCAGCAATGCTCCTCTGAAGAAACGCCTTAGTTGGCGTCCGCGGAGCCCCCAACTGGAGGAAGACAAGAGCGTCCATTATTTGATGGGCCGAATAAGGTTACTGGCCCATGCCGGGTTGACCATGATTGGAGTCATGGCGACATGCATTATGCGGGGGGTGCAGCCACTACAATACAGGGGCCACCCCGTGTGGGATTTCAACGGGGAGGACGATGCCACCCGTCATGGCCGCAAAGGGCCGGATTCGGTCGAAGATCTGGTGACGATCCTGTCCGGCCTGTACAAGGGGGAGAAGGAGGATTTCCTTCGGACGAACCCGTTAAATGGGTTCTCCATGAATAATCCCCGGCCTTGGGTAAGCGAACACTCTGCGTGCCCGACCCATGCTTTTTGAAACTTAAGTTTCTTATATTGTGTTCTTCTTTCGACGCAGGAGCTGCGCCGGATCGTGGAGGACATGCTAAGTCCAGCTCCGCAACCCGAGGATCCAGAGAGATCCTGGGATCCGGCCTCCGAAGAGGATCCGGACATAATGGTGGAGCTAATCGATGGGGTGTTCCACCAGCTCAGCATGGACAATGCTTTAGTCGCCATCACGGCCGACTATCCCGGACTATATCCGGCTTCCCAGGTGATTGCGACCGAAGTCCTGACACCATCATTCCTTTCTTGCTTATTTCTGACCACCGTATACGATGGCGCTGTGCAGGAGGCACCCCTAGGGTGAGAAGCCGAGCCCGCGGCGGCTGGCCAACAAAGGCCAGTCCGGACCAGTAGGCGGAAGAGGAGCGCGGTGCGGACTGAAACGTCGCCGCAAAGGTGTAGCTCACAATTCATTATTTAGAGCAACGTTCCTAGGAAGCGTTTGAGTGCTCATGACTTTTGTAGGGAAAAAAACGTCCGCCGGACTGCGAGCGTGGAGGTTGCCAATCCAACCTCTACCAGCCAGGCTCCAGCACCTGGTCTGGAGGGGGAGGCGAGCGCAAGGCGCGAGCCGGACATTCCTCCGACGGAGGATGCCGACAGACTGTCCGCCACCAAGTCTGAGGTGGAGAGTGCCCTGAATCACAGGCGCCGCCGGATAGTATTTCGTGACGTGTGCTTCTCCCCCGAGGCGTTGAATGCCTTTAACGCGGGGGACGCGCACCTTCGTGCTGCTCAAGATGGTTTTACCAGAGCCACGGAGCAGTATGTAAAAGACATACGGGTAAGAGAATTTAATAGTTGTATATGCCAGTAGCCCCCGAGACTTAAAGTAGTTATATTAACTGATTTAAGGATCATATGAAACGTAGGATCTTACCGAGAAGAATACCCAATTGTCTCAGGAGCTGCAAGAGTGCAAGGCCCAACTTGAGGCCGCACTCTCTGGCGCAGGAGGAAACACAGGGACCTCTCCTGGTAACGCATTATTTTAGAAAGATAAGTAGCGTCTGGCCTTTGCGCAAGTCTAAAAAATGACGTTGCAGGTGCTGCCGGACAAGATCCGGACAGGCAAGAACTTCTGCGCCAACTAAAGGCCGGCGAGAGGGTGCTGCATAAGGTGCAGCATGAAAGGAACAAGCTCCAGGATGCCCATGCCCAGCTTGGAGAAGAGCTGAAAGGCGTTCGGGCCGAGCTATCGGGCTCCGTTAAGGAGAATCAGTGGCTTCGTCGCGGCATCTATAGTAAGTGCTTGAGCGAACTCCTTTGAAAAGAAGAGTTCGACGAGGAAGTCAATTTGACAGAATATGTCTGCAGGTATGCTCACAGGTCGCCCTGCGGAGGAGATGCCCGTATCAACGGGTGATCAACTTCCCGAATTGTTGCAACTGATCGAACGAGTTCGGCAGGCAATGAGCGGCGTCATCCAGGCTTTATGGCCAGCCTTCTCCTTACCCGAGGGTCTTGGGGAGCTTGCGGAGAAGCTTCAGGGAGTGCGGCAGCGCTTCCATTTATGGAAGATTTCGGCCTGCCGCCAAGGTGCCAGGGAGGCCTGGGCCATGGTAAAGACGCGGTACAAGAAGGCGGATCCCAACCACATGGCCGAAGTCGGACCTGTGGGGCCCGATGGGAAGGAGATCCATGTGAGTTTAGTATACGGCCAAGTAGAGCTGGCCGCTAAATTTTCCCAACAGGACTGTAAATTAGACAACCTGTTACACGGGATTGAGGAAGAATACAATCAGTCGATTTGACAATGTATTATAAAATGACATATAAAATGCCTTCTAGCCGGATTGTAGATCGTTTATCTTTGCCGACCTTTTCGCTTCGACCTCGGGACCCTAGAGTCCGGAGTGTGTCCGAATACCTTCTCGGTTATGAAACAACCGGGGTATGCATGGAGACCAGGCGTAGGGGTCATTAGTGCTTTATCAGACAAGTGCCCAACTAGTTATGTTATATTACATGGGTAGTAAGAAACATCTTCCAGGGAGAATAGTTCCGTTAAGGGTTCCTTTCCTCTGGGGGTGGCATGCCCTAAAGTGCATGTCCGGACTGCGGAAAAAGCAGAAAAACATCTGGGGGCAGATAAATAAGTGGATAAAAAATCATCTTTTAAGTCACCGACCGAATATTCCCTTAAGAACGCTAGCTTTCGGCTTCACCCAGTCTGAGGTACACATCCGGCTGACCCGGCAGTAACAATCGCAGAGGTGCTCCCTTTACCTCCTAGCCGAACAATCGGGAACGTAGGGGTAAGCACATGAGCCAGGCAACCCAGCTTGGCCAAAACTTAAGTCATATCGATGCATATAATGGTGAATAAAAGGTACATGTGGAGGCTTGACACATGTGCTGGGCATGAAGCCCTTATAATTAAGCTTCTGGTAAAGAAGCCCCCAGGTATAATGAGTGCGGATAGCACATCAATTGCGCGCGAACATTGCGCAAGTAGGCCCTTTAAGGCTTTGATGAATAGGGTTAAGAAGAAAAAGATAAACAAAAGGCAGTTGAAGTAAAAAAAAATTGGACGGGGGGAAAGGGACGAACTCTTAGTCCGGCGCTAGGCATAGAGTCTTCGGAGGCGGGCTGCGTTCCATGGGTTCGGCTCGAGTCGGTTATCCGATGCATTTCGTAGACGGTACGCTCCGCCAGTCAGGACTTGATCGATGATGAAGGGGCCTTCCCATTTGGGCTTGAACTTGTCCTTTTTCTTGTCCGGCAGGCGTAGAACCAGTTCGCCAACGTTGTAAGTCTTGGCCCGTACTTCTCTGCTTTGGTATCTTCGAGCCTGCTGCTGATAGAATGCGGAATGAGCCTTGGCGACGTCGCGTTCTTCCTCCAATGCGTCCAAGCTATCCTGCCGATCCAACTCGGCTTCTCTTTATTCGTACATGCGCACTCGAGGTGAGTCATGAATTATGTCGCAGGGCAAAACTGCTTCTGCGTCGTATACCATAAAAAATGGTGTGAATCCGGTAGTACGGTTAGGCGTTGTCCGCAGCCCCCAGAGTACGGAGTCGAGCTCCTCTACCCAGTGCGTGTCAGATTTTGTAAGGGACCGCACTAGTCTGGGTTTGATGCCGCTCATTATTAGACCATTTGCTCGTTCCACTTGACCGTTGGTTTGAGGATGATAGACTGAAGCGTAATCGAGCTTGATGCCCATATTTTTGCACCATGATTTAACCTCATCGGCCGTGAAGTTCGTGCCGTTATCGGTGATGATGTTGTGGGGGACACCATAACGGTGTACTACCCCGGATATAAAGTCTATCACTGGTCCGGACTCTGCCGTTTTAACTGGCTTGGCCTCTATCCATTTGGTGAATTTATCCACCATGACCAATAGGTACCTTTGCTTGTGGGTTCCCCCTTTAAGTGGTCCAACCATGTCAAGCCCCCAGACCACGAACGGTTAGGTAATGGGTATAGTTTTGAGGGCGGTGGGTGGCATATGGCTCTGATTAGCAAAGAGCTGACAACCGACGCATCTTTGGACTAAGTCCTGAGCATCTGCTCGGGCCCTCGGCCAATAAAATCCTGTACGGAATGCCTTTCCTACAAGGGCCTGAGCTGCGGCGTGGTGTCCGCCTAGTCCGGCATGAATTTCAGCCAGGAGGTTTCGCCCTTCCTCTTCGGAGATACACCTTTGAAGGACTCCGGTTGTGCTTTTCTTATAAAGTTCTCCCTCATAGACCTTGTAGGCTTTAGATCGCCGGACAATGCAGCGGGCCTCATTTTGGTCTTCAGGAAGCTCCTGCCTAAGCAAGTAGGCGAGGAATGGTTCTGTCCACGGGGCAATTACTGCCATTTTGTCGTGGGCTGAAGGTGTTATGTCATCGGCTGAATCGCCGGTTGGTGCGGCTTGTTCCGGTTTGTTATTTTCGGACTCCTCTTCCCATAGTACGGATGGCTTGAAGAGCCGTTCCAGGAAGATGTTAGGAGGGACAGCGTCGCGTTTTGCGCCGATGCGTGCCAGTACGTCGGCTGCTTGGTTATTATCCCGGGCTACGTGATGGAATTCAAGTCCTTCAAACCGGGCTGACTTTTTTAGGACAGCGTTGCGATATGCTGCCATTTTCGGATCTTTGGCGTCAAAGTCTCCGTTTATTTGGGATATTGCGAGGTTTGAATCCCCGCGCACCTATAGGCGTTGAATGCCCATGGAGATTGCCATCCGGAGACCATGTAAAAGGGCCTCGTATTCGGCTGCGTTGTTGGAGTCCGTGTACATTATCTGAAGTACGTATTGGACTGTGTCCCCGGTCAGGGACGTCAATACGACGCCAGCCCCCAATCCGGCTAACATTTTAGAGCCGTCGAAGTGCATAATCCAATTGGAGTATGCGCCGTACTCTTTAGGGAGTTCGTCTTCGGTCCATTCAGCGACAAAGTCAGCAAAACTTGTGACTTTATAGCTCGCCGAGGTTTGTAAGTTATATCAAATGGTAAGAGCTCAATGGCCCATTTTGAAATCCTGCCCGTCGCGTCGCGGTTGTTTATAATGTCGTTAAGTGGTACTTCAGAGGCCACTGTTATCGAACACTCTTGAAAGTAGTGTCGGAGCTTCCGGGATGCCATGAACACCGCGTATGCTATCTTCTGATAGTGCGGGTAACGGGACTTGCAGGGGGTTAACATAGTGGATACGTAGTATACTGGTTTTTGAAGAGGGAATTTATGCCCTTCTGTCTCTCGTTCGACGATGAGTACCGCGCTTACAACTTGGTGTGTTGCTGCGATGTATAACAACATTGGTTCGCCCAGGTTGGGCGCAGCCAGGACCGGATTTGTTGCCAATATGGCCTTTATTTCTTCGAATCCGGCGGTGGTAGCATCCGTCCACTCGAAGTGTTCGATGCGCCTAAGGAGGCGATACATGGGCAATGCCTTTTCTCCTAGATGGGAGATAAAGTGGCTTAGAGCCGCCACGCATCCAGTCAATTTTTGCATTTGCTTGAGGTCTTTTGGGATATCTAGCTGTGACAGAGCTCGGATCTTGGCTGGGTTTGCTTCAATTCCTCTACCGGATACGATGAAGCCCAGCAGCTTTCCAGCTGGTACGCCGAAAACGCATTTTTCCGGATTCAGCTTGATGTCATATGCTCTGAGGTTGTCGAATGTGAGCCTCAAGTCGTCTACTAGAGTTTCGACGTGTTTAGTTTTGACGACTACGTCGTCTACGTATGCCTCTACTGTTTTGCCGATCTGGGTAGCCAGACATGTATGAATCATGCGCTGATATGTTGCGCCGGCGTTTTTAAGTCCGAAGTGCATCGTGTTGAAGCAGAATGGTCCATATGGAGTAATGAATGCCGTTGCGGCTTGATCCGCTTTTGCCATCTTGATTTGATGATAGCCGGAGTATGCGTCCAGGAAGCACAATGAGTCGTGCCCTGCAGTGGCATCGATGATTTGGTCGATGCGGGGGAGGGGGAAGGGATCCTTTGGGCAGGCTTTATTTAGGTCTTTGAAATCGACACATAGGCGCCAGGATTTGTCCTTCTTTGGTACCATTACCAGGTTTGCTAGCCAATCCGGATGTTTGATATCTCTGATGAATCCGGCTTCCAATAGTTTGGCTAGCTCTTCTCCCATTGCCTGTCTTTTGGGTTCGGAAAATCGTCGAAGAGCCTGTTTGACTGGCTTGAATCCTTTTAGGATGTTTAGGCTGTGTTCTGCCAATCTGCGTGGGATTCCGGGCATATCCGAGGGGTGCCAGGCAAAAATGTCCCAATTTTCCCGAAGGAATTCTCGCAGTGCGGCGTCTACATCAGGGTTCAATTGTGCCCCGATGGAGGCCGTCTTTGTCGGGTCCGTTGGGTGGACCTGAAATTTTACTATTTCATCTGCTGGTTTAAAGGAGGTGGACTTGGATCTCTTATCGAGTATCACATCGTCCCTATTCACCGTAGAGCGCAGCGCGGTGAGTTCCTCTGCCGCTAGGGCTTTGGATAGTGCCTCTAAGGCTAATGCGGTTGTCTTGTTTTCGGCGCGGAGTGCTATGTCCGGATCACTAACGAGAGTGATTATTCCGCCGGGCCCAGGCATTTTGAGCTTCATGTACCCGTAATGGGGTACGACTTGAAAAATTGTGAATGCCTCTCATCCTAATATAGCGTGATATCTGCTGTTGAACGGGGCCACTTGGAACGTGACTTCTTCGGATCTGTAATTGTCCGGCGAGCCGAATACCACATCGAGTGTGATTTTTCCTGTGTAGCGCGCCTCCCGGCTAGGGATTATTCCTCTAAAGGTTGTGCTGCTTCGCTCAATGCGGCTCCAGTCTATTTCCATTTTTTGAAGGGTTTCCTCGTGGATGAGGTTTAATCCGCTGCCGCCATCCATGAGGACTTTTGTAAGTCGAAAGCCGTCCACTATTGGACTAAGTACCAGTGCGGCTGGAGCTCGGGCTGTTCGGAATTTAGGTTCGTCGCTGGCGTTGAAGGTGATGGTTGTGTCGCTCCATGGATTGGTTGTTGCTACTTGGTAGACTTCGGCGAGGCTGCGGATTGTTTGTTTTCGCATATTATTTGATGCGAAAGTCTCGAAGACTGTTGATACCGTACCGATGTTGTTGGAGTGGTTTTCTGGGGCTAGAAGCTCCTCTCCACTTTTGGCCACCTGCCGTAATATCCAACATGCTCGAAGGCTATGTGTTGGGACGATGCCTTCTGTACTGTGAATTTTACAGGGTTCGCTAAGCCATCCCTCCAGTACGGTTCCGTGCCCTTTATGGGGTTTTTGCTTTTTGGTTTTTGTATCTGGTGCCTGAGTGTAATGCACCCTTTTGTTGCGGACTAGGGTTGTATTCGGGGCCGGATTGTCCCAAAACTTATTTTTGGTTGTTCGGAAACTCTCCATCGCACAGTACTTTCGTACTATGGACGCCAGGTCGGCGAAGCGTGTAATTTCACGACGGCTGACGGCGTTCAAGATTCCCTTGTCCGTGCAATTATTGCAAAAAATTGAGATTGCGTTTTCCTCTTGGCAGTCCTTTATCCTGTCCATAACCAGGAGGAATCTGGCCCAGTAGTGATATACTGTCTCAGCGGGCTCTTGCCGGATTAGAGATAGATCGCATATGTCTGGGCGGGTGGGTGGAATTAAGTCCGGAACCCTACCCATCTCAAGGCTCGAAGGCCGAGAAGTTTCCAAATTTGGAAGCTTGGATTGCTGGACGTTGTCCAACGAGTCTGGTCCAATGCCTGACTTTAAGTTCAGTGCTTGATCGAAGTCCGTCCCTCCGCGGGAATCCGGCATGGGGGGTTCGGGAGCCCGGACCTAACTAGTTTTCAATACAGGAGAAGAGTCGCCGCATTGTTCCTCTACCACTGCAACATGGTGGGTGACCTGGGGAGAGTTAATCTCTCTCAGATCGGTTTTAAGCCCAATCTGATTGTAGTCTGTAGCGACTCCCAGGGCGGCGATGCGATCCAAGAGCTCGTTTACGGACGAGAGCTTTATTGGATCCAGCCGCTCGGCGAATTCCGAGCTGACGTGAAGATTGCTTTTGACGACTTGAGAGGTCATTGTCGAAGCGGTGGCCGGACAGGCGGTCATAAGAAAACCACCTAGCCGGATAGTTTGGCCGGCGGCCAAGGCTCCTTTGGCGAAAATACCGTCCTTGAAGACGGGAGGAGGCATCCTTCCTATCGGTGACGGCACAGAGGAACTCTCAATGAAAGCACCAATGTCGGTGTCAAAACCGGTGGATCTCGGGTAGGGGGTCCTGAACTGTGCGTCTAGGCGGATGGTAACAGGAGACAAGGGACACGATGTTTTACCCAGGTTCGGGCCCTCTTGATGGAGGTAAAACCCTACGTCCTGCTTGATTGATATTGATATTATGGATGTTTACAAGAGTGGATCTACCACGAGATCAAGGAGGCTAAACCCTAGAAGCTAGCCTATGGTATGATTGTAATGATTGTTGTTGTTCTACGGACTAGAGCCATCCGGTTTATATAGACACCTGAGAGGGCTAGGGTTACATAGAGTCGGTTACAATGGTAGGAGATCTACATATCCGTATCGCCAAGCTTGCCTTCCACGCCAAGGAAAGTCCCATCCGGACACGGGACGAAGTCTTCAATCTTGTATCTTCATAGTCTTGGAGTCCGGTCGATGATGATAGTCCGGCCGATGATAGTTCGGCCGATGATGGTAGTCCGGCTATCCAGACACCCCCTAATCCGGGACTCCCTCAGCCTCTCTCGGAGTTGTCGGGCGATGCCTGCCGTCGGCAGGTGAAGCCATCGGTGGATGTGCTACCAAAGGGTGATACGCACGACATCTTATACGAAAACTTCAAGTCATGCCTGCTACCGGCAGGTGATGCACGACATCTCTGACGGAGGTGTCAAGTTTAGCATCTTGTTGTTGGATCGAAGGCGGTACTACAGTAGCGGGAGGCAGGCGGTATGAGACGTCTTTGTCTTGCGTTGTCTCCTCCAGAGGTATCCGGATATCAAGGCATAGGTAGACGGATAAAGGCGGATGGTACATACAGCTTCAACGACGAGCTTATGCACTCCGGTGGAAACACAAGATCTCTAATCAGGCTATGTCGTCGGGCGTCTGCATCGTGTCTTTGCTGAAGGTGGTGGATTGAAGCTTTGCTTTGGGGATGAGAATCCGAAGTTCAACCTTGTGGTGGACTCGCCATCATCGGCGCACGTGAAGGGGTAGCCTAGGAGTTGTGTATTTTTTCGTTTATATTGTGTTTTGTATCATAGGGTTAGTGGTTCTCCAGGGGAGTTACCGTCGCGAGGTATATGGCCTTCGGGTTTGTTTTTCGCTTTTTCTGGATCGATGGTATTCGGCTGCTAGATTTTACTCTATTAATAATATATGGCTGCATGCATCGTCCTGATGCAGAGGCCGGGGTTATCCTCCTTTTAAAAAAACTGCCTTAAATATTTAAAAATGCTAAGCTGAAAGCATTTTTATAAAAAAAATGATTGAAAAAAGGCATATTAGATTGTGCATGTGGACTATTCCACGCTTAGGGTCTCTTTGATTCGTGTGATTTATAAAATGTAGGAAAGAAAAACCACATTGGAGTGGCATGCCATCTTCAATACTGGAGTACCATGTTAGTACAGGCATTTGATTGTACGCAAGAAAAACGTAGTATTCTTTACGTGAGATTAGAGTGGGTGAGATTTTATCTATGGAAACTACAAATGAATCCTAAGAAAAAAATATGTTTTTTAAGACTACGGATCAAATAAGAAACAACCCACAGGGAAAGAAATATTAAGGATTAGAATCCTCCAAAATTTCTTTGGAATCCTTTGAATCCAACGTGTCGAATAAGAGAGAAATGGCGCAGGGAGCATGCAAATGGCCCAGGGCCATTCTTAGTTTCAGCGGGGTTTTACCCTGTTTTGTTTTCCTTTGGGGTTTCATTCGTTTTTCAGCTTCTTCTCGTTTTCAGTAGTTTTTCATTTTTGCATTTATTTTTAAATCGTTTTCTATATTTTACATGTTGTTTTATATATTCCTTTAGACAAAACCATGAGGTTTAGTAAAAATATGTAGACTTATTTGTAACACATGAGTTTATTATTTGTATAAATAAATACTTTCAGTTATGTGATGAATATTCATCCATATATATAAACATATTTAAGTACAGTATGAATATTTTATTTCATATATATAAACAATTTTTAATCCATGGTTATTTTGAGAAATACATAAGCTTTTAAAAATACATGAATAAAATTATTTTGGTGAAAGTATATTTTTTTAATATGTGTTGAATTTTTTATTTCATACATATGAATGTTTTTACTTGTGTAAACATTGATGGAGGGATGTTCGAGGTCGACAGTTGCCTTGTTAAACGAAAGGCTGGAGCTGCTGCTGCCACGCGCGCAATACCGAGTACAACGGCGACACCGGAGAAGGGGGCAAATGCAGTGGTTTGTAGTAAGTGTCAAGTTCTTTTTCTATTGGAAGAGCCAAGAGATACTTAGAGCATCTCCAATAGATGATATAAAATAGACAGAAATCACTTTTTACATCATGAGGAGGCGAAAACGCTGCTCTAATATATGATGTAGATGCAAAAAAAAAGTACTCATGATTTGTTCTATATGTAAAATAGGGCACCAAGTGATGCAAATTTGCATCGCGTGATGCTCTAGAGCAAATGTTGCATCACCAGAGGACCACGTGGGAGACCATGGCCGGAGCAAAATTTGCATGACCAAGTGCTATTTTTACAGCATCAAGTGCTCCCAGAGATGGTGTAAAATAGGGCACCCACAAAAAGAAAATTGTGATGTATTTTGTAACACTTAGGGCCTGTTCGGAGACTCGCTAGCTTCTCCAAAACTTCTCGTACCCACCTTCTAACTTGACTTCTCACTTCACATGGCATAAAGCAAACCGTTCTAGAGCCTCACTAGCTTCTCCCAACGCCTGAATGAGCTGGCAGCCCAGCTGGGGCGGTGAAGCCCAGCTTCTGGCCACCTTGGGCCGGCTGGAAGCAGACCGTTTCCCCACCGGCGCTGCTCCTCGCTAAGCTCCTCCTTCCTTGCGATTTTTGCTTCAGAGAGAATGATTCTGTAGTCGGGATGCTCCTCCTTGCTCGCCAGCGCTGCTCCTCGCTGAGCTCCTCCTTCCACCACTGGCGCTGCTCCTCACTGGGGTAATGGCGTGGAGGTGAGCTCCTCCTTCCCCCACGACGCTGCTCCTCGCTGACGGTGGTACTGGCGGCTGTGAGGACGGGAATCGGTAGGGAACTCGCTGGGAAGGCCAGATCCGGAGTCATTGGAGAGAATCCGGCCAGCGACCGAGGGGGGCGGGCGTGGCGGCGCTGAGGATTTCCAGATGGAGAACGCGAGGGAGAGGGGAGATATTGTTGGAAATATGCCCTAGAGGCAATAATAAAATGATTATTATTATATTTCCTTGTCCATGATAATTGTCTATTATTCATGCTATAATTGTATTAACTGGAAACCGTAATACATGTGTGAATAAATAGACCACAACATGTCCCTAGTGAGCCTCTAGTTGACTAGCTCGTTGATCAATAGATGGTTATGGTTTCCTGACCATGGACATTGGATGTCATTGACGACCGGATCACATCATTAGGAGAATGATGTGATGGACAAGACCCAATCCTAAGCATAGCACAAGATCGTGTAGTTCGTTTGCTAAAAGCTTTTCTAATGTCAAGTATCATTTCCTTAGACCATGAGATTGTGCAACTCCCGGATATCGTAGGAATGCTTTGGGTGTGCCAAACATCACAACGTAACTGGGTGGTTATAAAGGTGCACTACGGGTATCTCTGAAAGTTTCTGTTGGGTTGGCACGAATCGAGACTGGGATTTGTCACTCCGTGTGACGGAGAGGTATCTCTGGGCCCACTCGGTAATGCATCATCATAATGAGCTCAATGTGACTAAGTAGTTAGTCACGGGATCATGCATTACGGAACGAGTAAAGTGACTTGCCGGTAACGAGATTAAACGAGGTATTGGAATACCGACGGTTGAATCTCGGGCAAGTAACGTACCGATTGACAAAGGGAATTGCATACGGGATTGCTTGAATCCCCGACATCGTGGTTCATCCGATGAGATCATCGTGGAGCATGTGGGAGCCAACATGGGTATCCAGATCCCGCTATTGGTTATTGACCGGAGAGATGTCTCGGTCATGTCTACATGACTCCCGAACCCGTAGGGTCTACACACTTAAGGTTCGATGACGCTAGGGTTATAGGGAAAGTTTGAATGTGGTTACCGAATGTTGTTCGGAGTCCCGGATGACATCCCGGACATCATGAGGAGTTCCGGAATGGTCCGGAGGTAAATAATTATATATAGGAAGTGAGGTTTTGGCCACCGGAAGTATTTTGCGCGTCACCGGTAATGTACCGGGACCACCGGAAGGGTTCCGGGGGTCCATCAGGAGGGGCCACTAGCCCCGGAGGCTTGCATGGGCCAAGAGTGGGAAGGAACCAGCCCCTGGGTGGGCTGGTGCGCCTCTCACCAAGGCCCAAGACGCAACTAGGAGGGGAGAGGGGAAACCCTAGGTGCAGATGGGCCTAAAGGCCCACCCTTGGGCGCGCCCCCTCTCTCCCCCTCTTGGCCGCCCCCTCCAAGTCCCATCTAGGGCTGCCACACCCCTAGGGTGGGAACCCTAGATGGAGGTGCAGCCACCTCCCCTCCTCCTATATATAGTGGGGGTTTGGGGGCTGCCAAAGACACGAGTCTCTCTCTCTCTCTCGGCGCAGCCCTACCTCTCCACATCCTCGTCCTCCGTAGTGCTTGGCGAAGCCCTACTGGAAACCATGCTGCTCCACCACCACCACGTCGTCGTGCTGATGCTGGAGTTCTCTTCCCCAACCTCTCCATCCTCCTTGCTGGATCAAGGCACGGGAGACGTCACCGGGTTGTACGTGTGTTGAACGCGGAGGCGCCGTTGTTCAGTGCTTAGATCGGAATCGACCACGATCTGAATCGCTGCGTGTACGACTCCTCCAACCGCGTTCTTGTAACGCTTCCGCTTAGCGATCTTCAAAGGTATGAAGATGCTCATCCTCTCCCTCTCTTGTTGCTAGAATCTCCATAGATTGATCTTGGTGATGCGTAGAAAATTTTGAATTTCTGCTACGTTCCCCAATAGTGGCATCATGAGCTAGGTCTATTGCGTAGATTCTATGCACGAGTAGAACACAAGTAGTTGTGGGCGATGGTTTGTACAATTTGCTTATTGTTACTAGTCCTATCTTGATTCGGCAGCATTGTGGGATGAAGCGGCCCGGACCGACCTTACACGTACGCTTACTTGAGACAGGTTCCACCGACTAACATGCACTTGTTGCATAAGGTGGCTAGCGGGTGGCGGTCTCTCCCACTTTAGTCGGATCGGATTTGATGAAAAGGGTCCTTACGAAGGGTAAATAGCAATTGGCATATCACGTTGTGGTTTTGGCGTTGGTAAGAAACGTTCTTACTAGAAACCTATAGCAGCCACGTAAAAACTTGCAACAACAATTAGAGGACGTCTAACTTGTTTTTGCAGCATATGCCGTGTGATGTGATATGGCCAAAAAGGATGTGATGAATGAAATATATGTGATGTATGAGATTGATCATGTTCTTGTAATAGGAATCACGACTTTCATGTTGATGAGTATGACAACCGGCAGGAGCCATAGGAGTTGTCTTTATTTATTGTATGACCTGCGTGTCATTGAATAACGCCATGTAATTACTTTACTTTATTGCTAAGTAGTAGAAGTAATAGTTGGCGAGACAACTTCATGAAGACACGATGATGGAGATCATGGTGTCATGTCGGTGACGATGATGATCATGGCGCCCCAAAGATGGAGATCAAAAGGAGCAAAATGATATTGGCCATATCATGTCACTATTTGATTGCACGAGATGTTTATCATGTGTTTACATCTTATTTGCTTAGAACGACGGTAGCATAAATAAGATGATCCCTCACTAAAATTTCAAGAAAGTGCTCCCCCTAACTGTGCACCGTTGCGAAAGTTCGTTGTTTCGAAGCACCACGTGATGATCGGGTGTGATAGATTCTAACATTCACATACAACGGGTGTAAGCCAGATTTACACACGCAAAACACTTAGGTTGACTTGACGAGCCTAGCATGTACAGACATGGCCTCGGAACACAAGAGACCGAAAGGTCGAACGTGAGTCGTATAGTAGATATGATCAACATGAAGATGTTCACCGATGATGACTAGTCCGTCTCATGTGATGATCGGACGCGGCCTAGTTGACTCGGATCATGTATCACTTAGATGACTAGAGGGGTGTCTATCTGAGTGGGAGTTCATTAGATGAACTTAATTATCCTGAACATAGTCAAAAGGTCTTTGCAAATTATGTCGTAGCTCGCGCTTTAGTTCTACTATTTTAGATATGTTCCTAGAGAAAATTTAGTTGAGAGTTAATAGTAGCAACTATGCGGACTGGGTCCGTAAACTGAGGATTGTCCTCATTGCTGCGCAGAAGGCTTATGTCCTTAATGCACCGCTCGGTGTGCTGAACCTCGAACATCGTCTGTGGATGTTGCAAACATCTGACATACACGTTTTGATGACTACATGATAGTTCAATAATGTTAAACAGTTTAGAATTGAGGCACCGAAGACGTTTTTGAAACGTCGCGAAACATATGAGATGTTTTGAGGGCTGAAACAGGGATTTCAGGCTCGTGCCCACTTCAAGAGGTATAAGACCTCCGACGAGTTTCTTAGCCTACAAACTAAGGGAGAAAAGCTCAATCATTGAGCTTGTACTCAGATTGTCTGGGTACAACAATCACTTGAGTCGAGTGTGAGTTAATCTTCCAGACGAGATAGTGATGTTTCTCCAAAGGTATTGCCACCAAGCTACTAGAGCTTCAAGATGAACTATAACATATCAGGGATAGATATGATGATCCTTGAGCTATTCGCGATGTTTGACACCGCGAAAGTAGGAATCAAGAAGGAGCATCAATTATTGATGGTTAGTGAAACCACTAGTTTCAAAGAGAGCAAGGGCAATAAGGGTTACTTCATGAAACGGCAAAATAGTTGCTGCTCTAGTGAAGAAACCCAAGGTTGAACCCAAACCCGAGACGAAGTGCTTCTGTAATGAGGGAACGGTCACTGAAGTAGAACTACCTTAGATACTTGGTAGATGAGTGTTGGGGAACGTAGTAATTTCAAAAAAATTCCTACGCACACACAAGATCATGGTGATGGCATAGCAACGAGAGGGGAGAGTGTTGTCCACGTACCCTCGTAGACCGTAAGCGGAAGCGTTAGCACAACGCGGTTGATGTAGTCGTACGTCTTCACGATCCGACCGATCCAAGCACCGAACGTACGGCACCTCCGAGTTCAGCACACGTTCAGCTCGATGATGATCCCCGGGCTCCGATCCAGCAAAGCTTCGGGGATGAGTTCCGTCAGCACGACGGCGTGGTGACGATGATGATGTTCTACTGGCACAGGGCTTCGCCTAAACTCCGCGATGATATGATCGAGGTGGAATATGGTGGAGGGGGGCACCGCACACGGCTAAGGAATGATCCGTAGATCAACTTGTGTGTCATGGGGTGCCCCCCTGCCCCTGTATATAAAGGAGGGAGGGGGGAGGCCGGCCGTCCCTTGTGGGTGCGCCAAGGAGGAGGAGTCCTCCTCCTAGTAGGAGTAGGACTCCCCCTTTCCTACTCCTACTAGGCGGGAGAAGGAAGGGGGAGAGGGGGGAAGGAAAGAGGAGGGCGCCGCCCCCCCTCCTAGTCCAATTCGGACCAGAGGGAGAGGGGGCGCGCGGCCCACCTTGGCCGCCCCTCTCTCTTTCCACCAAGGCCCATGTGGCCCATTATCTCTCCCGGGGGGGGGTTCCGGTAACCCTCCGGCACTCCGGTTTTCTCCGAAAACGTCCGGAACACTTCCGGTATCCGAATATAGTCGTCCAATATATCAATCTTTATGTCTCGACCATTTAGAGACTCCTCGTCATGTCCGTGATCACATCCGGGACTCCGAACAAACTTCGGTACATCAAAACTTATAAACTCATAATAAAACTGTCATCGTAACGTTAAGCGTGCGGACCCTACGGGTTCGAGAACTATGTAGACATGACCTAGAACTATTCTCGGTCAATAACCAATAGCGGAACCTGGATGCCCATATTGGTTCCTACATATTCTACGAAGATCTTTATCGGTCAAACCGCATAACAACATACGGTGTTCCCTTTGTCATCGGTATGTTACTTGCCCGAGATTTGATCGTCGGTATCCAATACCTAGTTCAATCTCGTTACCGGCAAGTCTCTTTACTTGTTACGTAATGCATCATCTCGTAACCAACTCATTGGTCACATTGCTTGCAAGGCTTATAGTGATGTGCATTACCGAGAGGGCCCAGAGATACCTCTCCGACAATCGGAGTGACAAAACCTAATCTCGAAATACGCCAACTCAACATGTACCTTCGGAGACACCTATAGTACTCCTTTATAATCACCCAGTTACGTTGTGACGTTTGGTAGTACCCAAAGTGTTCCTCCGGTAAACGGGAGTTGCATAATCTCATAGTTACAGGAACATGTATAAGTCATGAAGAAAGCAATAGCAATATACTAAACGATCAAGTGCTAGGCTAACGGAATGGGTCATGTCAATCACATCATTCTCCTAATGATGTGATCCCATTAATCAAATGACAATACATGTCTATGGTTAGGAAACATAACCATCTTTGATTAATGAGCTAGTCAAGTAGAGGCATACTAGTGACTATATGTTTGTCTATGTATTCACACATGTATCATGTTTCCGGTTAATACAATTCTAGCATGAATAATAAACATTTATCATGATATGAGGAAATAAATAATAACTTTATTATTGCCTCTAGGGCATATTTCCTTCAGTCTCCCACTTGCACTAGAGTCAATAATCTAGATTACGTAGTAATGATTCTAACACCCATGGAGTCTTGGTGCTGATCATGTTTTGCTCGTGAGAGAGGCTTAGTCAATGGGTCTGCAACATTCAGATCTGTATGTATCTTGCAAAGTTCTATGTCTCCCACTTGGACTTGGTCCCGGATGGAATTGAAGCGTCTCTTGATGTGCTTGGTCCTCTTGTGAAATCTGGATTCCTTTGCCAAAGCAATTGCACCAGTATTGTCACAGAAGATCTTCATTGGTCCCGATGCACTAGGTATGACACCTAGATAGGTAATGAACTCCTTCATCCAGACTCCTTCATTTGCTGCTTCCGAAGCAGCTATGTACTTAGCTTCACATGTAGATCCCGCCACGACGCTTTGTTTAGAAATGCACCAACTTACAGCTCCACCGTTTAATAAAAACACGTATCCGGTTTGCGATTTAGAATCGTCCGGATCAGTGTCAAAGCTTGCATCGACGTAACCATTTACGACTAGCTCTTTGTCACCTCCATATACGAGAAACATATCCTTAGTCCTTTTCAGGTATTTCAGGATATTCTTGACCGCTGTCCAGTGATCCACTCCTGGATTACTTTGGTACCTCCCTGCCAAACTTATTGCTAAGCATACGTCAGGTCTGGTACACAGCATTGCATACATGATAGAGCCTATGGCTGAAGCATAGGGAACATCTTTCATTTTCTCTCTATCTTCTGCTGTGGTCGGGCATTGAGTTTGACTCAACTTCACACCTTGAAGCACGGGCAAGAACCCTTTCTTTGCCTAATCCATTTTGAACTTTTTCAAAATTTTATCAAGGTATGTGTTTTGTGAAAGTCCTATTAAGCGTCTTGATCTATCTCTATAGATCTTGATGCCCAATATGTAAGCAGCTTCACCTAGATCTTTCATTGAAAAAGTTTTATTCAAGTATCCCTTTATGCTATTCAGAAATTTTATATCATTTCCAATTAATAATATGTCATCTACATATAATATCAGAAATGCTACAGAGCTCCCACCCACTTTCTTGTAAATATAGGCTTCTCCAAAAGTCTGTATAAAACGATATGCTTTGATCACACTATCAAAGCGTTTATTCCAACTCCGAGATGCTTGCACCAGTCCATAAATGGATCGCTGGAGCTTGCATACTTTGTTAGCACCTTTTGAATCAACAAAACCTTCTGTCTGCATCATATACAACTCTTCTTCCAGAAATCCATTCAAGAATGCAGTTTTGACATCCATTTGCCAGATTTCATAATCATGAAATGCAGCAATGGCTAACATGATTCGGACAGACTTAAGCATCGCTACGGGTGAGAAAGTCTCATCGTAGTCAACCCCTTGAACTTGTCGAAAACCTTTTGCGACAAGTCGAGCTTTATAGACAGTTACATTACCATCAGTGTCAGTCTTCTTCTTAAAGATACATTTGTTCTCAATGGCCTGCCGATCATCGGGCAAGTCAACCAAAGTCCATACTTTCTTCTCATACATGGATCCCATCTCAGATTTCATGGCCTCTAGCCATTTTGCGGAATCTGGGCTCATCATCGCTTCCTCATAGTTCGTAGGTTCGTCATGGTCAAGTAACATGACTTCCAAAATAGGATTACCGTACCACTCTGGTGCGGATCTTACTCTGGTAGACCTTCGAAGTTCAGTAGAAACTTGATCTGAAGTTTCATGATCAATATCATTAGCTTCCTCACTAATTGGTGTAGGTGTCACAGGAACCGATTCATGTGATGAACTACTTTCCAATAAGGGAGCAGGTACAGTTACCTCATCAAGTTCTACTTTCCTCCCAGTCACCTCTTTCGAGAGAAACTCCTTCTCTAGAAAGGATCCATTCTTAGCAACGAATGTCTTGCCTTCGGATCTGTGATAGAAGGTATACCCAACTGTTTCTTTTGGGTATCCTATGAAGACACATTTCTCCGATTTAGGTTCGAGCTTATCTGGTTGAAGTTTCTTCACATAAGCATCGCAGCCCCCAAACTTTAAGAAACGACAACTTTGGTTCCTTGCCAAACCATAGTTCATAAGGTGTCGTCTCAACGGATTTTGATGGGGCCCTATTTAACGTGAATGCGGCCGTCTCTAAAGCATAACCCCAGAACGATAGCGGTAAATCAGTAAGAGACATCATAGATCGCACCATATCTAGTAAAGTACGATTACGACGTTCGGACACACCATTTCGTTGTGGTGTTCCGGGTGGCGTGAGCTGCGAAACTATTCCGCATTGTTTCAAATGTAAACCAAACTCGTAACTCAAATATTCTCCTCCACGATCAGATCGTAGGAATTTTATTTTCTTGTTATGATGATTTTCCACTTCACTCTGAAATTCTTTGAACTTTTCAAATGTTTCAGACTTGTGTTTCATTAAGTAGATATACCCATATCTGCTTAAATCATCTGTGAAGGTGAGAAAATAACGATATCCGCCACGAGCTTCAACATTCATCGGACCGCATACATCTGTATGTATGATTTCCAACAAATCTGTTGCTCTCTCCATAGTACCGGAGAACGGTGTTTTAGTCATCTTGCCCATGAGGCACGGTTCGCAAGTACCAAGTGATTCATAATCAAGTGATTCCAAAATTCCATCAGTATGGAGTTTCTTCATGCGCTTTACACCGATATGACCTAAACGGCAGTGCCACAAATAAGTTGCACTATCATTATTAACTCTGCATTTTTTGGCTTCGACATTATGAATATGTGTATCACTACTATCGAGATTCAACAAAAATAGACCACTCTTCAAGGGTGCATGACCATAAAAGATATTACTCATATAAGAACAACCATTATTCTCTGATTTAAATGAATAACCATCTCGCATCAAACAAGATCCAGATATAATGTTCATGCTCAACGTTGGCACCAAATAACAATTATTCAGGTCTAAAACTAATCCCGAAGGTAGATGTAGAGGTAGCGTGCCGACCGTGATCACATCGACTTTTGAACCATTTCCCACGCGCATCGTCATCTCATCCTTGGCCAGTGCTCGCTTATTCCATAGTCCCTGTTT
This sequence comes from Triticum dicoccoides, assembly GCF_002162155.2. Classification (NCBI taxonomy): domain Eukaryota; kingdom Viridiplantae; phylum Streptophyta; class Magnoliopsida; order Poales; family Poaceae; genus Triticum; species Triticum dicoccoides. The sequence continues at coordinate 550,033,568 of NC_041385.1, forward strand.
CGAGTTGCAAATGTTAGCAACAGAACCAGTATCAAATACCCAGGTGCTACTGCGAGCTCTAGTAAGGTACACATCAATAACATGTATATCACATATACCTTTGTTCACCTTGCCATCCTTCTTATCCGCCAAATACTTGGGGCAGTTCCGCTTCCAGTGTCCAGTCTGCTTGCAGTAGAAGCACTCAGTTTCAGGCTTAGGTCCAGACTTGGGTTTCTTCTCTTGAGCAGCAACTTGCTTGTTGTTCTTCTTGAAGTTCCCCTTCTTCTTCCCTTTTCCCTTTTTCTTGAAACTAGTGGTCTTGTTAACCATCAACACTTGATGCTCCTTCTTGATTTCTACTTCCGCAGCTTTTAGCATTGCGAAGAGCTCGGGAATTGTCTTGTTCATCCCTTGCATATTATAGTTCATCACGAAGCTCTTGTAGCTTGGTGGCAGTGATTGGAGAATTCTGTCAATGACACTATCATCTGGAAGATTAACTCCCAGTTGAATCAAGTGATTATTATACCCAGACATTTTGAGTACGTGTTCACTGACAGAACTATTCTCCTCTATCTTGCAGCTATAGAACTTATTGGAGACTTCATATCTCTCAATCCGGGCATTTGCTTGAAATATTAACTTCAACTCCTGGAACATCTCATATGCTCCATGACGTTCAAAACGTCGTTGAAGACCCGGTTCTAAGCCGTAAAGCATGGCACACTGAACTATCGAGTAGTCATCAGCTTTGCTCTGCCAGACGGTCTTAACGTCGTCAGTTGCATCAGCAGCAGGCCTGGCACCCAGCGGTGCTTCCAGGACGTAATTCTTCTGTGCAGCAATGAGGATAATCCTCAAGTTATGGACCCAGTCCGTGTAATTGCTACCATCATCTTTCAACTTTGCTTTCTCAAGGAACGCATTAAAATTCAACGGAACAACAGCACAAGCCATCTATCTACAACAAACATAGATAAGCAAAATACTATCAGGTACTAAGTTCATGATAAATTTAAGTTCAATTAATCATATTACTTAAGAACTCCCACTTAGACAGACATCTCTCTAGTCATCTAAGTGATCACGTGATCCAAATCAACTAAACCATAACCGATCATCACGTGAGATGGAGTAGTTTTCAATGGTGAACATCACTATGTTGATCATATCTACTATATGATTCACGCTCGACCTTTCGGTCTCCGTGTTCCGAGGCCATATCTGCATATGCTAGGCTCGTCAAGTTTAACCTGAGTATTCTGCGTGTGCAAAACTGGCTTGCACCCGTTGTAGATGGACGTAGAGCTTATCACACCCGATCATCACGTGGTGTCTGGGCACGACGAACTTTGGCAACGGTGCATACTCAGGGAGAACACTTCTTGATAATTTTAGTGAGAGATCATCTTAAAATGCTACCGTCAACCAAAGCAAGATAAGATGCATAAAGGATTAACATCACATGCAATCAATATAAGTGATGGCCATCATCATCTTGTGCTTGTGATCTCCATCTCCGAAGCACCGTCGTGATCACCATCGTCACCGGCGCGACACCTTGATCTTCATCGTAGCATCGTTGTGGTTTACGCCATCTATTGCTTCTACGACTATCGCTACCGCTTAGTGATAAAGTAAAGCAATTACAGGGTGTTTGCATTTCATACAATAAAGCGACAACCATATGGCTCCTGCCAGTTGCCGATAACTTCAGTTACAAAACATGATCATCTCATACAATAAAATATAGCATCACGTCTTGACCATATCACATCTGCAAAAACAAGTTAGACGTCCTCTACTTTGTTGTTGCAATTTTTACGTGGCTGCTGCGGGCTTAGCAAGAACCGTTCTTACCTACGCATCAAAACCACAACGATAGTTCGTCAAGTTACTGCTGTTTTAACCTTCGCAAGGACCGGGCGTAGCCACACTCGATTCAGCTAAAGTGAGAGAGACAGACACCCGCCAGCCACCTTTAAGCACGAGTGCTCGTAACGGTGAAACCAGTCTCCCGTAAGCGTACGCGTAATGTCGGTCCGGGCCGCTTCATCTCACAATACCGCCGAACCAAAGTATGACATGCTGGTAAGCAGTATGACTTGTATCGCCCACAACTCACTTGTGTTCTACTCGTGCATATGACATCTACGCATAAAACCAGGCTCGGATGCCACTGTTGGGGAACGTAGTAATTTCAAAAAAATTCCTACGCACACGCAAGATCATGGTGATGGCATAGCAACGAGAGGGGAGAGTGTTGTCCACGTACCCTCGTAGACCGTAAGTGGAAGCGTTAGCACAACGCGGATGATGTAGTCGTACGTCTTCACGATCCGACCGATCCAAGCACCGAATGTACGGCACCTCCGAGTTCAGCACACGTTCAGCTCGATGACGATCCCCGGGCTCCGATCCAGCAAAGCTTCGGGGATGAGTTCCGTCAGCACGACGGCATGGTGACGATGATGATGTTCTACCGGCATAGGGCTTCGCCTAAACTCCGCGACGATATGACCGAGGTGGAATATGGTGGAGGGGGGCACCGCACACGGCTAAGGAACGATCCGTAGATCAACTTGTGTGTCATGGGGTGCCCCCCTGCCCCTGTATATAAAGGAGGGAGGGGGGAGGCCGGCCGGCCCTTGTGGGCGCGCCAAGGAGGAGGAGTCCTCCTCCTAGTAGGAGTAGGACTCCCCCTTTCCTACTCCTACTAGGAGGGGGATGGAAGGGGGAGAGGGGGGAAGGAAAGAGGGGGGCGCCGCCCCCCCTCCTAGTCCAATTCAGACCAGAGGGAGAAGGGGCGCGCAGCCCACCCTGTCCACCCCTCTCTCTTTCCACCAAGGCCCATGTGGCCCATTATCTCTCCCAGGGGGGTTCCGGTAACCCTCCGGCACTCCGGTTTTCTCCGAAAACGTCCGGAACACTTCCGGTGTCCGAATATAGTCGTCCAATATATCAATCTTTATGTATCAACCATTTCGAGACTCCTCGTCATGTCCGTGATCACATCCGGGACTCCGAACAAACTTCGGTACATCAAAACTTATAAACTCATAATAAAACTGTCATCGTAACGTTAAGCGTGCGGACCCTACGGGTTCGAGAACTATGTAGACATGACCTAGAACTATTCTCAGTCAATAACCAATAGCGGAACCTGGATGCCCGTATTGGTTCCTACATATTCTACAAAAATCTTTATCGGTCAAACCGCATAACAACATACGTTGTTCCCTTTGTCATCGGTATGTTACTTGCCCGAGATTTGATCGTCGGTATCCAATACCTAGTTCAATCTCATTACCGGCAAGTCTCTTTACTCGTTACGTAATGCATCATCTCGTAACCAACTCATTGGTCACATTGCTTGCAAGGCTTATAGTGATGTGCATTATCGAGAGGGCCCAGAGATACCTCTCCGACAATCGGAGTGACAAAACCTAATCTCGAAATACGCCAACTCAACATGTACCTTCGGAGACACCTGTAGTACTCCTTTATAATCACCTAGTTACGTTGTGACGTTTGGTAGTACCCAAAGTGTTCCTCCGATAAACGGGAGTTGCATAATCTCATAGTTACAGGAACATGTATAAGTCATGAAGAAAGCAATAGCAATATACTAAACGATCAAGTGCTAGGCTAACGGAATGGGTCATGTCAATCACATCATTCTCCTAATGATGTGATCCCATTAATCAAATGACAATACATGTCTATGGTTAGGAAACATAACCATCTTTGATTAATGAGCTAGTCAAGTAGAGGCATACTAGTGACTATATGTTTGTCTATGTATTCACACATGTATCATGTTTCCGCTTAATACAATTCTAGCATGAATAATAAACATTTATCATGATATGAGGAAATAAATAATAACTTTATTATTGCCTCTAGGGCATATTTCCTTCAATGAGAAGGCTGGCAAGGTCGACAGAAGTATATTGGATATACATTATATTAATGTGTACTTTACTGGTACTCCTAGTAGCACTAGGGTATTAGATACCAGTTCGGTTGCTAAGTGTTAGTAACTCGAAATAAAAGTTGCGGAGTAAAAGGAGACTAGCTAAAGGTGAGATGACGATATGTGTTGGAAGTGTTTCCAAGGTTGATGTGATCAAGCATCGCATACTCCCTCTACCATCGAGATTGGTGTTAAACCTAAATAATTGTTATTTAGTGTTTGCGTTGAGCATAGACATGATTGGATTATGTCTATCGCAATACGGTTATTCATTTAAGGAGAATAATGGTTACTCTATTTATTTGAATAATACCTTCAATGGTCTTGCACCTAAAATGAATGGTTTATTGAATCTCGATCGTAGTAATACACATGTTCATGCCAAAAGATATAAGATAGTAATGATAGTACCACCTGCTTGTGGCACTGCCATTTGAGTCATATTGGTATAAAACGCATGAAGAAGCTCCATGTTGATGGATCCTTGGACTCACTTGTTTTTGAAAAGCTTGAGACATGCGAACCATGTCTATTGGTATGTGCGCATGAAGAAACTCCATGAAGATGGATCGTTTGGACTCACTTGATTCTAAATCACTTGAGACATGCAAATCATACCACATGGGCAAGATGACTGAAAAGCCTCGTTTTTCAGTAAGATGGAACAAGAGAGCAACTTGTTGGAAGTAATACATTTTGATGTGCTGTCCAATGAGTGTCGAGGCACGCAGTGGATATCGTTATGTTCTTACTTCATAGATGATTTGAGTAGATGCTAAGTATATTTACTTGATGAAACACAAATCTAAATTATTGAAAGGTTCAAGTAATTTTAGAGTGAAGTTGAAGATCGTCGTGACAAGAGTAAAATGTCTATGATATGATCATAGAGATGAATATCTGAGTTACGAGTTTGGAACACAATTAAGACATTGTGGAAATTGTTTCATGACTAATACCGCCTGGAACACCATAGTGTGATGGTGTGTCCGAACATCATAACTGCACCCTATTGGATATGGTGCATACCATGATGTCTCTTATCAAATTACCACTATCGTTTATGGGTTAGACATTAGAGACAACCGCATTCACTTTAAATAGGGTACCACGCAATTCCGTTGAGACGACACCGTATGAACTATGGTTTAGAGAAATCTAAGATGTCGTTTCTTAAAAGTTTGGGGTTGCGACGCTTATGTGAAAAAGTTTCAGGCTGATAAGCTCGAACCCAAAGCGGATAAATGCATCTTCATAGGACACCCAAAAACAGTTGGCTATACCTCCTGTCTCAGATCCGGAAGCAAAAGGGATTGTTTCTAGAATCTGGTCCTTTCTCGAGAAAAAGTTTCTCTCAAAAGAATTGAGTGGGAGGATGGTGGAGACTTGATAAGGTTATTGAACCGTCACTTCAACTAGTGTGTAGCAGGGCACATGAAGTTGTTCCTGTGGCGCCTACACCAATTGAAGTGGAAGCTGATGATATTGATCATTAAACTTCGGATCAAGTCACTATCAAAACTTGTAGGTCGACAAGGATACGTACTACTCCAGAGTGGTACGTAATCCTGTCTTGGAGGTCATGTTACTAGATAACAATGAACCTACGAGCTATGGAGAAGCGATGATGGGCCCGGATTCCGACCAATGGCTCGAGGCCATAAAATCCGAGAAAGGATCCATGTATGGAAACAAAGTATAGACTTTGGAAGAACTACTTGATGGTCGTAAGGCTGTTGGGTACAGATGAATTTTAAAAGGAAGACGGACAATGATGGTAAGTGTCACCATTAAGAAAGCTCGACTTGTCGTTAAGATGTTTTCCGACGAGTTCAAGGAGTTGACTACGATGAGACTTTCTCACTCGTAGCGATGCTAAGAGTCTGTTGGAATTATATTTATGAAATCTTGCAGATAGAATGTAAAAACATTGTTTCCTCGACGATTTTCTTGAGGAAAGGTTGTATGTGATACATCAGAAGGTTTTGACAATCCTGAAAGATGCTAACAAGTATGCAAAGCTCCAGCAATCCTTCTAAGGACTGGAGTAAGCATCTCGGAGTTGGAATATACGCTTTGATGAGATGATCAAAGATTTTGGGTTTACACAAAGTTTATGAGAAACTTGTATTTCCAAAGAAGTGAGTGGGAGCACTATAGAATTTCTGATGAGTATATGTTGTTGACATATTGTTGATCGGAAATGATGTAGAATTTCTGGAAAGCATATAGGGTTGTTTGAAAAGTGTTTTTCAATGGAAAACCTGGATTAAGCTACTTGAACATTGAGCATCAAGATTTATAAGGATAGATAAAAACGCTTAATGGTACTTTCAAATGAATACATACCGTGACAAGATTTTGAAGGAGTTCAAAATAGATCGGCAAAGAAGGAGTTCTTGGCTGGGTTGTAAGGTGTGAGTATTGAGTAAGACTCAAGACCTGACCACGGCAGAAGAGAGAGAAAGTACGAAGGTCGTCCCCTATGCTTTAGACGTAGGCTCCACAAAATGCTATGCTGTGTACCACACCTGAAGTGTGCCTTGCCATGAGTCAGTCAAGGGGTACAAGTATGATCCAGGAATGGATCACAGCATAGCGGTCAAGGTTATCCTTAGTAACTAGTGGACTAAGGAATTTTCTCGATAATGGAGATGGTAAAAGAGTTCGTCGTAAAGGGTTATGCCTATGCAAACTTTGACACTAATCCGGATGACTATGAGTAGTAAATCGGATTCGTATAGTAGAGCAGTTATTTGGAATAGTTCCAAATAGCGCGTGGTAGCTGCATCTAGGAGATGACATAGAGATTTCTAAAGCACACACGGATCTGAAAGATTCAGACGCATTGACTAAATAACCTCTCTCACAAGCGAGATATGATCAAACCCAATGGGTGTTGGATTCATTACAATCACATAGTGATGTGAACTAGATTATTGACTCTAGTGCAAGTGGGAGACTGTTGGAAATATGCCCTAGAGGCAATAATAAAATGATTATTATTATATTTCCTTGTTCATGATAATTGTCTATTGTTCATGCTATAATTTTATTAACTGGAAACCGTAATACATGTGTGAATACATAGACCACAACATGTCCGTAGTGAGCCTCTAGTTGACTAGCTCATTGATCAATAGATGGTTATGGTTTCCTGACCATGGACATTGGATGTCATTGACGACGGGATCACATCATTAGGAGAATGATGTGATGGACAAGACCCAATCCTAAGCATAGCACAAGATCGTGTAGTTCGTTTGCTAAAAGCTTTTCTAATGTCAAGTATCATTTCCTTAGACCATGAGATTGTGCAACTTCCGGATATCGTAGGAATGCTTTGGGTGTGCCAAACATCACAACGTAACTGGGTGGCTATAAAGGTGCACTACGGGTATCTCCGAAAGTGTCTGTTGGGTTGGCACGAATCGAGACTGGGATTTGTCACTCCGTGTGACGGAGAGGTATCTCTGGGCCCACTCGGTAATGCATCATCATAATGAGCTCAATGTGACTAAGTAGTTAGTCACGGGATCATGCATTACGGAATGAGTAAAGTGACTTGCCGATAATGAGATTGAACGAGGTATTGGAATACCGACGATTGAATCTCAGGTAAGTAACGTACCGATTGACAAAGGGAATTGCATACGGGGTTGCTTGAATCCCCGACATCGTGGTTCATCCGATGAGATCATCGTGGAACATGTGGGAGCCAACATGGGTATCCAGATCTCGCTGTTGATTATTGACCGGAGAGATGTCTCGGTCATGTCTACATGCCTCCCGAACCCGTAGGGTCTACACACTTAAAGTTCGATGACGCTAGGGTTATAGGAAAAGTTCAAATGTGGTTACCGAATGTTGTTCGGAGTCCCGGATGAGATCCCGGACGTCACGAGGAGTTTCAGAATGGTCCGTAGGTAAAGAATTATATATAGGAAGTGAGGTTTTGGCCACCGAAAGTATTTTGGGCATCACCGGTAATGTACCGGGACCACCAGAAGGGTTTCAGGAGTCCACCGAGAGGGGCCACTAGCCCCGGAGGCTTGCATGGGCCAAGAGTGGGAAGAAACCAGCCCCTGGATGGGCTGGTGCGCCTCCCACCAAGGCCCAAGGCACAACTAGGAGGGGAGAGGGGAAACCCTAGGCGCAGATGGGCCTAAAGGCCCACCCTTGGGCGTGCCCCCTCTCTCCCCCTCTTGGCCGCCCCCTCCAAGTCCCATCTAGGGCTGCCGCACCCCTAGGATGGGAACCCTAGATGGGGGCGCAGCCACCTCCCCTCCTCCTATATATAGTGGGGGTTTTGGGGCTGCCAAAGACACGAGTCTCTCTCTCTCGGCGCAGCCCTACCTCTCTACATCCTCGTCCTCCGTAGTGCTTGGCAAAGCCCTGCTGGAAACCACGCTGCTCCACCACTACCACGCCGTCGTGCGGATGCTGGAGTTCTCTTCCCCAACCTCTCCCTCCTTGCTGGATCAAGGCACAGGAGACGTCACCGGGCTGTACGTGTGTTGAACGCGGAGGCGTCGTTGTTCGGTGCTTAGATCGGAATCGACCGCGAGCTGAATCGCTGCGTGTACGACTCCTCCAACCGCGTTTTTGTAACGCTTCCGTTTAGCGATCTTCAAAGGTATGAAGATGCTCCTCCTCTCCCTCTCTTGTTGCTAGAATCTCCATAGATTGATTTTGGTGATGCGTAGAAAATTTTGAATTTCTGCTACGTTCCCCAACAGATATGTACGAGTCTGTTCGAGCGAGCGCTGCTGAATCATTTTCCTGGGCGGTGGCAATCTCGTTGTAAATGAGGGAAACTCCAGATTCTTCAAAACGTGGAGCTGGGTTTCCTTCGCTTCACAAATTTGCACTACCAGCCCAACTTAGCTTCGGGAATTCAACTTCTAGAAGCTAAAGCGTTCTTGTCAATTTCAGACCAGAAGTTTGTGGAGTTGAGAGTTGGAGGGGTTCAGAATAGGCCCTTACTTTACATCATCTGTCAGAGTGGAAGGTTTCTTGTGATGTAATAAACCACTTTTTGGTGACCAAATTTTTACTTGAAAAGCACAATTTAGTAATGTATTTTACATGGTTTATTGAGATGCTCTTATCTACACAGGTGCCACCTCTTGTAGGGTCGCCAAATAAAATAGAGACTGACTTGGGTCCCGAATAATTCTAGTGTGGTTGCCAATTATACAGGACCAGACATGCTATTCAACCGAGACCCAGAGCTAGCCCATATGTCCAGACCATCTAGTACCCCTCATATCCAGAAATCACTAATTAAAGGGAACTTTTACAAAGGTCACCCTCCACCTTCTTGAATGCTGACAAGTGAGACACTGCATGTGCGTCACTTATAACGACTTTGAGTTTCCCTTTTTTCTCTGGAATCGTTTATTCAAAAAGTTTTATCGCCCGAATCGTGTGTCCAAATGCTGAATTGTTTTCACTATTGGACTTCTCGCTGTCGAGATCTTTGAAACTAGATTCCATGTTAATAGGTTCCGATGAATTTTTTCATGAAAAACAAACAAAAACAAAAAACAAAAAAAAAAGGAAACTAAATAAAACCGGAGCTTGAAAGCACGGTTGTGGCTTTCACCTTTTTAGGGGAAGCACGGATTGCATTTCTTCACGGAAACGAATATGTGTTTCTTGTGAAAGCACAGTTGTGCTTCTTGCAGAAGCACATGTTATGCTTTTTCCTTTTTTCACGGAAGCATATATGTGCTTTTCCCTTTTCGAGTGTGCTTATCATGGAAGCACAGGATGTGCTTCTCACATAAGCAAAGATGTGCCTCCTGTTGTGCTTCTCATGGAAGTATAGACTATACTTTTTCTTTTTTTCAAGGAGAGCAGTTGTGCTTATCGCAGAAGCGCGTGTTCTGCCTCTTGCAAAAAGAAACTGCTTTCCAAAAAAAAACCTCCAAAACCCTAGGAGAAACCAAGAGAAAACAAAAACAAAAACAAAAAACATCTAAAACCCGAAAACGCATACTGAAAAAAGAAACGAAATCCAGAGGGAGCGACCAACTTGTGACACGTGGCGGTGGCTGGGCGCACTACCTGACACGCTCCCAGGCCAAAAGAGTGTCCTTTGTGGGAGCCTCACAAGGGGTAACTCTCACTTACTTGCTCCCTCATATCCAGCCCATGTGGGGGTGGATATGGGGCGGTCCGTACATGCTCGGGCGCATCCATCACATCAGACCGACCCTTCTTAATCCGACAAAATCTTGTCCCTGTTTCCGCCAGGACCAAACATTAGCCATTTGTCTCACTCCACTCTACTTCCACTCCGCTCTGCTCCGCCCCTCCAATCTGTCATCTCCGATATGGCTAGCAGTCAATCTGAGTCCAGTTGGTCTGAATCCGTTGACTGGACGCTCGCCACCTGCTCGGACGAGGAGGAGATAGCCCTCCTGGTCGTGGTCCACTGTTCCCTGGAGGATACCGGAGCTTTGGAGTAGGAGCCTCGCTGCCCTGGATCCACCAGTCGGGTTTTCACCCCACCTCTAGTTGGGATCCAATGGTGAGCCATCACCGCAACCAATGAGTGCGGTTGAGCGGGTCCTTAGCACAAGGTTCCCACGCCCCAGATTAGCATATCCCGAGTGCGGGGTCCTTGTCCTCCCGATGCCAGCCCCGGAGACCGAGTCCAATCACAGAAATGCTGAAGGCCGGATGCGAAAGCTGTTGAGAACACGCTTCCATGGTTGAGAAACAGTGTGCCCATCGTGACAGGGAGAAGGTGTGTTGTGGCATTGAGAAGAAGGCTAAGGAGGATGCCCATCCCCGGACCCTAGCAAAGCGGCAAGCCCGGGTCGTCCATGCCCTCGCCGGCCTTCTTCCGAAAGAGGATGTGATGCCCTATGATGCTTCTGATGGATCCATCTCTGACGCTGAGCATTTCCGCATCGCCCCTCATTGGGTCTTCGACTGCTACTTCCACGACAACAAAGTGCAAGGGCAAGGGTGCTTGTCAGTGATGAACTTTCCCTATCTATATAGTCTTTTTATGAAGAATCGATAGGCATGCCATTATTTTGGTAGTCTTATAGATGTATGTTTGAATTCCCGTATGTAATGTCCGAACTATGTATTGTATGAGGTACGAGCTAGCAATCGAAGAACGGACCTTAATATATGTTTGTATAAGAAATGAGGGGTGACTAGCTCGTGTTCGCGGCACATGGATTAGATTTGCCCATTCGGATTATAGATGCTCAAAGCCTATGAGATCGACCACCAGACAGTGTAAGTTTAACAACAACTTCACCCATGAAGTTGTAGTAGCATGCGGCGACGGCGGCACTGTCATTGGACTATTCACCCATCACTAGAAGGCTTGGGCGTGCTTTGCTGCGTCATTGGTGTTGTTGGGTTTGTTCAAAAAAATCACTTTGTTTTAAAATATAAGGCGTATTTAGAAAAACAATCATTTTAAGTTTGATCAAATTTATAGAGAAATATATCAAAATTCATAGTATCAATTGGTATTTTTAAATTCATCATGAAATGAATTTTCATTATTTTTTGTTTAATATTGTGGATGTCAATATTTCCTCTTAACTTGGTCAAAGTTAAAAAAAATCGACTTTCTACAGAACTAATACCCTATATTTTAGAACCGATGGAATATTTAGTTTGGCTGGTGGGGAAGATGATAGCATGCATTTTTTTTTATTTTTTTTGCGAGGGTAAAGGGAGTTTTTATTGCAAATTCATAGAGTTACAGTCGAGATGCCATACATCCTCAATACATGGAGGAATCGAGCCTAGCCACACAGCAGTGGCACGCTCCGTACGGCTGTAGTATGCCAGCCGATCGGCAACTCTATTCTGAACACGACTAAGTTTCTGAGGAACAAACTCCCTAATACCAGATAAGTGCTTGATCTCCCTTACTAGCTGTCCATACGCTGACCGTTGGAGAGCATCCGTGGCGAGACATGATAAAGCTTCGGATGAATCTGATTGAAGAATCACCGGGGCCTCGAAGTGTTCAATGGCCAACGCCATGCCTTGCATCATCGCATGTAGTTCCGCCTCCAAGGGGTCGTTGCAGTGAAAAACATATCTATAAGCTGCAAAGAGGATGACCCCCTCGCGGTTCCTGAGTATCATCCCGATCGCCGCAGAGCCGTCTACAGCCTGAAAGGAGCCATCAACGGACAGGGCCACCGACCCTGGCGGTGGTGCCGGCCATGGTAGGGCAGGAAGCACCCTTGTGTGGCACGGTGCCACTGGGGCAGCCGAGGACATTTTACCTTTGAGAATCTCCTCCACAGTGAACTTGCCAGCCAAGGTGATAGATTTGTAGTAACTGTCCAAGAACTCAACGGAGGCTAGTACTGGGGGTGCTTCCTTGCCATGATACAGATCATTCCGAACCTGCCAAATCCTCCAAATCAACAGGAGTACCATGTCTGCAACTGTCTTTGAGCAAACGCTGAGGAGTGTCAAGAGCCATTCTTGTCCGTTATCAACCAGAGTGTCATCCTCCGGCAGAGGCCACCTCCGACGCATGTTGACCCACAAAGTTCTAGCCTGTGTACAGGCCACCAAAGCATGAAAAGTAGACTCCTCCTCAATCCCGCAAAGAGGACATAGGGATCTGGTCGCCAGATGTCTCCGATTTTTACATCGTTGCATTGCCAGCGTACCTGTCGCCATCTCCACGCATGAATTTTCATTTTCTGTGGAACGTTGGCCGCCCAGACGCAATTCCAAACCACGCGATCTCCCGTCGGGTGTGTGCTCGATGACCCATTGGCAAAGGCGGTGTTGTGATCGCATGTGACCAGTTTATATGCACTTCTTACTGAGAATACACCAGACCTCTCCGGGAACCATGCAACAAAATCCTTGCGGTTACGCGGTGAGGCCCTGATCTTTAATATGAAGTCCACATCCATTGGCCAGAAAAACTCCCGAAGACGATCGACACGCCAAGCACCGTTCTCATCAATGAAAGCGGCCACTCGGTTCAGACGGCAAGTCCCCTTCGGGGTGATAGGACAAAACGACGACGGCCGAGGGATCCAAGGGTCCCTCCATGTGCGTATGGTAGCACCATTGCCTACCCTCCAGATAACACCTTGCTTCAGAAGATCAAGGCCATGAAGTATGCCCTTCCAGGCAGAAGAGCCATTACCAGAGAACGAGGTATCCAACAGCTGTCCCGTCGGGTAGTAACGAGCTTTCAAGAGCCGTGCACATAGACTATCTGGTGAATCTAGCAATCTCCAAGCTTGTTTGGCCAGTAAAGCTTGATTGAAAGCCCGCATATCCTTAAACCCCATGCCACCCATAGATTTTGGTAGACGCAACTTGTCTCAACTCATCCATGCCATCTTCTTCTTCCCATTCTCAACGCCCCACCAATACTGGCGGATCATGCGAGTCAGCTCATCGCATACCGATGTCGGTAACTTAAAGACACTCATGACATAAGTAGGTATCGCCTGTGCGACTGCCTTGATCAATATTTCCTTGTTCCCAGCAGACACGTACTGTTCGCTCCAATCAATAAGTTTATTTTTATTTATAATGCAGTGATTTGGTGGGCCATTCATGGTGTGATTCTGTGTTATCCGCTAACCAACCTATATTTATGTGTGGAAATTTCTATATTGGTGGTCGCATATGTACTTATTGGTGTTACAATATCATATAGTGGTGCTTTTTTTCAGGTGGTCGGAGGGTGCGTGCAATTGATGTATTTTTATGGGCCGGTTGTTGTTGATTGGTTTGAAAAATCGTTGATCCAGTCAATATCGTAAACCAAATCCAAAATTGAATACTTCACTTGAATGAAAGGCTTCAAAATTAGGGAACATCTACTCTTATAAAGACTCAGTTGGTGATGATAGTGTGTCTGTCATTCGTCATTTCTAACCATTAGATCTGCATCTAACGACTGTGATGCAAGTTGTGACCTTTTTGCAACAATATCCCACTTCTCTGCTCCAATTTATAGGAAACCCCTTAGTATCCGAAACCAACCACATTCCTCCCTTAACTCATCGAAACAGCCAAGGAATATATTTTGAGTGAAACATAATACTCCCTCCGTTCGGAATTAGATGATCCGGATGTATTTTTTGCGAAGCAGTCCTTCTATTTTTTCCGACCAATCCCGCGGTCCTCCACTCCCACTCAGAACTTGGTCGCTGCCCGCCGTCGCTCCGTTCTCGCTCGCCCGCTCGCCGTCCTGGCTCTCCGACACCGGCCCCCGCCGCCTTCCTCCCTCCCCCGCCCCACGCCGCCTTCCTCCCCCGAACCACGCTGCGATGCTGCCGCCTCATCCCCCTCCTCGTTCCCCACCATCTCAAGCTTCAGTTTTTGCCACATCGCCGGTGGTTGGTCTGCGGGCAGAGTTGCGGGCGACGGCCTGGAGCGGCAGTACGCGAGCTCTAACTCCATCTCGAGCCAGCCGGCACACCCGCCGAGGAGCTCCGCCAGCCACTGCCCCAGCGCCCGCGCCGACACCTTGTGCAGCTCCACGGCCACCATCCCCGCCGGCGCCGCCTGCCGCTGCTGCTGACTACGGCATCTCCTCCAACCTCATCAGCTAGGTCACCCCGCCGCCGGCGACTTCATCCCGCCACCCCGTCTCCATCCCCGGCAGCCACCCACCGGCGAAAGATTCGAGGTCAGGCAACAAAATCTACTCTTTCCCCTCCATCTCCATATAATCTACTCCCATTCTTGTTAACTAGATCGGGAGCGCGCCTTGGCGCGAGGGTGCCGGTCCAAAATATTTGGTCAAGCAGGTAATGGTAAGTTAATAGAAATCCAAGTTTAGCATATGCATTAATACAGGATAACACACGCATAGAAATAGATTAGAGAAGCAACACTGAAACTACAACATAATTCATTCATAATTTACCATAACCATGTAGTAGTTAAACCATTCGAGGGTGATCACAAATAATTTACAATAAGGGTAGGGTAATCTACTACCACACTGATTCAGAATGCCTTTATAAAGGCATCATGTCTAGATACGATAATATTACTCGATAAACCAAAAGAAATTTATCTTCTTATGCGGTCGAAACATCGGTCGCATTAACCACGGCTCAAGCTCAGATGAGCATTAACCCCTATTGTTGTCCTCATGGTCAGATGGATAGTAAGCCATGAAACTCATCTTATTCGGTGCAGTCAAATTCATCATCATAAGTGTGGCTGCCAATGGTCTTGATGGCATCAGTCGATATCATAGACAAATACCAAGGTTGTCAGCTTCTTGAGTAAGACCATAGCAATACCAGCCCCAGGTCAAGTCACCCTCGATAGGAGAAGAGCCTGAAGGCAACTGCCACTTTGGCAACACGACCTGCGGAACCACGCACGGCGTCTGTCAGTGACCCCCAGCCATGCTAATCGTCACAATCCCAAAATTAATAATCGAGTGAGTCGGCAAAAAAATCAAGAAAACTTGCATGCACAAGGATCTCCCCTCCTTCTCACAAACTAATTAGTAAAAGGTGCACTCATACTACTGAATTTGCCAAATCCAATACAGCGCATTTTTCAATCCTCCCCTCCCTATGGTAAGATGATTCCCTCACTCTATTATGTATTGTAGTCTAATGCATAGAGTTCCTAAGAGAAAACAAACAACAACATAGACTTGACATCAATCTTTTTGCGATAGATATGAATACGAACACTACCCAAATAGGATAAGCGTTTATTATTACAAACAAATAAAAGTTAAGAAGAGAGCTATGAGATTTTCACCTCCTCGGAATACCTATGCAAATATATGGATTAGCAAATTTGGAATTTAGAACGTCTAGTTAAATGATTTCTATTTTCAGGAGGTATATCCCAGAAAGATAAAGGCATTTAGCAAAAGCATTTAGAAAATGTGGCAAATTAACTAAAAGGGTAGTAAGATAAATGCAACATCATACAAATAGATTGACAAAATACCTGCTATTAGAAATTGCATACGAAGAAATACCTGCTATTGGAATTGCATACAAAAAAGAATCTTGTCACTTCAGAACATTTCTTAAAACAATAAATATAAAAGAAAAGATGGCATTTCTCAAAAATGAAAATTTACAACCAAGATCTAAAAGATATACAATTTTGCTACCCATTAGGATATGACACTCAGAACTACCCATTTCAGATGAGAAACAATAAAAAAGAACTGGTAGGAAATGTTTCTGATAAGTAATAAGGAGCACGTACATTTTACTTTTGCATCCCTATCCTGACATAACTCCCAGGATCTGCTACACACAGATAAATCCATGTTTAATCACATAAGGTACAATGAGGAATGCAGAGGAGAGGAACACACATAAAACAACAATATATCAGTTTATAAGGGCAAGAGAAATGACAGTTTTGTTGCAATACACAACTTTGCTTTTAGAGAACCTACACACTGATCAAATGTAAACATATTGATATTGGACTTATTCAGCGTGCTGACCAAACCTTAATAAGCACCGCATTAACTCATGTCATGTTATAGCAGAGGCATTAGCAGACACGCAAGCACGACGCCAACTACAACCAATGCAGAATGTAAACAGTAACCTAGAGGACCACCACCACAGAAGATAAAATCAGAAATTACCTGAATCCATGGTCAACGACGGCGCTGCCTCTCCACTTCAGTGCACTACAACCACTGGCCACACACACTGCTGACCAAGCCCCACAACCTGGTGAATCTCGCACGATTGGCTCACGCTCAGCGAGGTCGCCAATCCTGGACTTGGCGTTGGCAGCATGGTCGATGGCAAGCACGAAGGGGATTCCATCCATTAACAAAGCTACTCCAACCTTCTTAATCACGACAACATATAAAAGCAGGAGGCTCACCTTGTTGTTGTAGGTTGGCAATGAGGCAGTAACTGCAAGACTGGAGGAGGAGGCCGAAGCGAGCTCACGCCGGTCAGTGGCAGACAGATTTATCTGGAAGACGACACCTAGGCGCCTTGCACAGCGTATCAAAGGTTGCTCACCTCGGGCCATCCTAGGAAGAGAGAAACTGCATTGGCATTAGTATTTGTACCTATGCCTGTTCAGAAATTTGGATCAGAATATAATTGCACCGGTCGCAACAATTGGACATGAATACACATATCTGCATTTGTGTGTCTCATATATTTGTTTAGAGCAGAACTTGTCACGCACACGCACTGGAAACAATGGCATTTATTTTGGTGACATTAAAAATCAAGGAAAATGGCTACTAACAGAGGCTATAAAATCATTCCAATGAAAATAAAAAAGCTGTTACAATCATCAAATTATCATGGCATTGGCAAAGAAGCAGTGGCGTCTTGGGTTTGAGCTGGCGAGGTTGGTGAGCTGCAGGCCAGAAGACGTGTTGGCTGATGGCCACCACCAAATCTGTGTAGCGACGTAAACTAAATATAGTGTATCACTGTATAGCTCATGCACCAAGTCATCAAAATTCTAAGGAAAGTTTGCATAACGATCAAGCATTGTAAATACTTGGTATTTTATATTAGGGGTGCAGTCTAAACAATAGTTCATAACAATGCATCTAATACAACAGAAGGCACCACAAGCAAGCCAAACCAGGTATGAAAATAGTAGATAGCAAAGCAACATGAGAATAGTAGCAGAGTATATTAGCATACCTTTAATTCTCAAAGAGTTGATTGGTTCATAACAACGGTTCCAGGAGAAAGCTGCGATAGAAAAAATAAAGATATTCTTTCAAAGAACGCCCAAAGGTTTGCGCAGGATATGGTAATAAATATACATGATATGTAAACTTCAAAACTATATAGCAAATGAGCATATTGCAGTGAGATAAATGCAGATTTGGAAGCAACATATTCATAGATCGGCAGAGTCTAATTGTAGCAGCATTTCCTTGTGAGACAGATACACCTTCTGAACTTCTCTCTAGCCTACACATGTAGTCTAATTGTAGCAGCAGATGAGCGACATGTGGCACTTGAATTTATTGACTATAAGTCGCACCACTGTAAAATACAAAGCATGGATCTTTTGCTGCTGTAACCGACTTTGTTTCATAATTTTGTAAGAGACAGGAAAACAAAACTACTGCCTAGGATCTTACTTCAGAGGTCCCTAACCCTACCAATTAAACACATTTTTGCCTCCTGGTATGATAGCTTAATGAGATCAGGGCAATTTCATTTAAATAATAGGGCAAGGAGTGCTCACATAACCAAGATTGGTACCTGGTTCATAATTTGAGCATATATAGTTTACTGGTGCATTTTTTGTCCTAGAAGAAAAAAGCTTAACAATTGCATATGTTCTCTGAATTTTATGCCCATTTTTCATCAGAACATAACAAAACTAACGCCCGTATTTCGGTAGTGGGTGGTTTACTCTTAGATTTCAAAACGTTGGACCTTCAGACAACAAATGTACCGACGATCAAATGTAACTTATGACCACAACCTAGGCGGCGAGGTTGGGGGTGGCGACGACCTAGGCATCGGGATTGAGGCTGACAGCGACCTTGGGGTCGGGGTAGGAGCTGGCGACGATCTGGCCATCACGTCCTAGTGCAGTGTTTACAAAATTGTAACAAGCATATCTGCAAAAGATATAACTATGGCTGAAACATGCAGGGCAGGCTACTTGAACAGATTGAACAGCGAGTTGCTACGCCTGAACATCGTAAATGAACTAACTTTGACTTGGTATTGTAACACACAAATAAAAGATTTAACTGAAGTGTTGTACTTCCTCCATTTTCTGCTTCCAAAAATGGCTTGGGTTTCAAGCAAAATCCAACAAATCAGATTCAGTATCTCACTTTTGTTGCTAGCTCTCGTCTCACATCACGTTGAATGTGGGACGCCTTATAAACAATGTTCAGGTGTTGAACTATAACACTGATTGCCCAACCAGAATGTGGGCGGCTAATGCATGTGTACTATTTACTGAACATCGCCTATGGTCAGTCAAAAGATTTTGTTCCGACTGAACGCTTTATGCTGAAGGGTTCAGCTAAGGTGTTCAATTTACTGAACAACATCTACGGTCAATCCAAAATAATTGTTCCAACTGGGCACTTTGTGCTGAAGGGTTCGAAAGGAGATTGCTGCACAAAGTAATTCGTAGGGAACCTTAAAAAAATTATTTCTCAAGGGACAACATCGTCCTAACTGACAATAGCCTACTCAGGTCACATTAAAACTGTAAAGTATCTAAACATGTAACTGAGTTTCTAAAATCGAACGGCATCCCCATTCCAGAGAGGCATTTGACAGAATTATAGGCCCTAAGATGCTGATAACCAAATGCAAATAGAAAAATATGTGAATAGGATACAAATCTCTTCTGCGTATGAAGCATAGGAGACACCATAAATATTAAACACGACAGTCATTCTTCTATAGAAGCGCATCAAATGCACGCCTTGCACTTTTTTCTGTTGTAGTTACGTCTCTTTGGATTCTCACATCATGGGCTGCCCTTTTCAGCAATTATTCATTAGGTTCTCTAGAGAACGGCCTACTAAACTTTGCCTGGGTATAACCGTATTAGAAAACTTGCAAGCATACTAACTAACCTCCCCGGCTGTCTTGCAATGCTTGGCATCATGTGTAGCCGCCTCTTTCTTCAGATTTTGGAGGCTCTTATCAATCTATCCACAAAAGGAAGAAAAAACACCAGCATCAGCATATGCCATCACCGAACAACCACCCACACACCCAATCACACAAGCTGCTACCACCAGGACCGGCGGCAACCGACCTGACTACGCAAGGGGTGCAGGAATGCTTGGTGGTATGCATATACATCTGAATTCAAATGTACCACATCCATCTAACCCACCCATTCTGGAAAAAGGCCGCAAGTAAGCATTTACACACACTGCATCTAGATAAAAAGGTGGATTGGTGGTATGCATCTATGGGCTGCTAATTAGCATCGCCATCTGAGACTGAGAGCATTCATCAATGTGGAAGAGAGTGTGTCACCTTTGGGCTTGTCGATGAGCACGACGGTCCCTGTCGGCCCGTCCCACCTTGGCGGCAGCTGCATCCTCGTGCTCGCGAGGTGCGGCCGCGGCCAGTCTTCTTCCTCCCTCTCCGCATCCCGCTTCACCTGCCTCGGTGCCCCTCCCAACACCGCCTTCTTCTTCGCCGCTGTCGAAGCATCGTCGGCCTTCCCCTCCTCGGGCCCTTTCTTCAGGGCCCTGAAGAACTCCTCCACCTTCCTCTCCAGCACCTCCCCCTTGTCTACCCCCTCCTTCTTCCCGAACTCGTCGGTTTCTAGGGTTAGGGGAGGGGAACGGCGGGAGGGGAGGAGGAAGCGAGCGAGGGAGGAGGCGGCGGGGCGGCACGGCAGGGAGGCGGGAGGAAGGAGGAGAGGGCGGCGGCGTGAGGAAGGAGAGA